>NC_140165.1:72393318-72715818 GCF_963971535.1 Notolepis coatsorum
CAGACACTCTATATCGGTGATGACTGTTTACTGCAGAGTGGAGGGACTGGGAGACCCATGTTACTGACCAGACACTATATCAGTGATGGCTGTTTACTGCAGAGCGGAGGGACTGGGAGACCCATGTTACTGACCAGACACTCTATATCAGTGATGACTGTTTACTGCAGAGTGGAGGGACTGGGAGACCCATGTTACTGACCAGACACTATATCAGTGATGGCTGTTTACTGCAGAGTAGAGGGACTGAGATACCTATGTTACTGACCATACACTCTATATCAGTGATGTCTGTTTACTGCAGAGTGGAGGGACTGGGAGACCCATGTTACTGACCAGACACTCTATATCAGTGATGACTGTTTACTGCAGAGTGGAGGGACTGGGAGACCCATGTTACTGACCAGACACTCTGTATCAGTGATGTCTGTTTACTGCAGAGTGGAGGGACTGGGAGACACATGTTACTGACCAGACACTATATCAGTGATGTCTGTTTACTGCAGAGTGGAGGGACTGGGAGACCCATGTTACTGACCAGACACTCTGTATCAGTGATGTCTGTTTACTGCAGAGTGGAGGGACTGGGAGACCCATGTTACTGACCAGACACTATATCAGTGATGACTGTTTACTGCAGAGTGGAGGGACTGGGAAACCCATGTTACTGACCAGACACTCTATATCAGTGATGGCTGTTTACTGCAGAGTAGAGGGACTGAGATACCTATGTTACTGACCAGACACTCTGTATCAGTGATGTCTGTTTACTGCAGAGTGGAGGGACTGGGAGACCCATGTTACTGACCAGACACTATATATCAGTGATGGCTGTTTACTGCAGAGCGGAGGGACTGGGAGACCCATGTTACTGACCAGACACTCTGTATCAGTGATGACTGTTTACTGCAGAGTGGAAGGACTGGGAGACCCATGTTACTGACCAGACACTCTATATCAGTGATGGCTGTTTACTGCAGAGTGGAGGGACTGGGAGACCCATGTTACTGACCAGACACTCTATAACCGATATTAATATTGCTGTTTTGGCCGATACCGATATTTACCGATGTCGATATCTCTGTATAGAAAACACTTTTTATGATAATCAAATAAAGAACTATTTTCCAAAACGAATTTTTTTTTTTTTTACTTTTGTAATTTATTTTCAGAAATGACTGATATTTTAAAACAATATAAGACCAAAACATGTTAAATGAAAATAAATATTTAAATAAAAATACATTGTACAACAGTTCAAAACTTTTGAGGACAGTAGTAGGCCTTAACTGGCCAAAGCCAACAGTATTGGTATGTATAAGCATTTATAAGATAAAATGGAGCCAGAATAAACTGAACAGACACTGGCTTTTGCAGTCTTCTGAATTGTAAGTACAGTAACTATATATACCTATATGTCCCTACCATAAATGTCATGTATGTTGTGTATGTCAAATGTCGATATGAATTGAAAATGGGGGACCCTGATGTAAACAAGACAAACGTCTTTCTCAGGTCTGCATCCCCTTAACAATTGTGTGTATTGAGCCATACTGTATTGTACCCATTCTGCAATCTGTTAAATAAAGTTTTCATTCATTCATTCATCATGATATAATACATGGGTTTCTGGCAACGTCACAATAGGATGCGCGCGAGTCTCAGGGCAGAAAGCAGCTGAGACCCCATAGAGAGAGTGTATATATTTATATTTATAGGGCAAATATAACATAGGGCATATATACCGTCATCTTGCACCATGACCTTTTTACACTGCCAGGCACCAGGGCAAAGTATATACTTGAACTACTGTGGCGTTGTCTGTGTTTTTAGCGTATCGGGTATTTTAAGTTTCTAGCAATAATAACTATTACATTATTTTTCGTGGAGAAAAAAAAATAGACCAGTCTATATTAGATATCGATTTCCCCGAAATAACACTACCTGCCTCGACCGAATCCGTGCATTGGTTATATACTTATACAGATATGAATTATCAGCGTTGTATGTGTTTTTAGCTTATCTTTTACAGTGTATTTTACGTTTTGGGCAATCTGTTATTAGAGGCTACATTTTTTGTGGAAGAAAAAATACACCAGTCTTACAGTCTAATATAAATAATTAAATGCATTCGAACAAGAAACCCATGTATAGACATAGCAGGCTAAATGGCTAAACAATTGCCAGGCCTACCTGTATGCGAGCCAGGGAAGTCTTGGGCATGTAACACAGCTCTCTTCATCTCAAAGTTTCCGTCTATCCACTGAGCAGTGAGGCTCAACATGCTGGCTTGGTTGAGATCTGAACTCCAGATATCCGTTGTAAAACTGATGTCATTGACATTGCTGTCGAGTAACTTGTGGACGTTGGTGGCTACGATATTGTGTAAGGCAGGCAGGGAGATATCCGCAAAATAACGACGACTTGGCTTGTCGTAGCGGGGCTCAGCGACCTCAAGCACCTTGCTGAATCCTTCGTCTTCCACGACTGAAAACGGCTGGTCATCAACAGCGATCATCTTGGTTATTGCCATGGTCAATGCCTTTTGCTTTGGGTGGTTCTTGTTGAATTTCTTGTTCTTTTCCAACGATTGTTCTATGGTGTTAGTGCTGCTACCGGCTGGTGCTGGTGTAGCTTTCTTCTGCTGCTTGTTAGCATGAGCTAGTTTATCATATTCTTTGTAGACTTCGGGATGCTTGTTTTTTAAGTGTGTTATCAAATTTGTTGTATTGAACGATTTTACATGAACTCCCCCTCGCATCACCCGGCCCTCACAATCATTGCATACAGCATAGCGAGGATCCTCTTTATACACTGTGAAGAATGACCAAAACAGACGACATGCTGCTCTCTCTCACCAAAGTTTTTTTTCTTCCGCCTCCAGCAGTACTTTGGCCCCGCCCCCACACTCGCATCTAAGCATACACACACGTAAACACAGGAATGGTCACATCGGCCTGTTCACATCGGCCCTATTTTGACATAGGACCGATACCGATGTGTAAAAAAAATGACCATATCGGCCGATATTATATCGGCGGCATATATATCGTGCATCACTAATGTTTATGTCTAAATAAAATCAATCAATCAATAACAATTACAATTGGCCAGTTTGTGAAATTAAGGCCTGCCTCTTATATAAGCCTCTCTCTAATAATAATAATAACTGTATTTGTATAGCACTTTTCATACAGAGGTTGCAGTTCAAAGTGCTTCACAACAGTAAAAAAATACAGGCATGAGTGAGCATAGCAAGGTATGGTAAATCACAGTGTTTCACATTAGGATCTAGCATCCTAATAGGCTCTCTATTCAGTAATACAATTAATAAAATAGTTTAACACTTTAACTGCCGAAAACGCCGGAACTCGTCATTCCCCGCCATGCTCAAGTTGCCGAGGACGCCGTAACTCGTCTTTGATATCAATATTCTGTGATCGAAATCATATTTTCGTTCCGGAGCCTTGACACACAGTGCTGATCTCCTCTCAACCCTCTAGCGGTTCAAGAGCGCCATCTGGTGGCCGATCGGCAGATCGAAACCGGATATCAACCTTTGAACCGGCAGGACTCACTCCATATGGGGTCCAGGCACTCGCTAATGTTAGAGAGACTCTGTCTTCACACAGTGAACATCGATCGGTGGAAATAACTCGAAAAAACAACATGATTTGGACGTATATACTATTATACAACCTGGAAATAGATCGGGCATTTCAACATCCCATAATCGAAAACTGTCTACTCCACGCTGATCGCCCAACGGCCCGAGGAGACTGGGGTGAGTTTTAGCGTGTAGTATTACCGCGTTCGATATAAACTGCTATGATGAACATATGACCCACATTAGATGAATGTGGGCTGTACTGGGCTCTGTTAAGGAAGGACAGGACACTCTCACTGAGAAACATTGCTTTATACTGAAAACTAGGGTAAGCCATTTTAAGTTTATTAGTGAATCTTAAAAGTGAGGAACCAGCTGACTTGATTAAAGGGGCGTGTTTAAAACGGCCATTTTGTTTAGTTAAGTGCCCCCATTAAGGGACTGTTTCCTGTTTACTAGTAGCATCTGATTTGCTGAGTGAGCCATTAAGAGCCTGCCCTGTTTAAAAGCAGAGGGCCACACTGTGTTGAAGTCACTCTGTACTGGGCTCTGTTAAGGAAGGACAGGACACTCTCACTGAGAAACATTGCTTTATACTGAAAACTAGGGTAAGCCATTTTAAGTTTATTAGTGAATCTTAAAAGTGAGGAACCAGCTGACTTGATTAAAGGGGCGTGTTTAAAACGGCCATTTTGTTTAGTTAAGTGCCCCCATTAAGGGACTGTTTCCTGTTTACTAGTAGCATCTGATTTGCTGAGTGAGCCATTAAGAGCCTGCCCTGTTTAAAAGCAGAGGGCCACACTGTGTTGAAGTCACTCTGTACTGGGCTCTGTTAAGGAAGGACAGGACACTCTCACTGAGAAACATTGCTTTATACTGAAAACTAGGGTAAGCCATTTTAAGTTTATTAGTGAATCTTAAAAGTGAGGAACCAGCTGACTTGATTAAAGGGGCGTGTTTAAAACGGCCATTTTGTTTAGTTAAGTGCCCCCATTAAGGGACTGTTTCCTGTTTACTAGTAGCATCTGATTTGCTGAGTGAGCCATTAAGAGCCTGCCCTGTTTAAAAGCAGAGGGCCACACTGTGTTGAAGTCACTCTGTACTGGGCTCTGTTAAGGAAGGACAGGACACTCTCACTGAGAAACATTGCTTTATACTGAAAACTAGGGTAAGCCATTTTAAGTTTATTAGTGAATCTTAAAAGTGAGGAACCAGCTGACTTGATTAAAGGGGCGTGTTTAAAACGGCCATTTTGTTTAGTTAAGTGCCCCCATTAAGGGACTGTTTCCTGTTTACTAGTAGCATCTGATTTGCTGAGTGAGCCATTAAGAGCCTGCCCTGTTTAAAAGCAGAGGGCCACACTGTGTTGAAGTCACTCTGTACTGGGCTCTGTTAAGGAAGGACAGGACACTCTCACTGAGAAACATTGCTTTATACTGAAAACTAGGGTAAGCCATTTTAAGTTTATTAGTGAATCTTAAAAGTGAGGAACCAGCTGACTTGATTAAAGGGGCGTGTTTAAAACGGCCATTTTGTTTTGTTAAGTGCCCCCATTAAGGGCCAGGTGTTAAGACAGCACTAATTAGTGATAGTGATTTAAAGGCTTTCTGGTGTAGCGTCAGCGAAGCGTCGAGAAACGAAGAGGGACAAAGAGGAGGAGTTATCCTGGAGTTCACCGCCGAGGGATCCACCGATCCACCCAGTGCTAAGTACACCATAATCCTATATTTCCCTCCCACACTGCTACTTCTCTACTTCCTCCCTGCCACTCTCGACAATACAATGTGTCTCATACCTATATCCACAATCTGCTCCTCCAGAACTGACTCTACCCATCCACGCCAGTTTGCTAGCAACCCGGCTAATCTCTCCTACCCTCCTACAGCCACTAATACACCTGTCACAGTACGGGGAGGCTTATGGAATTGTCAATCAGCAGTCAAGAAAGCTGACTTCATTACTGCCTACGCCCATAGTCTAAATCTGCAGCTCCTGGCTCTAACTGAGACCTGGATAACTCCCAATAACTCATCAACACCTGCAGCATTATCTACAAACTATAACTTCACTCACACACCTCGACCTTCCAGACGGGGTGGAGGCACTGCCCTCATGACATCTCCTTCATGGGCTACAAACGTAACACCACTCCCAGAACTGTCACTCTCCTCTCTCGAATATCATGCAGTATCTGTCTCTAATCCTTTCAATCTCACCATTGTTACACTCTACCGCCCTCCAGGTACACTCGATCACTTCACAGATGAGCTGGACATGCTTCTTAGCTCCTTACCGGAAGATGGTACCCCTCTCCTTCTACTGGGCGACTTCAACCTGCCTGACTCATCTCAGTCAGTCATAGTAGTCTCCCTCCTACAATCGTTTGACCTGACTCCCACTGCCATGCCTCCCACCCACAAAGCAGGCAACTCCTTGGATCTCATATTTCCCCGTAACTCCAGCATCATTAACACCACGGTAACTCCCCTACATGTATCTGACCATTCCTTCATATCCTTCTCACTAACTCTCATGCTTAACCGAAAGGTCTTCACCCCAACTCAAACAGTCTCACTCAGACGCAACCTGCCCTCCCTATCCCCCTCCACCCTCTCCTCTGACATACTATCCGCTCTACCTTTGAGTGACACCTTCTCTGCTCTCTCCACAGAGATGGCAACCTCCACCCTCCTTTCAGCCCTTGCAACCTCCTTCGACAAGCTCTGTCCCCTCGTTGAGAAACCTGCCCGCCGCTCCCCACCCAGTCCATGGCTGACAGATCCAGTGAGAGAACAAAGACAGGTCCTGAGAGCAGCTGAAAGGAAGTATAGAAAGTCACGCCTCACTGCTGACATCGACACATATCACAACCTCTTGTTAACATTCTCCAAAACCATCACTAATGCCAAAGCTTCTTTCTTCCACCATAGGATCGAGGCCTCTGCCAAGAATCTTCGCAAACTGCATGCTACCATGTCCTCCCTCCTCACTCCCCCCCCACCCCCCCCTCCCTCATCTTTCTCTGCCGAAGACTTTGCGATCTTCTTTGAGGAAAAAGTGGAGAACATCCGCAGCTCCTTCTCCCAACCCCCACCCATTCCAAATGCTGAATCGAGAACCTCATCCTTCACTCTGTCATCTTTCTCTCCCATTACAGAAGCAGAGACCCTGACACTGGTAACGTCAAACCGTCCGACTACTTGCCAGCTGGACCAGCTACCCTCCCCACTCCTCCAGACCATAGCACCAGACATCCTCCCATTCCTAACTGCAACCATCAACTCCTCACTCAACTCGGGGGTGGTCCCCACCTCCCTAAAACAAGCCAGAGTCACGCCGCTCATAAAAAAACCAACCCTGAACCCTACTGTCATAGGCAACTACCGTCCTGTCTCTCTTCTCTCCTTCCTTTCTAAAACACTTGAACGTGCTGTATCCAACCAACTTACTACTTATCTCTTACAGAATGACCTCCTAGACCCTAATCAGTCAGGCTTCAGGACTGGTCACTCCACAGAGACAGCCCTCATTGCGGTCACAGAGGCACTTCACTTAGCAAAAGCGAAAGGCCTCTCCTCTGTCCTGATTCTCCTAGATCTATCTGCAGCCTTCGACACAGTCAACCACCAGATCCTCCTTGCGGCCCTCGCAGGAATGGGAGTGGCTGGCTCTGCGCTGACATGGCTGTCATCATACCTCAATGACCGCTCCTACCAAGTGTCATGGAGAGGGACCCTGTCGGCCACCCGCCCCCTGCGGACGGGTGTCCCCCAGGGCTCGGTTTTAGGACCCCTTCTCTTCTCCCTCTACACTAAATCACTGGGTAACATTATCACGTCTCATGGCTTCTCCTACCATTGTTATGCCGACGATACTCAACTCTTCCTCTCCTTCCCTCCCTCAGATATCCACGTCTCTGTGCGGATCTCGGCCTGTCTGTCCGACATCTCAGCCTGGATGACGTCCAACCACCTCAAACTGAACCTAAGCAAAACAGAATTGCTCCACCTGCCGGCCAAATCCTCCCCCCTAACCGACCTTTCAATCACAGTCGAGAATGCAGCTGTGACTGCGTCCCCGACCGCCAAGAACCTTGGTGTTGTCCTCGACGACCAATTGAACTTCTCTGCTCACATCGCAGCGACGACCAGAACCTGCCGATTCCTCCTGAGCAATGTCAGAAGGATACGCCCCTTCCTGACAAAAGAAGCCACCCAACTCCTCGTCCAATCAACAGTCATCTCCCGCCTCGACTACTGCAATGCACTGCTCGCTGGCCTCCCGGCCACTGCCACTAAGCCTCTTCAACTCATTCAGAACGCAGCGGCCCGCCTGATCTCAAACCTACCGAAGTCGGCCCATGTCACCCCACTTCTTAGGGACCTGCACTGGCTCCCCATTGCTGCACGAATCCGCTTCAAGGCCCTCGACCTAGTATACCGTGCGGCAAAGGGAACCGCTCCCGCCTACCTCCGGTCAATGGTCTCTAACTACACACCCTCAAGACCCCTACGCTCTGCATCTTCTGGCCGCCTCAGACCTACTCCTATCCAAGCTCCGGGAGGGTCATCAAAGAGAAGTCGCCTATTCTCAGTCCTTGCCCCACAATGGTGGAATGAACTACCCACCCCAGTTAGGACAGCCGAATCACGTCCAATCTTTCGCCGTCGACTAAAGACGCACTTCTTCAACCATTATCTGAATTAAAAAAAAAAAAAAAAAAAAAAAAAATCTAACCCTAACTAACCGTACTGTCATGCACTTGTCCTAATAAACTAACCTACACTGTAGCACTCAACACTTTGATGAACATTGTTGCTCAGCTGATAGAGTTGTGCCCTTCCTGATGGCTTGTCGTACAGAACTTGTAAGTCGCTTTGGATAAAAGCGTCAGCTAAATGACTAAATGTAAATGTAAATGGTATAACGTTGCCCACGGAATTATAAACGCCCCCTCGCCCATCCGGTCAACATCAGATGACGTGTAGTAAATTCTAGAAGTACGTCCAGTTGAAATTTTTGATCTTGCACAGATTCCTACCAAACTGTATTTGATCATCAATATAATGCATTTGGGGCTATAAATCACGTTCTGGAGAAAGCTGCAGAAAGAGATGAAAACATACTTATACTTTAGACCATATTTTAGTATGAATATGTGAATGAAAAAGTTTAACGTTGCTACACCATGAACAATACATATAGGACATTGAATGGGCCCTAATAATGGCAATCTATCAATAGAATTTAAAAAGTTATAGCCCTGCAAAGAAGGGGAACTTCTCCATGTTAAATAGAGCTGGCAAGGGATGGTATATCATGAATTTAACCTTGGGCAATCAAAGTGTTAAAATGATTAAGTTAAAAAATAGTCAAAAAATTCGAGCATAGCAAGGTATGGTAAATTACAGTGTTTCACATTAGGATCTAGCATCCCAATAGGCTGTTTACAGTTTCATTCAGTAATACAAATAATAAAATAGTTTAAAATGATTAAGTTTAAAAATAGTCTAAAAATTATAAAATAGAACGGACGTACAACAACAGTAAAAAATACAGGCATAAGCGAGCATAAAAATTAAAAATGTAAATAGCAAGGTTACAGTAAAAAGTGTGATAAGATTGTTCAATCAGATGAAAATGGCCCAGTTAGGAGAATCAACCTTGGCTAGGCGGTGAACACCATGTACCTAACTGGAATGTTAAACAACTTTGAAAAGATTTAGGTCAAAAGTCATCTTCTCCTCACAACAGAGCATCAAGTATTTGCCTGCATTACCCCACAGTGAAATGCCTGAGCAAAGAGATAGGTTTCAAGCTGTCTTTTAAAGATGTCTAGCGAGTTGGCTTCTCTGATGTTTTGGGGTAGTTTGTTCCACAGTTTTGGGGCATAGTTGATAAAGGCTGCATTACCGATCCTCTTTTGACTGTTTCTGGGAGCCTCTAGTAGTCCAGCAGCCGATGATCGCAGTGTTCTTGCTGGTGTGTAATTTATTGAGTGTTGGTGATGTAGCTAGGTCCCTGTCCATTTAGAGCTTTGTATGTAAGGAGAAGGACCTTAAAGTCAATTCTAAATGTTACAGGAAGCCAGTGTAAAGCAGCTAAGACTGGACTAATGTGCTCCCTCCTTTTGGATCTAGTTAGCAGTCGGGCTGCAGAGTTTTGGATTAGCTGAAGCCTCTCTGTGGTTTTCTTAGGGAGACCTGTGAAAAGTGCATTACAGTAGTCTAACCGGCTAGATATGAATGCATGAATTAGCTTCTCAGCATCGTTCTGATTAATAAATGGTCGTACTTTTGCTATATTTCTGAGATGGAAGAACGATGTTTTCGTCACTTTGCTAATATGAGAATTGAAGTTCAGTTCTGAATCTATGATAACCCCGAGACTAGTGACCTCAGATTTGATCCAAGGGGTTAGTCCTCCCAGGTTCTTTATTAATGTTTCTTTTTTAGTTTTGGGGCCGACAATTAGAATTTCAGTTTTGTTCTCGTTTAGTTTCAGGAAGTTCTTACTCATCCATTTATTTATTGCCAGCAAGCAGTCTGTAATGGAGCTAATCGCTGTATCATTTGGTTCAGCAGATATGTACAGTTGCGTATCATCCGCATAGCTATGGAAATCTACATTATGTTCTCTGATGATATCACCTAGCGGTAACATGTAAAGGGAGAAGAGTAAAGGACCTAAGCAACTCCCTTGTGCAACTCCATACTTGTTGTCGTATATATCAGACATGTGATCTCCTAGTTTAACATAGAATTTCCTCCCTCTGATGTATGTTTTAAACCAGCCTAGCACATGTTCTGAGAAACCGACATGGTTTTCAAAACGATCGATTAGAATATCGTGATTGATTGTATCAAATGCTGCACTGAGATCTAGCAGGATAAGGATGGAGATTTTATTCTCGTCAGAGTTTAGCCTGAGGTCACTGATTATTTTGGTGAGGGCAGTTTCAGTGCTATGATATTTTATGAATCCCGACTGAAATTCTTCTAAGATGTTGTTTTCTTCAAGAAAGGAATTTATTTGAACTGAAACTATCTTTTCAAGTACTTTACTAATGAATGGTAGGTTGGATATTGGACGATAATTTGCCATTTCATTACTATCCAAGTTAGGTTTTTTTAGTAATGGCTTTACAACTGCTGTTTTAAAGGCATCTGGGAAAATACCAGTTCTAAGGGAAGTGTTTATGATATGTAGCACAGGGCTTGAAACACTATTAAACACCTGTTTGAAGAAAGCTGTAGGTATAGGGTCAATGTCTGAGGTGGAGGAGTTACATTCTGAGACAGTTTTGCAGAGTACATCTAATGTGATGCATGTGAATCTTCTCATGGTTACATTGCACGGTTTGCTGCAATCAGCTTTATTTCCATCATGAGTAATGCTGGCCCTGATCAAGGTTATTTTGTTGTTAAAGAATAGTGCAAGTTCTTCACACTTAACCGTTGATGACTGAGGAGGTATAGGGGCAGTGTTGAGTAGTACATTAATAGTGGAAAAAAGGATTCTGGAGTTTCCAGCATTTTCTGTAATGATTTTAGAGAAGTAGTCTTTCCTTGCTAAGCGGATGGTTTTATTATAAGCAGTTAGAGCATCTTTGTATATATCACAGCATATGGTGGTTTTTGTTTTTCTCCATTTTCGCTCCGCTGCACGACATTTCCTTTTTTCTTTGTTGACCGTATTATAGTTCAACCAGGGCAAGGCTCTCGTTTTCTTCTTTTTCGTTTTTAGTGGGGCGACAGAATTTAATATAGATGACAGTGCATCATTGAGATTTTCTACCATTTCATTTAGAGAGCTGTCATGATTGTGTGGTTCATATAGTCTGATAAGATCAATGAACTTTGATTCAGCCTTGTCGTTTAGGAGTCTCTTTTGAACTATAATTTCTTTTTTTGTTTTAGTAAGGGTTATTTGAGTATCAAAAAATATACAGTGATGGTCGGAGAGAGGTAATTCAGTTATTGAGATATTTGTTATGCTTAGCCCAGTTGTTGTTATAACTAAGTCTAATGTATTCCCAAGCCTGTGAGTTGCATTTGTTATATGTTGTGTTAGGTCAAAGCTATCGAGTAGATTTTTTTGTTCTATAGTTTTGGAGTCTGTTTTCTTATTAAAATGGATGTTCAAGTCTCCATTTAGGATCACCTTATCATATCCGGTAACACATAGTGAGATCAGTTCAGAGAGCTCCTGTATAAATATTGGTGAGTGTCTAGGCGGGCGGTATATTGTGACGATAATCGTTGATTCTGTTTTGAGCTCAATGGCAAGATATTCCATCGACATGAACTCGCCTAGTTCTGTGATTCTAAACAAGAGTTTTGAGGAGAAAATTGCTGCAACTCCGCCCCCCCCCCCTTCTATTTTTTCTGGGTATTTGAAGAAAATTATAGTCTGGTGGACAAGCTTCTATCATTATTGATGTAGCTGTGTCATTGTTTAGCCATGTCTCTACTAGGCAGATGCAATCTAAGTTATTTTCTTTAATCAGATCATTTACTAAAAAAAAAATATTATTCAGTGATCTGACATTTAGGAGGGCTAATTTTATTTGTTGGACTTCTTTAGAGGAGGTCTGCTTTGGCTTGACCTTGATGGCTTTGAGGTTAATAGCAGGTGAACGCATTGAAGGTGTATATCTTTTATAGCTTTTACCATGCCATTGGCTGGTTAAGATTACCGGTATGTTTTGAAAGATGGCATGGTGTTTGTACTATTCATTTAATACCCTTTTTGGTGCTAGCAGACTGTCCATCTTCTCTAGTGCAGGATGAGCCGATTTGATTAGCTCTCTCTGGGACATTTGATCAAGCGGGTTGCTGGTGGCCATGATGGCCTTGTCTGGGGACAGGACGCCTTGTGCTCGTGCTTGCATCATGAGTTTGATGCCCTTGGAAGTCACTAAGGCATGACGTAGGTTTGCTGCTAGAAGCCTCGAACCAAGGCGGTTTGGGAAGAATCCATTCCTCTGAAAGCATTCAGGATTATTCCAGAACACATTAAAATTGTCAATGAAATTCAGTCCGTGTGTAAGACAGGCAGATTCTAACCATGAATTAAAATTTAGGAGTCAACTAAAGGCTTCTTGTCCTCTGCGATAGCATGCAATTGGTCCACTGATGGATACATCCTGATATTTGTCTAGTGTGTTCATTAAACAAGTGAAATCCTCTTTCAATGTCTCTGTGCCCGTTTTCCTTCGCAGGATGTCAAACGATCCAGAGTGAATGACAATTTTTGTTATGTCCGGTCTGATGAGTGTTGGAAGTATTTCGGCCAGCTCTTTCACAGATGTGTTGTCTAGACATATTTTCTGTTTTTGCCATCTCCACATACATTGTTGTGGAATCTCCAATCAGTATGCAGTCTGTTTTCTGTGTGAGGTTGGCATTTTTCTTTCCAACAGTTTTGGGGCTGTTTGTTTTTGGATTAGGCCTAGTCTGCCGGTTCTTACCACAGTCCTGTGGCCTTGGTGAAGCCTCGCTAGCTGTACTACTAGCCTTCTCAATAGCCGGCATGTTAACGCTGGTCTCGTACCTTTGGCGTCGGCTACCGCAACGTTCTCCTCGGCGCATGGTAGTCTCTTCGCTGTTAGCCGTTAGCTCAGTCTGGGTCGTGTTTGCTAGCCGCGTCGCTCGTGGCTCCGTTTTCCTCGTCGTCTCGTTGTTAGCGTGTGCTTCGCTAGTGTTATCGTGAGCTCCGGTATTCCTGCTATTAGCGTCGTTAGCGTGAGCTCCGTTCCGCTCGCTGTTTGCTTCGCTAGCGTCGTTAGCCACGCTTCTAAGTCTCTTTGCTTTGGGTGTTGATATGCGTGTTTCCGAGAGTAGGTTGAAACAATTTCCTGGCGGTACCGGGGGTGAGGTAATAGTCGTGTTCCTGGTTCGTTTATTTCTCCTTTTATCCTTGACGGTGGTCCACTGCTTTGGTCTAGCTCCTTGCTTGTGCCAGGGACCGTCTTTTGGGTGGTGCTGTTCTGTAGCTAGCCTAGGCCAGGTCTCAATCATGGTATTGTTGGCTATATTTGTAGTAGCTTCAAAAATAGAGTCAATGAGTCGCTTGATTGATTGATTGATTGAAAAGTTTATTAACAGATTGCAGAATGGGTACAGTACAGTACAGCTCAATACATACAATTGTTAAGGGGATGCAGACCAGAGAAAGACTTTCGACTTGTTTACATCAGGGTCCCCCATTTTCAATTCATCATAACATATATGACATACATGACATACAGATAGACAGTACTGCTACATCTATACATTTATGACATATCAGATTTGCAAATACAGTACTGTTTGTGATACAAAAGTGTCCAGAAAAGGAGTGTATATACATTTGGCATAGAAACTGTACATTGGAGGAGGTTGGTTGGGTGGGGTGGGGTTGGGTGGGTTGGGTGAGGGCTGTACATTGGAGGTGGGGGGGGGGGGGGGTTGGGAAGGGGACACACACACATTTTACACTGTACATTGGAATATTGACAAAGCCTTACTTGGTCATTTACTGTACAACTAGGTTAGGACATTTGTGGGGGCCAGTTTCGAATTGCAGTCTCACGTAGGTGTTTTTTGAGAGTGTTTTTGAAGGTGGGTAGTGATTCACATTCCTTTACAGCTTTAGGCAGGGCGTTCCACATTGATGTGGCATAATTGCGAAACGTGTTTAGTCCCTTGTTTGATCCGAATCTGGGTTTTACATGATTTGTGGAGCTCCCTCTGGTGTTGTGATCGTGGTATTCACTGACCTTTGGGAAGTATTTTGACATGTACATGGGTACCTTGGTCGCGTAGTGTATCTTGTAGACCAGGCCCATTGCAAGTTGCTGTACTCTGTCGTCTACTCTAAGCCATCCTAGGTTGTCAAAGTGGGCAGGGGTGAGGTGGGTTCTAGGAGTCAGGTCAAGTAGTAGTCTGACTAGCTTGTTTTGAGATGTTTGTAATTTGTTTTTTAGTGCCTTTGAGGTGCTTTGGTACCATGAGGTGCAAGCATAGTCGTAGTACCCTTGAATGAGTGCTCCTGCTAGAGTCTTCAGGGTATTCTTGTTTACCAGAGCGGAGATCCGGTACAAGAATCGCGTTCGTTGGTTGACTTTTTTTATTACATTGGATGCCATTTTGTCACAGGAAAGATTAGCCTCTAGGATGGAACCCAGGTAGGTAATTTCATCTTTCCTTGTGATAATATTGTCACCCACTGTAACCGAGAAGCCGTCGGTCTTGCTGAGTTTGTTATTTGAACCGAAGAGAATGGACTCTGTTTTGCCCATGTGTAATGATAGTTTGTTGTCGGCGAGCCATATGCAGATTTTGCCTAGTTCCGAGCTGAGGGCTTTTTCAACCTGTAACTTGTTCTTGTCAGAGACCAGCAGGGCTGAGTCGTCCGCAAACAGGAACAAGTTGCAGTCACAAGCTGACGACATGTCATTTGCATAAATTAGGAATAGTAGCGGTCCTAGTATGCTTCCTTGTGGAACACCACAGCTCACTGTGAGGGGGGGGGGATAGTGTACCGTTTACTTCCACCATCTGTTCCCTCCCCTCCAGGTAGGATTGTATCCAGCTCACTGATAAACTATCAAAACCAATTGCTTTTAGCTTGTCAATCAGAATGGTGTGATTGACAGTGTCGAAGGCCTTTTGTAGGTCCAGCATGACCATGCCGCAGTATTTGCCCGTGTCCACCTCTTGTTTGATGTGGTCGTTCAAGTAGAGAAGGCATGTGTCAGTGGAGTGGGATGTTCTGAAGCCAGATTGGAATTCGTAGATTAGATTTTTTTCCGCGAGGTACTTTTCGATCTGTTCGTATACTATTTTTTCCATGACTTTCGAGATGGATGTAAGGATAGAAACAGGGCGGTAGTTACCCGGGTCTAATTTGCTGCCCTTTTTGTGCAGGGGTGTTACTCTCGCAATTTTGAAGTCCTTGGGGACGTGTCCCTGTTTTATGGAGAGGTTTATTATGTGTGTGATGACTGGGGTGATGGCTGCTGCTGAGTCTCTGAGGAATTTGGAGGGGATGTTGTCATGGCCAGTGGCCTTGTTTGGTTGGAGGGCGCTCAGTTTTTTGAGTACCTCATCTGTAGTTACTATTTCCAGTTTGAAGTCGTCTTTGTGGACGCCTAGGTTCTTGTAGTATGCTACTATGTGTTCTACCCCATACTGCCCTGAGTGGGAGGGTAGTTTGTTTACCAGTGTTGTGGCTATGTTTGTGAAGAAAGTGTTTAAGTAATTGGCTACATCCAGCTTGTCTGTGATGAGCGTGTTGTCCGTCTTTATGTTTATGTTTGAGAACCTGGTTGAGTTTTTTACTGCAGCCTAGTTGATTGTTGAGTAATTTCCAAAGTTCACGTGGTTTATTTTTGTTTTCCTCGGTTTTGTCATTGATGACATTTTTTTTAGCAGTTTTGATCATGGAGTTTACGTCATTTCTTAGTCTGTTTCTTTCTAGTTTGAGTTCAGTCACGTGGTCTTGGAGTTCACTGCTCGTGCTTTTGGTAAGCTTTGACTGACTTTTACGAAACTCAGAGCATTTTTTGTCTCTGGCTTTCATAGCGGTCAGTATTTCAGTGTGCATCCATGGCTCAGCGCGATTTTTTACCCTGGTGGTTCTTAGGGGGGCCATGTTGTTTAGTATTGATGAAAATTTGGTTTTGAAGCCAAGCCAAGTTTCTTCAACCAGTGTACCATTGAGTTCATCTGACCAGTCCAGACTCTCCAGTTCAAGGTTAAAGGCCTCGCTAGAGTAGGTTTTGAGGTCTCTAGATGTGACTGTTTTGTGACAGCCAGCCTTTAGTTTTAGCTTTTTGCGGGTACAGAATATCATATAATGATCACTTAACCCGCATGCTATAACCCCTTTATTGGATATCTTGGTCTTGTCAGAGGTCAGTATGAGGTCAATGGTAGTCTGAGTTGATTCACATATCCTTGTGGGTTGGGTGATTAGCTCATCCTGTTGGTGCAGGATAGAAACTCGAGCCTCCAGCTCTACAATCCTCTTACTCATCCTCAGGCAGCTAGTACATTCTGTGGGAGAGCCGAGTCCCGGCATCTTGCCTTATTTATTGTCTTTTCAGGTTAGGCTAAACTGAAGCTAAGCTAGGTACTTAGCTGGTGATGGTGGGTCTTGTTTTCTTACAGCCGGGGTCTTTATGAAGTATTCTCGCCTTTCATAAAATATCCTCGCCTTCAGCAGTGCCCGACATAGTCCTTTGTGTGTAGCTGATAAGACGGAGACTTCTTCATCTCGCTGGTCCTCCCACGGAGAGATATCGCTACTCGTCCTTTCGGTGAAGTACTGAGGTCATAAATCTAAATAAATAAATTCACAGTTCTGGAGAAGTACCATAGGAACTGGGAGTTAACGTACAGAGTATTTAGAGTTGAAAGGGCTATAATAAATCATTAAGGTAGCGATAGGTAGAAAAACACGGAGCGACAGTGAAAAGCAGCTTGCATGGCAGAAGCAGGAAGCAGAATAAAGGCCTGGTGCTCTTTGCAGCTGAGGTAAATACAAGACACGTCCTATATTTGAGGATTTACGGTAACTTCGGTTGGTTTTAAATGTGCTATATAAATAAAGTTGACCTTGACCTTGGTTATTTTATTATTTGGTTGTATCATGTTTTGTTGTTGTTATTCCATGACGGTGTATTCCATCTGGACTGCTCTGCATGTGACCAACATTATGCAGAGTCTCTATGTCGGGGGTGGCCAACCCGTGGCTCGCGAGCCGCATGTGGCTCTTTGCCCATCAATGTGTAGCTCTTCCATCCATAAGAAAAATTCAAATGGGGGAGCTCCCGTAGCTCACCGCATATCTCGGCGCTATTTCTGCGTCGGGGAAAACCGTGCTCGTCACGGATCTGGGGGACACGAGTTCGATTCCCGGACCCGCCGTCATTTCTCAGAATGTCTTCACCTGCTCTACATCCCATTTCAACCTGTTTCTGTCGGTCATGCTTGACCAGAAAAGCGATAAACGCTAAAAAATAAAGTTTAAAAAAAAAATAAAAAATTCAAATGAATTATAATATATATATTTTTTTTATGTCACTCATTCCATAAGGACGTAGAATAAACATTTACAGATTTTTTTTAAATTGTCCATTTGCATGTTCTTGGTATCTGAATCTAGGGATATATATGGATCTCAGGGAAATAGGGAATGTATTCCCAGTGTCAGAAATATTACTAGGCTTGAGTAAATTGTAATGAACCAAAAGGAGAATATCAATTATATTTACTGTGAATAACACCATGCTAACACCATGCTAAAATTTACCAGACCTGAAAAATCTAAGCAAATGAATAAAGGGAAGATGATTAAACAGAAGGTTTTGTAGATACAGTACTGAATTCTGCCATCTTTTTTATAATGTAAATTTCTCCACCATTTTTCATCGTATTGCAACACAGTTTTTTGCAAGATGTTCACAGAAAGGTAGATAAACTAACTGTGTTCTGTTTTATGGCAATAACGTTCAGGTTTGTGGGAGATAATCCCAAAAAATCAGAGAAAGATCTGTTCCATCGCTTTGGTCTCCTGAGGCTCGCTGAATTTAACATTCATCAAAACGCATCAATTATGTATCAATTGTCAACAACATGAATCACAGACTGTCTGAGCTTGTCCCAGTCTGCCAACCACTGCACATCCACAACACAAGAAATAAGCATCTTATATTTGGCAAGAGGAGAAGGCTCAATTGTGCTAGCCTAAGCATAGCATGCAGGGGTCCACAGATCTGGAACAAGCTTGACGAAAATCTGAAAATTACTAAAACCTTTAAAACCTTTAAAAAATCACTGAAAGAGGAACTGTTTAAATCATATCTCTAATTAAAATTATAACTTAGGAATACAATTGTCTGTATTATGTATCTCTGTTATATGTCAGTTAGTAGGTAGGTGTGTAAACCTACCCACGTTGTGTTGATTTTGTTTTGTTTTGTTTTTTGTTTATTGTTTTGTTGTTTATATTCTGTTTATATCTGTGTTCAGGCTCCCTCCAAAAGCTTTAAATAGCTTCTTGGGAGACCTGGCACATGCACACAATTTGCGACATTGTTATATCACATGAGGATACTCACATGTAATGTATCGTGTGTGTGTGTGAATAAATTCATTCATTCATTCATTCATTCATTCATGGGCTGGCGTGAGCTGGGTAGGGTCGTTTTTCGAAATTTTAAAGCCATGAGTCTCTTCCTTCAAAAGACTACACTCACTTTTGGCTGCTCCACTTCCTTCCGTTCGGGGGCCATTGGGATCCGTCTAATCTCACTCTATAAAACCAGCTTATCATAACAACCTTTCATTGAGCGTGAGGCTGTTTGTAGAGCTAAATCTATACTTTATATTATTGCTATCTGTCCATTGTCATTGTCAATTGACACTATAAACCGTCCCTTCAATATGCCTAAATAAATAATTTGTTCATCAATACGTTCCCATTTTATAGCGTCGTGAATATGAACTATATACCGCAATTTTCTGGGGTATTTCCTGGAAGGCGAGATATAGGGTGCTAAGCTAATAACGTTAAATCAAATGCCGGGGGGGGGGGGGGCGGGGGACGTTTTTTTTTTTTTTTTTTTATCAGTGCATTGATCAGTGCAAGTGCATTACAAATTCAATCTATTATTATTATTATTATTATTATTATTATTATTATTATTATTATTATTATTATTATTATTATTATAAACACAGGAAGGGTGCCGTGACTGAAAAAAAGGTTGAGAAACGCTGGTATATTGTGGCTCTTAGTCTCTGACTGGTTGGCCACCCCTGCTCTATGTTCTATCACTACGCTTTAAGAGCTCAGTGTTTGAGAAGGCTACACAATACAGTATGTTGCCCATGACCACTCATTATAAAAGGAGATAGACACACCAACTCAAGAAACAATCGGAGTGAAATTATTAAGGTGGCCCGTCTGAAAGACAACTCTCATATTGATATGTTTATGGGTCAACCACAGAAACCAATATAGAGAAGGAACAGATGTTGAAACCTTACAGATTCTGTGAGTCTGTGCTACGATTGTGACGTTTACTCTGAGTCACTGCATCACCTCCCCTACTAGAATAGAAATACTTTATTCATCCTGAGGGACATTTGGCACTACAGATCGCTCACAGTAAACAGTAGACATTTAGGTAACTAAACAAAGTCACAAATAAGAATAAAAATAAGCCTGCGAATAAAGAATAAAATAAGCCTAAGAAAAAAATACTGTCCGGGATTTACATTTCCTATGTTATGTATATACATTCTAATATAATATATACAGTACAAATATACAGAAATCTACAGTAAGTGTACAGTAAGTGTAATATTGAACAATGTTGTTTTAAAAGTTAAAGTCCAGGAAGATGGTAACTGTCACCCTGTGCTCAGTGATGCAGTGAGGAACAGTGATGTATTGTATAGTCTGATGGCTGTCGGAATGAAGGACTTCCTGTGCCGTTCAGTGCTACATCTTGGGAGTCTTAGTCTAGCACTGAACGTGCTCCTTCTATCAGCCAAGTCTGTGTGTAGTGGATGGGAGGGGTTGTCCCTGATGGCCTGGAGCTCAGCAAGGCTCCTCCTCTCCGCCACCACCGCTAGTGGGAGTAGTGGTGGCGTTACTAGTGGGTTATGGTGAATTGAGCTACTCTCAAACTCCACTCTCTTTTCTTGATCCTTCAATCACAACTGTTGCTTTTGACAAACTGGGGCATTTCAAACAGCCGCTTTGATCAGGGAAGTATGATCATGGATCAGAATCTCAAGATACAGTATACAGGAGATGTGGCAGCCATTTATGTCCCTCATACAAACCTGGGGTGAGATCGGGGTCACGGACGCTAGGGTGCATTCCATTTCCTCCATGTTGTCCTTCCTAGGAGCCTCCTGTATCTCTTGAGAAGAGTCCTTCATGTTGTGCTTTTGGTGTCAAGTGGAATTGCTCCGTATTCATCCGCTTTAATACATCCACCAACTGGGTACATTTGTCAAAAGGCGGCATTATAAAAATAAGATAAAATTAAAAACAATGCCATTGGGGTGTCAGCATCATGCTCATCTGTCAAGTGCCCCAATGATGCATATTCAAGGGAGAGAGTTCAGAGTTCACAGCAAATACATTTTCCAATCTATGGCCGTGGTGCATCAAGCTATCAATCAAACTGCTTGTAAGATACCTCACTCAAATAGGTCCGCACATTAATGTATAAACACATACACACACACACACTAGACACACACACACTCTGTCTGCTAGTGATAACACCTGACAAAAACATATTTAGGTATTTTCTGTTTGTGGAAATCTGAGGAAAAAGCTGACTTTGAAATCACCAAATCATGGACCAATCAAACTCAAAACAATTTCCCCTCATCAAAAAAGAGAAATGTCTGGTCCGTGTGCTCGTGTGCCAGTAAAGCGCGGCCATTTCACACACACATACTTTTACTGGTATTACCGTTGGCCGACAGAACCCTTGGCAAGACCCTGCCAAGGAAAAACACTTGACATGATCTAGAAAACAGAGACACGCCAGAACCCCCTCAACAAGCAGGACGTTTAGACACGGAGGCATCTGATCTGCCTTCAGGAGGCAGCAGGGTGGTGAAGGTGCTATGCAACACATAAACAAGCATGCTGTCAGAGTTAGTAGGGACTTTTCATTGCAGGTACTTATTCAGAGTAAACTTCAAGTATTGACTGAGGCAAGAGTACCAGTCAATCCATTACTGAATATATTTACTGAAACATATAGACTTAGAGACCATTTGTTTTGGTGTCATTGGACAAAAATTATCGATACAATTTCTCTCCATTGGAGAGATGAAACATGCTTCTATGGGTCAAGATTTCAGAAAGATCTTTGATTTCTGACATATGACATGGCTCATGATATCGGATTTTAGTATCAGGGAAATGTGCAGATACCAAGCCTGATATCAGCTCAATATCAAAGGACAGTGCATGAAATAATTACAAATACATGTAATGCCAACTTAGCCCAAAAGAAGACGATTGAAAAAGGACAAACCTTGAAAAAGAACAAAGATTGAAATGAGCACAAACACATCAATTTGCAACAACAGTCAAACTATTCACCTGGAACTAGTGTTACGACCTACAGTATGAACTAGTGTTACGACCTACAGTGTGAACTAGTGTTACCACCTACAGTATGAACTAGTGTTACCACCTACAGTATGAACTAGTGTTACGACCAAAAAGCAGCCATTTACCACCTACAGTATGAACTAGTGTTACGACCTACAGTATGAACTAGTGTTACGACCTACAGTATGAACCAGTGTTACGACCTACAGTATGAACTAGTGTTACGACCTACAGTATGAACTAGTGTTACGACCTACAGTATGAACTAGTGTTACGACCTACAGTATGAACTAGTGTTACGACCTACAGTATGAACTAGTGTTACCACCTACAGTATGAACTAGTGTTACGACCTACAGTATGAACTAGTGTTATGACCTACAGTATGAACCAGTGTTACGACCTACAGTATGAACTAGTGTTACGACCTACAGTATGAACTAGTGTTACGACCTACAGTATGAACTAGTGTTACGACCTACAGTATGAACTAGTGTTACGACCTACAGAACTAGTGTTACGACCTACAGTATGAACTAGTGTTACCACCTACAGTATGAACTAGTGTTACGACCTACAGTATGAACTAGTGTTATGACCTACAGTATGAACTAGTGTTACGACCTACAGTATGAACTAGTGTTACGACATACAGTATGAACTAGTATTACGACCTCCTACAGTATGAACTAGTGTTACGACCTACAGTATGAACTAGTGTCACGACCTACAGTATGAACTAGTGTTACGACTTACAGTATGAACTAGTGTTACGACCTACAGTATGAACTAGTGTTACGATCTACAGTATGAACTAGTGTTACGACCTACAGTATGAACTAGTGTTACGACCTACAGTATGAACTAGTGTCACGACCTACAGTATGAACTAGTGTTACGACCTACCTACAGTATGAACTAGTGTTACGACCTACAGTATGAACTAGTGTTACGACCTACAGTATGAACTAGTGTTACCACCTACAGTATGAACTAGTGTTACGACCTACAGTGTGAACTAGTGTTACGACCTACAGTATGAACTAGTGTCACGACCTACAGTATGAACTAGTGTTACGACCTACAGTATGAACTAGTGTTACGACCTACAGTATGAACTAATGTTACGACCTACAGTATGAACTAGTGTTACGACTAGGGGTGGACGGTATAAACGGTATACGGTATAAACGGTATGAATTTGCTCTACGGTATGGATTTTGACTATACCGTGTAACCGGTAGATAGCAATGACGTCATGTAACCACAGCGCGACTATTTCACTCGCATTTGCCCCTAAAAATAGATAGAATTAGTCATAGATAATAGATATGTGCGAACTGGAAAAAGTTATTTAGGAGGCTTCGCGCAGTGGGCGTGCCAGCCCCTACCGCACGCATGTAAACACGGGTCTAGTAGTCTAGTGGGACGGGACATGGGAGGACGGCGGCGTCTCCCTGAGCTAACGTTAGCTTAGCTACCGTTACAAAATGACCCAGTCAACTATTCACTTTTAGTTTAATACATGATGAGGCATTGTCTAACCGAACGGTATCTAGTCGGCCAGCTACCGATAGCTCCTGACATCAACAAACGCTCCACAAAGTCTAGTAGAGACGTGTGTGCTACCTGTTAGCCGTTAGCTCACGTTAACGCAAGTTAGTTCACCGTTCAAAACGAAATGTCCCATTGAACTAAATAATTCACTGAGGCGTTGTATTAACATTATATATCCGGCTAGCAGTAGCTACAGATAGCTCCTGATATCAATGTCTTATAACACTGATTCGATGCGTATTCGGGCTGAGGGCTTGCTGACCAATAGGGTCCAGGTGCAGCGCCGGAGAATCCTGGCCGTAGCTCTGCTCGAGGCTACTCGAGTATAGGTCCAGGTGCAGCTCCGGAGAATCCTGGCCATAGCTGGAGGCTACTAGAGTACACACAGACAGTGGAGCTTGTTGCGTGGTGGCGACGTCTCGCAGATAATACAAGTACAAGTCTAATTATATAATATATATATTTTATAAAAAATAAATAAATTATATAAAATAAAAAAAAAATTATCAAAAACGATGATACCGTGATATATACCGTTACCGTCTATGCTTCAAATTATACCGTGATATAAATTTTAGACCATACCGTCCACCCCTAGTTACGACCTACAGTGTGAACTAGTGTTACGACCTACAGTATGAACTAGTGTTACGACCTACAGTATGAACTAGTGTTACGACCTACAGTATGAACTAGTGTCACAACCTACAGTATGAACTAGTGTTACGACCTACAGTATGAACTAGTGTTACGACCTACAGTATGAACTAGTGTTGCGACCTACAGTATGAACTAGTGTCACGACCTACAGTATGAACTCGTATGAACTAGTGTTACGACCTACAGTATCCTGAACTAGTGTTACGACCTACAGTATGAACTAGTGTTACGACCTACAGTATGAACTAGTGTTACGACCTACAGTATGAACTAGTGTTACGACCTACAGTGTGAACTAGTGTTACGACCTACAGTATGAACTAGTGTTACGACCTACAGTATGAACTAGTGTACAGTATCCTGGGCTGGACATGAGAATTATCCTCCAGCAGGACTCCCACAGACATTGCTAAATTGAACTCAGGCATTTCCTAAGCATTATCTTTCATTTTAAAAGGGCATTTATTAAAAGGATACAATTAACTTTTAACTGCTGTTTTTTATAGGGGGAAAAAAACTGATCCAATATTTATGGCTTAAACCCAATTTCCGACAATTAGTTACACTTTAAATAAAAAAAAAATATTTCTTGAAGCAGAACAATTTGATCATGGATGAACAGAACGTTCAATGCGAATGGTTGATTTGAATTTCTAGGCCTTTTTAAGCACCTTGTTAAAAAAATTAGCTGTTTTCAAGGAATTCCAGGCCTTGACTTTTTTTGGTTAAAAACCAAGCACTTTAAGCACTTCAAGGACCTTGTGCGAACCCTGCTCCACCCACCACGCTTCCTCCAGACTCTGTGTCCACAGACGTGACCGATGGGAGCCTCCAGCACGCTTCCTCCAGACTCTGTCCACAGACGTGACCGATGGGAGCCTCCAGCACGCTTCCTCCAGACTCTGTCCACAGACGTGACCGATGGGAGCCTCCAGCACGCTTCCTCCAGACTCTGTCCACAGACGTGACCGATGGGAGCCTCCACTCAGCTCCTGACAGTCCCTTTGTCCCAATCACCTCCAACCATAACTCTCCCCTAACCGCGCCTCCCCCAGGAGAGGCGGGGAGCACGCAACTCTTGACCCTCTAGAAAGGGGACTATTTGATGAACGACCAGGAAGGTTAATGCTCTGATTGGTATTCCCGCCTCCCCCCCCCCCCTCGCCTGGAACCAAAGCGTCTGCGTATGTCTGTTCCTCCGGGAGTAAATCATCGTTGTGACTTTGATAGATACGGCTCGGTAGACGCTGAACTTCCAACGCGGGGACGAGTGCACTCTGGGTAATCCGTCACCTGTGGGGATGAGTGCACGGGCAGAGTGGGGAGGATGTGGCACTCTGGGTAATCTGTCACCTACGTGACAACCTCACTGCATGGTGCTCAGAGGCCGGCTGGGGACACCGTGATGGATGAGTGACTGTTCATACATTCTGCTGGGGGGGCGGGACAACTGGGCGGGGTTAGCATACAGCCAGGCTCAAGGCGCTCCCATAGTCGAGCAGACTGTACACAGAGCAGACTCCGCGGAGGTCCGCGCGGCTCTTTGAGCTTTGATCTCAGCGGACAGCAGACCCACAGGTGCGAAGCTACTATTTTCTGACGCGCGGACATCCGCGCCGCTGACTTGGTGTCACACAAAACGCTGCTCTGCGTTTTGGTTGACATCGAACTGCATTTAATGTGACGCCGATCTGCATTTTACTCTGACCACTCGCCCCGTGCCAAGAGAGATGTTTGAATGGCTTTTCTAAATGAAGTGTGTAAAATTGCCAGTTTTATTTCGAAATATTTCCAATATTTTTTAATAAAACTGGTGCTTTTATTTCATGCAATGCGTGTTTGATTTCAGCACCACGCGCTGTCCACCTCAAGCCTATACGGTACATTGCATCTCGCTGCCTATATACCTGTTATTCAAGTGCGTAAAACTTTTTTTGTGGGAAATGTAGTAAAACTGGTGCGAGAAATGTAGGAAATAGACCGCGGACGTCCGCTGAGATCTGCTCGACTATGAAAGCTCAAAGAGCCGCGCGGACCTCCCCGGAGTCTGCTCTGTGTACAGTCTGCTCGACTATGGGAGCACCTTCAGTATCAAACTTCAAACGTCCCTACATACAGATGGTCTGTTTCTCTTCTGTATGTGTCCTCTCTCTCCCTCCCCCCCCCGCCCCTCTCTCTCTCTGTATCTCCCTCTCTCTCTCCCTCTCTCTCTCCCCCCTCTCTCTCTCTCTCCCTCCATCTCTCTCCCTCCCTCTCTCTCCCCCTCCCTCTCTCTATCCCTCCCTCTCCCTCTCTCTCTCTCCCTCTCTCTCTCCCTCTCTCTCTCCCACACACACACACAGCACTCACATACACACATATGCCATACACTTCAGGTCACAGGGGTCAATGAGTGGTGGTGACATGTGGAGAGGTCGTGACCTCTAGGAGGTGTTGGGAGACACTGGCCAGACGACGCCCCTCTCAATGGTCTGAACTGGGGCCGAGTCTCGAGAACAACGGCTTGTCCGTGTTAATCGCTTCCCTGGGATCCAGAATTATGAAAAATAACCTCATAATTGCAGGACGAAGCAAACTTAACTTTATGCTATTGCATGTTTTTTTTTTTTTTAAACTTTGACCAGTCAGCTGGTTCTTTTAGCGTTTATCGCTTTTTTCTGGTCAAGCATGACCGACAGAAACAGGTTGAATGGGGGTATAGATCGGGGGAAAGACACTGAGAAAATACGGCTAGTCCGGGAGTCGAACTCGCTACCCCAGATCCGTGACGCGCACGGTTGTCCCTAGGCCTGCCGCGATAAGCAATAAATTGATTAATTGCTGCGATAATTAAAATGAATGCAATGATTTTGACGGGCGCGATTAATTGCTATTTGCGCGTTTGTTTTAATGAGGCGGAACCAGTGCCCCTTCAGTCACTGTCCGTGTTGGGAGGCGGGCCGCTGACGTTACTAGAGTACAGCACGGGAGCTCCGTGGGGCAACGCCACATAGACATTTCTCAATAGTGTTGCTCCTTTTAACCAAGTAGCATTATTTGTAGTGTAACGTTAGCTATTTTTAGACCCAAGTAGTTACTCGCTACTGCCCGGAGAAACTGGACTGCTAAATAAAGATGAAAGATAGAGCTTTGATTCTCATTCCATGCTAACAACATTAGCTAAATATCTAACAAACGAAATACAACGTATAGCATAGCTACAAGTACAACACAGAATAACGTTAATACAATTACATGCATCATTGTTTACAATGAACGGGTGGGGCTAGTCAAAGGACTGGACACGGGGACAAGTTAAACATGAATTAATTTATTATAACACTCCGGTAGTTTCGAGTCGTGCTGCAGTGCTTACGCACCACAGCTATTCTATTACTGCTTTGACGCTTCCTCCTCATCGTTGATTGCCTGTAGTAGCTGCATCTAACGTTAGTAGCTAACGTTAAAACTAACCGAAAGGTAGTTGTTCACCAACAATTTGTTTTATCATTAGCTCAAAAACAGAACCGGACGAGTCATGTTGTCGGCTCATAGTTTCTGCTTAGGATAATAACAACAATACTTCCGGTCCGGTCGGTGGGCTTCAAAATAAAAGTCAAACACCGGAAAAGACGGAGCGGTGGGCTTCAAAATAAAAGTTTTGGGAAATAAATTTCTCAAAAAAAATTCTCTAACCGGTCGCAATAATATCGCTTATCGCAATATTTTCGGGGGCAATTAATCGCCCAGCAAAATGTGTTATCGTGGCAGGCCTAGTTGTCCCCGACGCCGAAATAGCGTTCGAGGTACGCGGTGAGCTACTGGAGCTCCCCTGCTATTGCATGTTTTATTGAAGAATGTTATGAATTTGGTCGCTTATTTTAAATGTATCCCAGTTATAGCTCATGCTACAAATAAAAATATCAGATCCGTGATAATCCATGTTTTATATGGCAGCCTAATTCATAGGCTTATAAGTGATCAAGTGATGCTAGACACAAATGCACAGTTGCTTCCCAAATACCAGAGAAAGAGAGATATAGTTGGCATCGCCAGATTATTCAAATTCAAACATACGTCCCCATTTTAATTAAATGTATACCCCGGAGAGGCGGAGAGTATAGTTATTAGGAGAATGGTCATAATATAAGAATGGTCATAATACCCTGATATCCTGGTGCTTTGTCAACATAGAGCCTGCAACACAGTTGTAGTAATGAAAGAAACCAAGGCTACTCTGACATGATGCACCTAAGGGGAGCGTGGTGGGGGCGGAGCCTATACCTGACCTGTCATCATGATGTCATCATAGGTACGGAGCGTGGTGGGGGCGCGAGCCTACATAACCTGACCTCTCATCATGATGTCATCATAGGTACGGAGCGTGGTGGGGGCGGAGCCTATACCTGACCTGTCATCATGATGTCATCATAGGTATGGAGCGTGGTGGGGGCGCGAGCGAGCCTACATAACCTGACCTGTCATCATGATGTCATCATAGGTACGGAGCGTGGTGGGGGCGGAGCCTATACCTGACCTGTCATCATGATGTCATCATAGGTATGGAGCGTGGTGGGGGCGCGAGCGAGCCTACATAACCTGACCTGTCATCATGATGTCATCATAGGTACGGAGCGTGGTGGGGGCACGAGCGAGCCTACATAACCTGACCTGTCATCATGATGTTGCCATAGGTACAGAGCGTGGTGAGGCGGAGCCTACATAACCTGACCTGTCATCATGATGTTGCCATAGGTACGGAGCGTGGTGGGGGCGGAGCCTACATAACCTGACCTGTCATCATGATGTTGCCATAGGTACGGAGCGTGGTGGGGGCGGAGCCTACATAACCTGACCTGTCATCATGATGAGCGTCACGTGGTGGGGGCGCGAGCCTCCTACCTGTCGTCGTAGCAGAAGTCCGCGTCCAGGGTGTTGAGGTAGAGAGCCACCGCCGCGGCGCCGCACAGCAGCTCCGTGATCATCTCGTCTCAACAAACACCACGGGGACCGGGAGAAGAGAGAGAGAGAGAGATGAACCGGGAGGAAGAAGAGAGCGGGAGAGATGAAGCGGAGTCAAGTGCCGTCTTCTGTCCCGGTGAAACGCTGAGAGCCCGTACAACAACACGCGGTATCTTAAAGTGTGCGCATCGCCGGCCATTATTCCTCCTTTAACCCATTTTGTTCAGTAGAGGGTTCGCGGTTATTCAGAGAAGAAACTGCAACGATAAGATGTTTCTAGTTCTGAGCTCAGCATCATCATGTGTGCTGCATGTCGCGTCCCTCTCTCGCTCTCGCTGTCGCTCTCTCTCTCTGCATCTTCTGCGGCGCGCGCCTTGGAACTGGCTCGAGCCGTGTGTGGTGTCAACACTATGCGCATGCGCACGGCCCCTCCTCCCCCTGATGGAGGACCGGCTCATTCGCGTTATTTTTTTTCGTAGCCGCATTTTGCGGAGACGCTCTCTGATTGGCCACTTCATGTGACATGTGAAAGACCGAGGAAGGTGCTTGCGTGGAGGGCTCTGAACGGCATGACCAGTGTGTGGAAATCCAACCTCCCCCGTCAAATCAAGCTCAACTTCTTTCATGCAACAGTTGAGTCTGTCCTTTTGTATGGCAGTGAATGCTGGACCTTGAAGCCCACCCTGCAGAAGTCCATGGATGGGTGCTACACCAGAATGATGTGTGTGGTGCTCAACATCAACAGGGATGAGCATGTCACTAATGCAAACTTGTATGGGGGGGGGTGCTAGAGGTGAGCGAGAAAGTGGCAGTCAGGAGAATGAGGCTGGCAGGTCACTGCCAGAGACATCATGAGATGCCAACCAGCAAACTTGTGCTGTGGGAACCAACACACGGGCATCGATCACGACGAGGACGTCCCACATTAACCTAAGTGGACGTACTCAGGAGAGATGCAGGAACAGAATGCACCGGCGAGCTAGCTAGATGCATGGAGGATCGGGATGACTGGAAGCACCGATGGAGGGCCCGTCCGAGGACGACCTAGATAGATGTGACATGTGCGCCAGGGGCGTTTTTAGGGTTAGAAAACATTGGGGGCTTCAGCCCGGGGGTGGGGGTGGGGCCCCCCCCCTTTTTTTTTTTTTTTTTTTTTTTAAACACAGAAATACGCAATTTTAGAGTAATTAGAGATGAATACTGAATAACTAGAATCATTAGAGGTTCTCAAAGTGAGGTCCAGGTCCATGAGAGGGATCTGGGCAGTCCCCATAGAAAATTCAAAGTTAACAGGACCAAATCATCAGTTTCTTATTTATTTATTTAACCTTTATTTAGCCAGATAAAACATTGATCTGGTCCAAGAAGCCCCAACAGGAGTACAAATATACATATATACACATATATATACATATACTGTACATACATACATACATACATACATATACACCAATAACAAAATAAAAACACAGTTAAGAATCATACACATAAGAAAATAAACAAACAAACAAACATATGCACAGCCTATGTACAAAAGAAATAAACAGTTCATCTCTAGTCTTTACAGTTTTCTTCAATTGCATAAACACTCAAATCAAAAGTATTACACAATTATCAAAACCTTACACTCAAGGAGCAAAATATAGGCCCAGATTTGCACCCCTACAATGTCAGCCTCACACTTTTTGCAAAACAATACACAGTGATTTGCAAAACACTAAACACACTTGCATTACATTATGACACAGAATGTCAAATTACCACACATATGAGCCAATTGGTTAAACACAGCCATCAGATGCACAAACACACCATTGCTTAATTGTAGATACACCAATCAGGTTTAAGCACTATAAAAATGCAGCAGGTGAGTTCACCTGTCTTCAACCAAAATGGAAGGAGAGTGAAGTACTGTACACAGAGAACGTGAAAATATACAATACATCCACCAAACACTACACAAGACAACCAATGATGCAGACTGATGAAAATATACATTTTCTCCCATTTTATTTTTGTTTTACTGTCATTTTAACCTGTACTGGATACAGTATTTTATGTTTGTCTGATATTTGCTGAGCTTACAGTGTTATGCACATAGTAGCATGAAAACTGGGACATGTATTGTTGTGATTCTCCATGTTGAAATGTTGACTGATTTGGTTATATGGAGAGAACATTTATATTTTCATCAGTCTGCATCATTGATTTGGGTATATGGAGAGAAAATGTAATTTTTTTCATCAGTCTGCATCATTGATTTTGGGTATATGTAGATACATAAATTATATTTTCATCACAGCATTGGTTTTGTGTAGTGTTTGGTGAATTTATTGTATATTTGCACATTCTCTGCGTACTTCACTTACAGTACTCTAATCACTGAGAAGTAGAATTGCTAAATGTGTTTTAGGTTAAGCACAGCAGTGTGTGTAACTGGTTCAAACAGAATTAAGTCATATGAAACGTGTGTTTCATATGGTAACAAAATGTAGTTTTTATAAATTAGTGTATGGTTTTGACAAGTGTTTAATTTAGCAAAGGATCTGATGTGTTCTGATAATTGTGTGTGTGGTTGTGCTAATTGTGTGTTTTGAAACACCGGGCCCCGTTTTCAAAATCATGCTTAGGCAATCGAAAAAAAACTGTATTGTGTGTTTCATTATATACATATGTTTCAGTCTTCTCATAAAAAAAATATTAGATTTTTGGGTCTTTTCCTGCCTTTGGTCCGCTTTGCATTCACATCTCAAATGAACTGCAGCAGGGTTCACTTGCAAGAGTGAATGAGCTTTCACACCACCCCAAACCAACCGGACTATCCGAGGAAATGAACCAGGGTTCGATTAAAGCTTATTATAGGACACTGGACATGGGTATGGATGGCTCCAGGTGTTGCTGCGTTAAAGTGCACATCTTCAATATCTGTACTATTTAAAAGCACAGTGCAGGACACACTCAAAGGTTATCGCACCTCAGAGATGGCAGTGGACATGTATGACAGGACAAAGGCCATATGTAATGGCCTTTGGATTGAGGAACATACTACCAGCCAAAGGAGGAAGCAGAAAAGGATGGACGAGTATGTAGTTGAGTCATCTTGTGGCACAAGCTCAGACCTCAGCTCAGAGACTGTTCTATCCAGTCGTCGACAGAATGCTGCAAGAGCTTGAGATAACAACTTATGAGAGGCATACAGGCATGTTATCCAGCCTCAGACCAGTTTCTCTCAGTGGAATTGCTGCAACCCCTCGCCACACATTACAATATCCAACTATTGCCAGAGGAGATCACAGTTGCAAAGTGTTTCCTGGTCAGGACAGGCAGAGATGCAGTCCCTACTATCCAAAGTGTCTTTTCCCTCCTGGATGATGATAATAATAATAATAATAATAATAATAATAATAATAATAATAATAATAATAATAATAATAATAATAATAATAATAATAATAATAATAATAATAATAATAATAATAATAATAATAATAATAATAATAATAATAATAATGCATTTGATTTATAAGGCGCCTTTCAGGACACTAAAAAAAAAGTCCACAAATCGGTAAATGAAAAAATTATAGGATCAAATGAAAACTACTTACTAAAAATGGATGTTTAAAAGTACTAAAAACCAACAAAAAATACCAAACACTAACAAACATTCAGCACAGACAATGGGAATGCTGACAAAATTTTTTTTTTTTAAACAATTCTTTTTTTTTTCTTTTTTTTTTAGATCCGGGGCTAGGAGAAAAACAGACGCCACTGATGTGCGCCCAATCGTGTGACGCCTGTTTCTACACTGGTTAAGCTTAGGCGCTCTTTCGAAGTTGGTTAAGGTTAGAGTTTGTCTTAGAGCATGGCGATAGAACACCAGCCCTGATTCCAAACTCTAGCCGTAACCAACTTCGAAAGAGTCGCCTAAGCTTAACCAGTGATAAACTAGGCGTTAGGTAGTTTGCAGGCTGTTCGACCCGGAAATGGGCAAAGACACAGCTCGTCACGCGATTGGGCGCACATGTCAGTGGCCAATCAGAGAGCGTCAGTCAGTGGCCAATCAGAGAGCGTCTCCGCAAAATGCTGCTACGAAAAAAAAGAACGCGGCTCATTCAGCTGAATAATAAAATCCACCATTTAACAACATCAGCCCATGGAAACAATATCTATTGTTTCACTTTTAAAAGCACGACAAATTGTAGACTAGGCTGATTTTAGAATCACGTGTATTCGGAATTAGGTTTGTTTGCTAAGTACATTTGCATATACAAGTAATTTGGCTTGGTGCTTGCCAAAAAAAATATACAAAAACAACATATCTAGAATAATATTAATAATAAACAACTATAATTATGCAAGTATAAGTGTTGGGGGTACTGTGCACATGTAGTAGTGGGGCAAGGATAAAAAGAATAGAATCTGAGAAGTACTGTCACAGAATATGGGAGCGAATAAATATCTGCTGGGGTGGAAATAATATATTTTCTGTATAGAATATATACACAGTATTTGTAAGAAAACTATTGCACTTGAGGAGGTGATGCTGCAAGAGGTATATCTACAGCAGAGGTATATCTACATATCTACAGTATATTATGAAAAAAAAATTGTATTTAAAAAAATTAGTAAAAAATTAAAATTAAAATCACTATTATGTACTTTGCTACTATGTCTACACTACTACCTGCTATGTGTAGAAGGGTGGATTATCCCTACTTAGTGAGGGTGATATTCTACTGGCACCAGATAGTAGGAACCCGGCAGAGCTAGGTCCGGCTGGGCCCCCGACTGTAGTGTTGGAGTACTAAGTTTAAGGTTGACAAAGGCGGCATATAGGGCCTTAGGGTTTACTAACCTAGGACTCACGTACTGGTCCCTCCCGCCTCTTAAGGGCAATATTCAGTACTCCCTAAACCCCCACCCTCCCCCTAGTACGTCCCACACCCCCTCACACCCGGTGGAAGTAGTGGTTGGTATAATTCTCCCCAAAGCAGTACCATACCTTTTCTCTGTAGGATACCTGAAATTAACACCTACCCCGCTTGATGGAATACTGGGTATTAAAAGAAGTTAGACAGTACGACACCATTAACCACACACACACACAGTGAATCCAATTATCAGCTCTCCTTTTACTGTAGATGTGTCATTACAATAGGGGACATTAAGATACCCTTTACTCTACTGGTAACCTTCGCTTTAAGGCGGCAATACAGTAGCAATTTAATGATAACCTTCGCTCTCAAAGCGGCAATACTATGGCAATGAAATGGTAAACACCACTGGGATATGCTACACGGTTCAACCCTGCGAGTAACTTGGAGCATATATCTAAAACCTGCATGTGCCCACACATTTGAAATTAACTTTGCTTATGCTAAGCCAGCACCTTAAAATAACCACAAAAAGAATTGGTAAAAACCCTGTTGCAGTGCTGAGTCGTAGCTTGGGGACGTAGTGGCCGCAAACACAATGGCCCTTTCACTCCCTTGAGAGCCTGAACAAATAAAAGGGCTGTATTCCAGAGGCAAGGGAAAAGCACGGGTTGTACCTTTAACGAGCATGCGCGCATATCAAAGTTTGCCGCCACGGCGCATACAACAATGTCAAGTTCACGTTAAACAGTCTAGCCGTGGCTGGCTTTAGCACGCATGTTCCATAAAGTCTGTGCTTCTCCGGCGATAAAGTGGTCTCTGTAGACCGTCACCTGGTCCACCCCGGCCGGGATAGTGCGGGTAGTTAGCTGGTGGTCTGGCTGGTGACCGAGATGTCCAGTATAAGCCTTGGGTGAAACGTCCTTCTTCCACTGATAGCTTGGTGGGCACGACGAGCTAAGCTACTTGGCTAACTCACAATGATAGAATTACCTAGTAGCCAGTGTGGCTAACTTAGCTCTCGACCTAGACTGCTAACACGCAAAGTCTCCGTCGTCTTCTCACGTTGGTCGGTGGACCGTCCTTCTTCGGCAACGTGACGTCTCGATTAGGGCTGCAACGATTAGTCGACATAATCGACGATGTCGATTATGAAAAATCGTCGACGAGATATTGTTGCGTCGATTAGTCATTAAAAACAATAACAATAACAATTAATAATAAGTAACTGCAATGCGCAAATGTTCATTTGTAACTGCAATGCACTACAGGAACTGCTGGGGGCAGTATAGTTTCCATTGTCTGACTGCAGTGCATTCTGGTACAAAACGGCGCAGCCTGCAGGTAAGAACTTCACTGCAGAAGAAAGAATGAACGATGGCGGAAGGGAGAGAGAAAGACAGAGGAGATGAGATGGCGGAAGGGAGAGAGAAAGACGGAGGAGATGAATTAAAAAAAGCAAGACCGAGGGCATCAAAGGTGTGGGAATTCTTTACAGATGACAAACCGAAGAAAACTGTTAAATGCCGATTATGCAAGGTGGAATTGGCATTTCACAGCAGCACCACGGCGATGCACGAACATCTAAAACGAAAGCACCCCGGAGCCACGGTGACGTCGTCGGAACATGGGTAAGTTCTAGAGTAGTTAGCCATAGTATTGTATTTTTTACGTTGGAAAACAGAACGTCTCATGGATATGGATATAATGCTTGCTATGCGAACTCTATTGCTGAGGCTTATAGAGGCTGCGCTGCTGCTGTATGTTGTAAGTAACGTTAAACAGCGCCATGCTTAGTAGTTAGTACAGGTGAGGTTACAGCGTTGCTGGCGCTGCTTCACTTTTAGTTTCGTTTGTTATGCCGACCAACCGGATACGGAAATACCTCACGTATATATCTGTAGTCACTCTGTCTGTAGTCCACAAAATAATATCCCTTAAGCGATAACTCCCTCTAGTGGGAAAACATAGATATTGCATCTCAATATTATTAATTCTAGCCTAGGTATATATAAGGCTGACTATAATTAATAAAAATAAACTGATAGTCTGATACTATAGCCTACAAATTCTGATGATAATTAATACAGCTTTCTGTTTTTTTTGTTCTCTTTCTATTGTAGGGCAAAGCAAACACGTGTGGATGAGTTTGTCCTGAAGAGAGGCTCATGCACCCCTCAAATGGCTGGAGTCTTCACAGAGAGCATCCTCACCATGCTTGTTAAAGACATGAGACCATTATCGATGGTTGAAGATGAGGGCTTTAAGCAGATGGTCACCACATTCTATTCAGGTTACACCTTACCTTCCAGAACTCATTTTACAAAGCTCATGGAGAGAAAGTATGAAGATACTTTTGCTAAGGTTAAAATTGCTCTTAAAGCAAACAAGAACAAGATTGCCCTGACAACTGATGCCTGGACCAGTGTTGCGACAGAGGCATATCTTGGCATCACCTGTCACTTTATAAGTGATGACTGGAAGCTCAATAGCTTCTGCCTCACAACCATGCCACTCGAAGAACGGCACACTGGGACCAACATTGCTACATGGATTGAGCAGGCTGTGGAAAGGTTTGAGATCCCTCCAAGCAAGCTTGTGGCGGTTGTTCATGACAATGGCGCCAATGTCCTGCTGGCTGCTGGCATCTTGGAGAAAAAACATGGATGGGTGTCCATCTGCTGCGCAGGCCACACATTACAGTTGGTGATCAATCATGCACTGAAACAGCCTCTGATTAGTAAAGCACTAGGAGCAGCGAGGTGTCTCGTCGAGCACTTTAAAAGGAGTGAACTGGCTTCAAGCAAGCTGAAAATAAAGCAGAAACAGATGGGCACCCCGGAACACAAACTTATCCAAGATGTCTCTACCAGGTGGAACAGCACCTATTACATGGTGACTCGCCTGCTGGAACAGAGATGGCCACTGACTGCGACTCTGTCTGACCCGGCAGTAACACAGAGAGGGAAACAATACCTGGACCTCAAGCCTGAGCAGTGGACCCTGCTAGATGAACTGGCCAAAGCTCTCCAAGCTTTTGAATGTGCCACTGTCTACCTGAGTGGTGAAAACTATGTGACCGTCTCCGCCCTGCCTCCTCTAGTCAGAGGGCTTCTGAAGTCCACCCACACTGCCTATGATACAGCTCCTGTGCAGGCCTTCCAGGCGGCTGCTTCAGTGGCGACCACTACACGCTGGTCAACAGAGCTTGCCATCAAAGATGATGACCCAAGCAAAACGATCATTGCATCTGCACTAGACCCACGATTCCGAAAACTAAAATTCCTGACACCAGAGGAGAGGTTCACTGTTCAGAATAAATTACAAGCTCTGGTCCTACAGTCCACTAGGAGTAGGAATGAAGAAGCTGTTGTTCAACTTGACATTAATGACAATTATGCCACAGCCTCAGCTGAGACAACTAGGTCTGTTTCAGCTCTCGATTCACTGCTTGGAAGTGAGTCAACAGACAGTGACACTGAGAGCAATGATCAGGATGCACGCACACAAACGATCATTAACGAAGTGCTGATGTACTTCGGAGAGCAGCCCATCTCAAAGACAGAAAATCCCCTGTCTTGGTGGAAGTTGAATGAGGCAAAGTACCCAACCCTTGCATCACAAGCCAAGTCATACTTGTGCATTCCAGTTACTTCCACTCCCTCTGAGCGTCTCTTCTCAGCAGCTGGGAACATCGCCTCAAAGAAGCGGGCCAGCCTCACTCCAGAGCATGTCGATATGCTCACGTTCCTGCACTGCAATTTAAAGAAATTGTAAATGGTGTGTACTGTGTTTTCCCCTGCAGGAGATGATGATGATCAGACAGACACACACAATACATTATAATTACACACACGCACTCCTCTCACTCACAGTGATCAGAGTAAGACACACACACATTGGACATCACACATACACACTCCTCTCACTCACACACAGCGATCAGAGTAAGACACGTACTAACACCACCACCAATACCACCACTACTAACACCACCACCACTACTAACACCACCACCACCACCACTACTACTAACACCACCACCAGCACTACTAACACCACCAATACCACCACTACTAACACCACCACCACTACTAACACCACCACTACTAACACCACCAATACCACCACTACTAACACCACCACCACTACTAACACCACCACCACTACTAACACCACCACTACTAACACCACCACTACTAACACCACCACCACTACTAACACCACCACTACTAACACCACCACCACTACTAACACCACCACTACTAACACCACCACTACTAACACCACCACTACTACTAACACCACCACCACTACTAACACCACCACCACTACTAACACCACCAATACCACCACTACTAACTCCACCAATACCACCACCACTACTAACATACACCACCAATACCACCACTGTCTGTCACACACATACACACACACACACAGACTCCTCTCACACACAGCAAACAAAAGACCTAGAAGTCTGTCTGATCTGACTCATGTCATCCCCCTCTCCCCCTACAGCTGTTCCACGACGTCAGTAGTACATCACCCTCCTCTCCTGGTCCTGGACCAAGTTACAGCCCCATCAGCCGTGGTGCTGGGGGCAGATGCTGCTGCTAGTTATTTCTTTTTTTAATATTATTATTTTAGTAGTTATTTAAAGTACAGAGCATGTCGATATGCTCGCACTCACTGCAATTTAAAGAAATTGGTGTACTGTGTTGTGTTCCCCTGCAGGAGATGATGATCATCAGACAGACAGACACACAATACATTACACAGTTACACACGCACTCCTCTCACTCACACACAGCGATCAGAGTAAGACACACACACATACTCCTCTCACTCACACACAGCGATCAGAGTAAGACACACACATACACAAATTACACAGTACAGTACACACACTCCTCTCACTCTCACACAGCGATCAGAGTAAGACACACACACATACACAATTACACACACACACGGACTCCTCTCACACCCAGCAAACAAAAGACCTAGAAGTCTGTCTGATCTGACTCATCCCTGTCTCCCCCTACAGCTGTTCCACGACGTCAGTACTCAGTAGTGTACGTCACCCTCCCCTCCTGGTCCTGGACCAAGTTACAGCCCCATCAGCCGTGGTGCTGGGGGCAGATGCTGCTGCTAGTTATTTCTTTTTTCTTATTATTATTTTAGTTATTTAAACTTAAAGTACAGTGCACTACACTTCCAATTTTGTATTATTTAATTTATTTATCTTGTTAAGTTGTTATGAGTGATTGCACTTGACTCAATGCACTGACTGACTGTATTGTTCTTGACTTCAACATTTCAAATACATTTCATTTAAAGTTGCAAGATCCAAATTCAAATGTTTCATGAGTCATTATTTTAATTTGCTATGGGATCATCATGTTATGATGTTGTTGTTTGGTCCTGACAAGAGTCTCAAAGTCTGGGGTGATGGTAGACAAGCAACTCTGAGGTCATGCTCAATGTCCAATCTGTTCCTCTGCTCTGTCTTCAGCTGGACCAGAGCTGAGAAGCCACTTTCACAAAGATAGGTAGTTAAAAAAAAAAAAAAAAAAATAATAATAATAATAATATAATTTTTTTTTTGTTTACATTGGTTTTCGATTAGTCGACTAATCGAAAAAATAATCGGCAGATTAGTCGACTACCAAAATAGTCATTAGTTGCAGCCCTAGTCTCGATACTATACTTGTTCTAACACGTTAACACTTGGCGTTATACTTAATCACTAGGCCACGTTATTAGCCGTTAGTTCGATGCTCGGGAGAGCCCTCTCCCGCACGTCTGCTCTCGTCGGCGGTCTGCGCAGGGAAGGGGCGTGTTCCTTGCTTCTTCGTGTCTTCCGCAGTACACCGGACGCCGTTCTTCTGACCACCAGTCTGACTGTCCCGCAGCACCCCCTAGTGCTCGTCCTCCCAAGGGAACATATCTTAAAGTCCTATGGAACCTATTCCAATGTCTGTATTGAATACCGAAGTCTTTTAACAGACACATTCATGTGTCTACATATGCTAATAACCCTACACTACTACCTGCTATGCTAATATTCCTACACTACTACCTGCTATGCTAATATCCTACACTACTACCTGCTATGCTAATAACCCTACACTACTACCTGCTATGCTAATATCCTACACTACTACCTGCTATGCTAATATTCCTACACTACTACCTGCTATGCTAATAACATATACTACTACCTACTATGCTAATATCCTATACTACTATCTGCTATGCTAATATCCTACACTACTACCTACTATGCTAATATTCCTACACTACTACCTACTATGTTAATATGCCTACACTACTGCTATGCTAATATGCCTACACTACTACCTGCTATGCTAATATCCTACACTACTACGTGCTATGCTAATAACCTATACTACTACATACTATGCTAATAACCTATACTACTACCTACTATGCTAATATCCTACACTACTACCTGCTATGCTAATATTCCTACACTACTTCTACTATGCTAATATTCCTACACTACTACCTACTATGCTAATAACCCTACACTACTACCTGCTATGCTAATAACCCTACACTACTACCTGCTATGCTAATATTCCTACACTACTACCTACTATGCTAATATCCTACACTACTACCTGCTATGCTAATAGTCCTACACTACTACCTATATGCTAATATCCTACACTACTACCTGCTATGCTTATATTCCTACACTACTACCTGCTATGCTAATATTCCTACACTACTACCTACTATGCTAATATCCTACACTACTACCTGCTATGCTAATATCCTACACTACTACTTGCTATGCTAATATCCTACACTACTACCTGCTATGCTAATATCCTACACTACTACCTGCTATGCTAATAACCTACACTACTACAGATACAGCGCTCAAAAATCAAACCTCTCCTGCGCCTCTACCACTCCTCCACCACTCCACTCCAAACTGATTTTGTTCTGGACCGGGCCAGATTTCACACCTCCACTGCCTCCCACAGGCTGGGGAGATTTTCATCTTAAATGTTTATTCGTCCCAAATGTCCCAGCCCCATCCGATTCCTTAGCTTTTTTCACTGTTTACTTATCATGCATTGCAACACTAATATATGGTCAGTACCCCAAGTCAGACTGCCCATATACAAATTATCTTGGGGGTCTGAGGGCAGTAGCCCCCGACCCCCTCCCTGGGGAAGCACTTAAGTTAAGTACCCTCCATTTGTTCACATTTAGACCCAGCCACCAGCCCCCGAAAATTAACACCTGAGTGCTAGACTTAAGTGGCACACAAGCAGCAACAAGCAGCAGACAAGCAGCAGACAAGCAGCAGAATTGGTGTGATTTTTGAGCGCTGCGTCTGTACCTGCTATGCTAATAACCTACACTACTACCTGCTATGCTAATAATCCTATACTACTACCTGCTATGCTAATGTAATATGTAGTAATTTAAAACATTTTATTTATTTATTTATTTTTAAATATAAAGTTTGCCAATAGGGATGTATCAGTAGTATTGGCAGTGGTAGTAGTCGTAATAGTAATCCAGTATATATTTTTTATTTTCTAAAAAATAAACCAGTTCAACACAGGTAACCCACTTTTGCTTCATTTCTTTGATGGCTCAAATGTCTGCTCTAGTCCAGTGGTTTCCAAACCTCTCCTCGAGACACCCCAGCCGTTCCATGTATTTGTTAAATTCCACCACCAGCACACCTGATTCAACTAATAAAGGGCTAGTTAAGTTGAATCAGGTGTGCTGGTGGTGGAATTTAACAAATGCATTGAACGGCTGGGGTGCTTCGAGGAGAGGATTGGTAAGCACCAGTCTAGTCGATTTTGTGTTTTGAGCACAACGTTCATCATAGATCTAGCCTCTTTATTTTGCTCTCAAAGTGCACCAGATTGATACATTTAACTTTAAAATGTACAACAAATAAGTTCCGGGGGGGGGGGGGGCTTGCCCCCGGACCCCCTTAGAGGGGCCAACCACAGTCTCACAAAATCCTGTGGGAAACACTGCTATATTACTACCTGCTATGCTAATACAGTCAGTATGTCTATACTACTATGCACTCAGAGGTTAGCACTCAAGTCTGACACTGTTTGAGGAACAACACCACACCCTGGTGCACACCCCACATAGCTGCCAGAGCTGAACCCCTCCTGATGACTAAGGTCGCTTTCACATATAGTTTTGGTGGACTCGGTGCGGTTCTGGTGGTGAAGTTGCAACATTGTTGCATTCTTCATTTGGTTCGCCTGCGTTCACATAGCAATCTGTCAGGCGCACCAAACTATCTGAACAATGTCACGCGGTCGAAAAGGGCGCTCGTCTATTGGTCAGTGGAAATGTGTGTGTGGCTGCGAGCCTGTGTGTGCGCGCGCGCGCGCGCGCGTGTGTGTCTGTGTGTGGACTGCGAGCCCTCAGATCAGCGGAGGCGAGTTGTTCTATTGAAGCCGATTACCACCATCCTCTCGCTAAACAACTTGTACACCACGTTGTTATATATATATAATAATAACAATATAATAAGCCGCGTTTTTTCTTCCTTCTTCCCAAGATGCACAGTTAGATATATAGATAGATAGATAGATAGATAGATAGATAGATAGATAGATAGATAGATAGATAGATAGATAGATAGATAGATAGATAGATAGATAGATAGATAGATAGATAGATAGATAGATAGATAGATAGATAGATAGATAGATAGATAGATAGATAGATAGATAGAGAGATAGATAGAGAGATAGATAGAGAGATAGATAGAGAGATAGATACAGTGTGCTTGTTTTGCAGTGAATGCTCCGAGCAGTGGTAATAAATTAAGCACTTCCTATATTTGGTTCGTGTTTGGTGCGATGAAGCGAACCGAGACCTACGTTTTCAGGCGGACCAGAGTTCGCCTGCTTGGTCCGCGGACCGAGTTCGACGCGCATTCACACAAACCCGAAAAACCGGACTATCGAATTCTGGTACGATAATCCGGACCAAACAGCCCCTGTGTGAAAGCGACCTTATTGTACACAATGTGTAAGTTGTTTTGGATAAAAGGATGTTGGATGATGTGTGCACAGAACTAGTTCAGCTAGTAATGAGGGCCACAGCACAGTTCAGCTAGTATGAGGGCCACAGTTCAGCTAGTATAATGAGAGCCACAGTTCAGCTAGTATAATGAGAGCCACAGTTCAGCTAGTATAATGAGAGCCACAGTTCAGCTAGTATAATGAGGGCCACAGCACAGTTCAGCTAGTATAATCAGGCCACAGTTCAGCTAGTATAATGAGGCCACAGTTCAGCTAGTATAATGAGAGCCACAGTTCAGCTAGTATAATGAGGCCACAGTTCAGCTAGTATAATGAGGCCACAGTTCAGCTAGTATAATGAGAGCCACAGTTCAGCTAGTATAATGAGGCCACAGTTCAGCTAGTATAATGAGAGCCACAGTTCAGCTAGTATAATGAGAGCCACAGTTCAGCTAGTATAATGAGGCCACAGTTCAGCTAGTATAATGAGGGCCACAGTTCAGCTAGTATAATGAGAGCCACAGTTCAGCTAGTATAATGAGAGCCACAGTTCAGCTAGTATAATGAGGCCACAGTTCAGCTAGTATAATGAAGCCACAGTTCAGCTAGTATAATGAGGCCACAGTTCAGCTAGTATAATGAGGCCACAGTTCAGCTAGTATAATGAGAGCCACAGTTCAGCTAGTATAATGAGGCCACAGTTCAGCTAGTATAATGAGGGCCACAGTTCAGCTAGTATAATGAGAGCCACAGTTCAGCTAGTATAATGAGGCCACAGTTCAGCTAGTATAATGAGAGCCACAGTTCAGCTAGTATAATGAGGGCCACAGTTCAGCTAGTATAATGAGGCCACAGTTCATCTAGTATAATGAGGCCACAGTTCAGCTAGTATAATGAGGGCCACAGTTCAGCTAGTATAATGAGAGCCACAGTTCAGCTAGTATAATGAGGCCACAGTTCAGCTAGTATAATGAGGCCACAGTTCAGCTAGTATAATGAGGCCACAGTTCAGCTAGTATAATGAGGCCACAGTTCAGCTAGTATAATGAGAGCCACAGTTCAGATAGTATAATGAGGCCACAGTTCAGCTAGTATAATGAGGCCACAGTTCAGCTAGTATAATGAGGGCCACAGTTCAGCTAGTATAATGAGGCCACAGTTCAGCTAGTATAATGAGAGCCACAGTTCAGCTAGTATAATGAGGCCACAGTTCAGCTAGTATAATGAGAGCCACAGTTCAGCTAGTATAATGAGGCCACAGTTCAGCTAGTATAATGAGGCCACAGTTCAGCTAGTATAATGAGGGCCACAGTTCAGCTAGTATAATGAGAGCCACAGTTCAGCTAGTATAATGAGGCCACAGTTCAGCTAGTATAATGAGGCCACAGTTCAGCTAGTATAATGAGGCCACAGTTCAGCTAGTATAATGAGGCCACAGTTCAGCTAGTATAGTGAGGCCACAGTTCAGCTAGTATAATGAGGGCCACAGTTCAGCTAGTATAATGAGACCACAGTTCAGCTAGTATAATGAGAGCCACAGTTCAGCTAGTATAATGAGGGCCACAGTTCAGCTAGTATAATGAGAGCCACAGTTCAGCTAGTATAATGAGAGCCACAGTTCAGCTAGTATTATGAGGCCACAGTTCAGCTAGTATAATGAGGCCACAGTTCAGCTAGTATAATGAGGCCACAGTTCAGCTAGTATAATGAGGGCCACAGTTCAGCTAGTATAATGAGAGCCACAGTTCAGCTAGTATAATGAGAGCCACAGTTCAGCTAGTATAATGAGGGCCACAGTTCAGCTAGTATAATGAGAGCCACAGTTCAGCTAGTATAATGAGGCCACAGTTCAGCTAGTATAATGAGAGCCACAGTTCAGCTAGTATAATGAGGCCACAGTTCAGCTAGTATAATGAGGGCCACAGTTCAGCTAGTATAATGAGAGCCACAGTTCAGCTAGTATAATGAGGCCACAGTTCAGCTAGTATAATGAGGCCACAGTTCAGCTAGTATAATCAGGGCCACAGTTCAGCTAGCATAATGAGAGCCACAGTTCAGCTAGTATAATGAGGCCACAGTTCAGCTAGTATAATGAGAGCCACAGTTCAGCTAGTATAATGAGGGCCACAGTTCAGCTAGTATAATGAGGCCACAGTTCAGCTAGTATAATGAGGCCACAGTTCAGCTAGTATAATGAGGCCACAGTTCAGCTAGTATAATGAGGGCCACAGTTCAGCTAGTATAATGAGAGCCAGAGTTCAGCTAGTATAATGAGGCCACAGTTCAGCTAGTATAATGAGAGCCACAGTTCAGCTAGTATAATGAGGCCACAGTTCAGCTAGTATAATGAGGCCACAGTTCAGCTAGTATAATGAGAGCCACAGTTCAGATAGTATAATGAGGCCACAGTTCAGCTAGTATAATGAGACCACAGTTCAGCTAGTATAATGAGAGCCACAGTTCAGCTAGTATAATGAGAGCCACAGTTCAGCTAGTATAATGAGGGCCACAGTTCAGCTAGTATAATGAGAGCCACAGTTCAGCTAGTATAATGAGAGCCACAGTTCAGCTAGTATAATGAGGCCACAGTTCAGCTAGTATAATGAGAGCCACAGTTCAGCTAGTATAATGAGAGTCACAGTTCAGCTAGTATAACGAGGCCACAGTTCAGCTAGTATAATGAGGGCCACAGTTCAGCTAGTATAATGAGGCCACAGTTCAGCTAGTATAATGAGGGCCACAGTTCAGCTAGTATAATGAGGCCACAGTTCAGCTATTATAATGAGAGCCACAGTTCAGCTAGTATAATGAGGGCCACAGTTCAGCTAGTATAATGAGGCCACAGTTCAGCTAGTATAATGAGGCCACAGTTCAGCTAGTATAATCAGGGCCACAGTTCAGCTAGCATAATGAGAGCCACAGTTCAGCTAGTATAATGAGGCCACAGTTCAGCTAGTATAATGAGAGCCACAGTTCAGCTAGTATAATGAGGGCCACAGTTCAGCTAGTATAATGAGGCCACAGTTCAGCTAGTATAATGAGGCCACAGTTCAGCTAGTATAATGAGGCCACAGTTCAGCTAGTATAATGAGGGCCACAGTTCAGCTAGTATAATGAGAGCCAGAGTTCAGCTAGTATAATGAGGCCACAGTTCAGCTAGTATAATGAGAGCCACAGTTCAGCTAGTATAATGAGGCCACAGTTCAGCTAGTATAATGAGGCCACAGTTCAGCTAGTATAATGAGAGCCACAGTTCAGATAGTATAATGAGGCCACAGTTCAGCTAGTATAATGAGACCACAGTTCAGCTAGTATAATGAGAGCCACAGTTCAGCTAGTATAATGAGAGCCACAGTTCAGCTAGTATAATGAGGGCCACAGTTCAGCTAGTATAATGAGAGCCACAGTTCAGCTAGTATAATGAGAGCCACAGTTCAGCTAGTATAATGAGGCCACAGTTCAGCTAGTATAATGAGAGCCACAGTTCAGCTAGTATAATGAGAGTCACAGTTCAGCTAGTATAACGAGGCCACAGTTCAGCTAGTATAATGAGGGCCACAGTTCAGCTAGTATAATGAGGCCACAGTTCAGCTAGTATAATGAGGGCCACAGTTCAGCTAGTATAATGAGGCCACAGTTCAGCTATTATAATGAGAGCCACAGTTCAGCTAGTATAATGAGGGCCACAGTTCAGCTAGTATAATGAGGCCACAGTTCAGCTAGTATAATGAGAGCCACAGTTCAGATAGTATAATGAGGCCACAGTTCAGCTAGTATAATGAGACCACAGTTCAGCTAGTATAATGAGAGCCACAGTTCAGCTAGTATAATGAGAGCCACAGTTCAGCTAGTATAATGAGGGCCACAGTTCAGCTAGTATAATGAGAGCCACAGTTCAGCTAGTATAATGAGAGCCACAGTTCAGCTAGTATAATGAGACCACAGTTCAGCTAGTATAATGAGGCCACAGTTCAGCTAGTATAATGAGGCCACAGTTCAGCTAGTATAATGAGAGCCACAGTTCAGCTAGTATAATGAGAGCCACAGTTCAGCTAGTATAATGAGAGCCACAGTTCAGCTAGTATAATGAGAGCCACAGTTCAGCTAGTATAATGAGAGCCACAGTTCAGCTAGTATAATGAGAGCCACAGTTCAGCTAGTATAATGAGGGCCACTGTTCAGCTAGTATAATGAGGCCACAGTTCAGCTAGTATAATGAGGGCCACAGTTCAGCTAGTATAATGAGGCCACAGTTCAGCTAGTATAATGAGGCCACAGTTCAGCTAGTATAATGAGAGCCACAGTTCAGCTAGTATAATGAGAGCCACAGTTCAGCTAGTATAATGAGGGCCACAGTTCAGCTAGTATAATGAGGGCCACAGTTCAGCTAGTATAATGAGGGCCACAGTTCAACTAGTATAATGAGGGCCACAGTTCAGCTAGTATAATGAGGCCACAGTTCAGCTAGTATAATGAGAGCCACAGTTCAGCTAGTATAATGAGGGGAGCACTTGGAAGAAGTGGTGGCCAGGATGTGAGGAGTCAGCGAGGGTCTTGCAGAGGCCTTGGGACGGTCGCAGGTCGCAGCCAACAGCCCTCATGACTCTGGCCTCACCGTGAGTGACAGCTGACCGGAAATCAATGAGTTATTGAAGAGGTGAGGAATATGTTAAGATGCAGAGTCTATGTTGTCCCTTCATCTTTAGGAGGCCATCCCTCTTATGAAACACAGCCCTGTATACAAACCCTAATGTAGCTCATGTGTGATGGCGATCAGGCAACTGGTGAGCAGCCAATAGCCTTCACCTAACTGGTGGGAGTAGAGAGAGAGGGAGGGAGAGAGAGAGAGAGAGAGAGAGAGAGAGAGAGAGAGAGAGAGAGAGAGAGAGAGAGACAGAGGGAGAGAGACGGAGGGAGAGAGGGAGAGAGAGGGAGGGAGAGAGAGGAGGGAGGAGAGAGAGAGAGAGAGAGAGAGAGAGAGAGAGAGAGAGAGAGAGAGAGAGAGAGGGAGGGAGAGAGAGAGAGAGAGAGAGAGAGAGAGAGTGAGAGAGAGAGAGAGAGAGAGAGAGAGAGAGAGAGAGAGAGAGAGAGAGAGGGATGGAGAGAGAGGGAGGGAGAGAGAGGGAGGGAGGGAGGGAGAACACACTGGTAAGTGATTAATATACTGTGGAGACACCCTGTGGATGAGCAGGCGTATGGTTCTTTGCGCGCATGGTGTCAGCCTGCTCACACTGGGTCCAGCTGGCCGAGCCTGCTCCTCAGCTGGGACTCGGAGCGAGAGAGGATCTACTCACTGAAGAGCAGAAGAGAGAAAACAGATGGTCAGGGATGGATGTACAGTACAGAGAGAGAGAGAGACAGAGAGAGAGAGAGAGAGAGAGAGAGAGAGAGAGAGAGAGAGAGAGGAGAGAGAGAGAGAGAGAGAGAGAGAGAGAGAGAGAGAGAGAGAGAGGGGGTAGTACGAGTTAGGTAGCAAGGTTTGAAAGCCATTTGTATCCCCAGTGTTTGTCGACCCTGATCTTGAACAAGACTCGACCTTGACCCTTCAGCCCCCATAGAATCTGTTGGACTATTTAAACGGGACCGGCCGCCGTGCTCTCTGTGTTTTTGTGCTTCAAACTAATGGCGAGGTACTTCCTCTCTCCCCAGCAGTCGTAACAAATGAGAAAACCTGTTTGGTGGAAGGAAGAGACCCAATTTGCCATGGCAACCTATCTTTGAGGAGGAGTTCTAAAAAAAAAGATATTTTTTTAAAGGAATAGAATAGGCCCTTTATTTTTCACTGGTTATCAAGGTTTTGTTCATGCGTGACCCCTGAAAACAGAATACCTTATTTTTACGAGCCCCTACGGGGCAAAGCGCAGACAGCATGCTGAATGTTGACACTAGGGCTGACCCCTATTAGTCGATTAGTCGACTAATCGGTCGAAAGGAGCCATAGTCGACTAACCAACCTCTTAGTCGAATAGTAAAAAATAATAATAATAATAAAAAAAAAAAAACGTATAATATATATATATATATATATTGTATCATTCTTTCCAAAAGAAAAGAGGCCTAGAAGCGTGGCTAGCGCTAATGGCATGCATACCAGAGGCTAACTGCCTACGAAAACAGGCACAGAGGCACTGAAAGAGGATTTCACCCATCTAATGAACACACTATACTAGACAAATCATGGACCGCGGAACCGGTAGGGCCAGTATGGCCCTACCTACCTAAACATCAAACATTATGTGAACATTTAATATTTTAACATTTAAGAATATAATATATCAGCAAATACATTTACGTTCTTAATGTATTGCACTTCTGCACGCTTCCCGGGTTTATTTCCACTATGTAAGCCTACGTAAAATAAATAAAGAAAAGAAAACGTGAACTAGCCTATCACAAGCGACAAATTCTGTTTCCTAATGATTGATTGGCTATTGTGTCATGTGAGCACATTAGCTCACACTATTTCAAATAGTGCTCTAGCCTCTATCTCTAAGCAGACTGCTAAAGCTTAAGCAATAATAATACGTTACCATTGATTGAACGATGAAGCCTTGAAAAATAACTGATTTCTTCGGGTCAAAGTTAACCACCGTCACTCCAGCCAACGATGAGCTCTCTGAGATCCAGCTAGCCCCGCTGCCACTACCGCCAACGTTAGCCTCACCCCAGCAGGACCAGCCGACAAAGAGCATCCCTCTCCAGCAGTCAGTGCTCCTGCGGCTGCTGCTAGTGTTAGCACAGTTAGCCCCTCTGCTGCTACCGTTACGAGCCTCGCAGACGTCCACTGTTCCTCTCAAAGTCCAATCAACCAGATGACCTGCTGTTCTCGCAGGTACAAAATGGATACAAGGAGAAAGGACATCTCAAAGAAACCGGTCTGTTCATCCCAAGTGGTCCAAGGACCACAGATGGCTAACGTTTTGTCAAACAACTAACAAGAGCAAAACTTTTCTGCACACAATTTCGCCTTTGGACAAGGAAAGGACTCGGTTCGGGTTTAACCAAAACCAACGAGAATGCATTTTCAGCGCTTGGATTTCAGAATTGGAAAAACGCTGTACATTCTTTTCGAAAACATGAGGGTAGCAAATACCACAGAGGCCATGGCTTACTACCAGGTACACGTTTTATTCCCAGCAACCTAGCACAGGTGAGTGTTGACATTTTTTAATCCTATGCAACTGGTTGACCGCCGCGTCACATTATTTACGCTTTCTAATCATACTGGCTGGTTAAGTAATGCATTGCATATTATTTATGATACTATTTGATTAACGTCATGCAACTGATTGACCACGTGTCACAATATTACGCTTTCTAATCATACTGGCTGGTTAAGTAATGCATTGCATATTATGATACTATTTGATTGTGACTAAATGTAGGCTATAATCAATAAACAAATGCGTTACGAGCATGTGGCTTGGTTTGGGCGGAGGGAGCAATGTCACATAATTTTGGCCAATTGGCCCTACCCATTCCAAATGCGTTCCGCGGTCCATGAGACAAATATCAAGATGTATCCATCAGTGGACCAATTGCATGCTTTTGCAGAGGACAAGAAGCCTTCAGTCGACTCCTTCAGACATTAAGCACCCCCCAAAGCCCAAATGGAATGATACAAAAATATATATATAATAATAATAATAATCATTTAAAAATAAATATTATACTTTTTTTTTTTTTTTTTTTTTTTTTGACCAATAGTCGACTAACGGCAAATTTTGGCCAATCATAGTCGACCATCCAAATCCTTAGTCGGGGACAGCCCTAGTTGACACCAAAGAATGTTTATTAGTTTCCCCTCTTGTGATATTTCACTTGGTTAATAATTGGAGGAGGGATTTTAGACTTTAGAATAACGTTACTCCTAACTTCACAAGAAAGAAGAAAAAGCATCCGTATCCGTAAGAATTATAAACACGACGATATGTTTGGATATCTTTTCACGACCCGCCAGAATCGTCCCGCGACCCCCCTGAGAACCCACTGCGTTAGCAGAACCGCCCTGAGAACCCACCACGTTAGCAGAACCGCCCTGAGAACCCACCACATTAGCAGAACCGCCCTGAGAACCCACCGCGTTAGCAGAACCGCCCTGAGAACCCAGCGTGTTAGCAGAACCGCCCTGAGAACCCAGCGCGTTAGCAGAACCGCCCTGAGAACCCAGCGCGTTAGCAGAACCGCCCTGAGAACCCACTGTGTTAGCAGAACCGCCCTGAGAACCCACTGTGTTATCAGAACCGCCCTGAGAACCCACTGTGTTAGCAGAACCGCCCTGAGAACCCACTGCGTTAGCAGAACCGCCCTGAGAACCCACTGTGTTAGCAGAACCGCCCTGAGAACCCACTGTGTTAGCAGAACCGCCCTGAGAACCCACTGTGTTAGCAGAACCCCCCTGATAACCCACTGCGTTAGCAGAACCGCCCTGAGAACCCACTGCGTTAGCAGAACTGCTGCTCCGTCTCTCTGGAGAAACGAGGAAGACGATTAATGTATCTTCTCAATGATTCTATGTTATAGCTATATGATCTTTCTCTAATGTATAGTGGAATAGCTTACTCTGCTCGTTGTGTTTCCCGTTAAAGTAACAGTTCATTCAAATGTGGTCCTTTGGAAATCACGTGGAGGCGGAGACAGCGCTGCAGGTGTAAACAGTCTGACCGTTGTTTTATTGGAATATCCAACAGCTTAAATTATCTGGTTCACAGCATCAATTATTTTCTATCTCTAATCAGCTTTTCCCGGAGGGCTTCTTAGTGGCGTCTCTTATTCTCGAACTGTGGTGGGGTGGATTCTCCATCTCTGCTTCTCCGTTCTCTCTGCGTGTCGGTGTCTCCGTGTCTCTGTCTCCCCTCCATCATTCAACCTGTAGGTTTTATAGAGAAGAGAGAATCCCCCCCACCCTTGCCCCATCCAGTGCCGTCACCCCAGAGAGCCTGCTTTTCTATTGGCTAGAAGGTCTCCCCTCTAAGTGAGTCATTTGGGTCTTGCGAAACAGCGTTACAAGGTGACCTTAAAGAGGGGACAGGAACTAGTCTTCTCTTAGAATGATCTACCCAAGTGTCCCTGAATGCGACCCTCATACAGATTGAAATAATGGCCTTTTTGGACTGCTTAGCTAAAGTAAACAGAACTCTAGTGCTGGCCTTCAGGCCTGACTTAAAGTTAAGTATTGGGCCCTCCATCCCACTTTGTTGTGTGGGGAAAGAGGTTTCATCCTGTGGTCTCAGTACATCTGTATGAAACGATCACCCTTCCTTTGAACTGTGGGGCTGTGTAGTCATAAAATCTCTTCTAAACCTTACACAAACACGTTTTTCTGCTGGTCTCAGCTTATTTGAAGGCTATCCACATTTGTCCTTCCCTGACCTGTATTCAGTGTTTCCCCTCCGTACATCTCAAGGTAGCTTTTGGCCATCTGTCACCATTTAGACTGAGGCCAGTTAACAGCCTTCTTGTTGACTCAAATGTATGGTTAACCTAACAGGTGATTTGGCATGGCTGTGAGTCTCTATTTTTCTAAGAGAAAAGAACCTAGTTCTTTGCTATTTCATATATGTGCATAATTTCTATTGTTTAATTTACAGGTTTTATTTAGATAAATATACGACAATCCACCCTTAGTGGGTTTCATAACCCACTATATAGCACCAATATGTTCTAAATTAAACATGTTAAACCATAATTATCATTTTTGCTAATATTTTCAAAAAATTCAAAAACTCCAAAATTTACACAAATCGAACTACCAAACCCATTTCCGTCTGTACAGTTACAAAATCATCATTCACTCTTTCCGTTGGCTTCTTCCCCAGTCACACACAATATCAGTTATTACTATGACTTTAGACTAAGAAAGCTGTTCCTGTTTTTACAAGGAAACACTCTTTCAATAACAGCTTTTTTGTTTAGACTATTTTATCCATGTTTACTTAGCTTCAATGTGTCTGTTTTGTGTAATTGACTCTGCAAGAAAAGATTAATACATCCTACCCAAAAGATTAACACTCTAAACATTGAGGGAGATTCAAACAAGCAAACATAAATCATCTCTTCTCCTTGAAAAGACCACTGAGGCCTCAATTATTCTTCGCTTTCATCCCTGTCAGTTATCCCTGTTTAAACCTCCTGAGGTCTTTACGGCTACCTCGTTTTGACTGTTTTCCTCTTGTTGTATTTTGTGCTAACCACAGCCTCTTCTTTGTTGTATGCAGTTTTTGGTACTGCTCCGATTTTCCACAGAAGGAAACGATTTTCCCTCTGTCCTTTTTTGCATTTTGGATTGTTATTTACAAACACACAATGGATTGGAAGTTCTCTTTTTCGCACAGATACATCTTTACTGTTCTGTATTTGACCACACTCTTTTTCCAAATTCATTATCTATATATTCCACAGCTTCAATTGTTAATATTCAATCAAATCACCTTTGTCTCATTCATTTTTGTGCTGTACTATTTTACTAGATCAAATATCTCAAGTTCAACACAATCACCACTTCCACCCTTGAAAGTGGAATAACCATTTATTACACTATCAATACCTTGTTTCCAGACAGCCTCCTCGGTCCAGACAGCCAGCTCTAGACGAGGCCAACCACCAACAGAACCTATGTGCATGGTAACAAACCACAGTCCCTTTAAACACACATCCCACACACTCTGCCAGCCTTCAACAAGCCGGTGCAGAGTCTCCCATAAGCCAATTATCAATTTCACATGTCTGCACCCTACTTGAAAACTATTTGGCCAATGGCGACCAAAACCTACAGAGCTTACCTATAAACAGAGAAACACGTTCGCCCAACACTCACCAAACCCAAAAAAGTGACACAACCCACCAGAATCTACTCCTGGACTCACAATGAGCGGAAAACAAAACCATGAACCAGCTCTCGTCCACCCTTAGTTTCCAGCCCATTATATTAGACATTCCTACCAGTCCCGCTGTGTCACCACCACCTGCTATCCCTGACCGGCGAGAGATCCCTCCCAGCCAGTCAGTTCCTAAAAAAAAATAGAGTGTCAAACAAAAACAAAGAAAATTGCAAACAAACATAAACAAAAATTCGTGAGCGCCTTCATGCAACATACCCATCAACAGAATTAAACTATCAGCTAGAGGCATAAATACCCCCGCATAATCACTAAGAAATAAAAATTAAAAAGAAATTAAGTAAAGAAATTAAATTTTAATTTTTTTTTTAATTTTTTTTAATTTTTTTTTTTTACGTCTCCTTGACCCCCCTTGGATCAAGTATGTATAATCACTACTAAAATAGTCCTTTGTTATTAACTGTTTAATATTATGTCTAATATCAACTGTTTAACCCTTCTCTGACACCGTCTGGTTCAGAGTTCACATGACCACAAGAGCCATTGCGGTGACCATTTTTCTCTCTCTCTCCAACCTGTGCAGCCGGGCCAGGCTGCACAGGTGGGAGATACCAAAAATCGTCCACCATACCATTCTCCCTTACGTTTTCCTCACTGCCACAGCAAGAGTTGATTAGACACACTGTAGCAAAAAGGAAAACCCATGATTGGTCTATTAATTAACTGTTAGTACGATTGGCTCATGCATCTGTCAGTCATTTCATCTCTCCTTGTTAGTTGCACATCCATCCTAGTCGCTTCCACTCATAATCTAATGTACCAATGCTTCTATATATTTTTTATTCTATTTTTATTCCAATCAGTCCTTTTTCCCATTTTAACTTATTAATAACTCTATTTTCCCGAGCACTATTAGCTTCGCTTGTGCATTCCTGCTTCGTTCTTATTCAACCTATGGCCTTTGCAGACACACCCTCTTTACACCCCTTCTGAAAATGTCCCAACATTCCACATGTCCAGCAACTCTGTGTTCTGATGGACTCTTGCTGTCTATTGGACTCTTGCTGAGCCCGCCACCCTTTGCCACATGATCGAGCGAGATGGCCGATTTCTCCACATTTCCAGCACTCAGTCGATGCCAGCCATCCAAGCGGTCCCCCTCTTTGTCGTCCATTTCCTCCTTGGGGCTGCCAGTTCTGTTGTCTGGATGAGAGAGGGACATACCTGTTCTTCCCAGCCGCCGCACCTTGGGCCTTTTGTTGTTGGGAGGGGCCTGGAAACTCACCCCCCCTGCGGCTGTCATCATTCCCTCGCTGCTCCGCTCCCTGTTCAGGTAACAGGGCAAGTGACTTCTCTTGTTCACTGAGTCCTTGTTCTGCAGTACGAAACATGATTTCCAAAATTACATCACTCATGATCACAGTCTGTTTCGCCAGCTCTTGTTCTAGCACCTCCCTCTCGCGTGTGACTTGGTCAACCGCCAGCTGCTTCTCCACCAGTTTTCTACGGACTGTCTCATGTCTTTCGGACGCTTCCGTGAATGCTCTCTGTCTTTCTGGAGAGAGGTACGTCATCCTCTCCTCCTCCTCCACCCTTGCCCTCACTGGCTGGCTCCTTGTCTCCGGCCCACGCCTCTCATCCTGGCTTTGGTCTCGAGGGACAACTGGACATGGGAAACGGGTGGGCTGTAGAAACTGTTCATGTATAGTTCCATACCTGCTGTCGGTCTCTGTACCAGCCGTACGGCCAGAGTAGACTTCGTGGGACTGCTGTAACAACGCCGCTCTTCTCAGTCTCTTTCTCTGTCCCTTGGTTAAACTGCAGTCGCCTGCAATGGACACCCCAGTGTGGCTCGGTTCTGGTTGGAGTAAAACCGTTGTCTCTGGTTCTCTCTCCTGTAAGACCTCCTGTATTGGAATCAAAGTCATTATTTCCAGTCCCTCTGTTATACTGGTCACCTGAGGAAATTCCATCACATCCCACTCAATCAGATTAACTTCAGATATCAATCTTTCTACGGGAGTGTCTGCAAAGGTTGTCAGCCTATTGCTATTGTCGGCATTACTTCTTGTCATCGCTCTTCGTGCTCTCCTTTTCTGTTTTTATTTTTGTTTCTCAATCTATAACAGCCTCCTTTTTTATACTTAAATACAAGGTTTTGTAAAGGCCTGAATCTCTTTGGCCATGGCTTCTTCACTTCTATTGTGATATTTCCAGTCATTGACATAGACAGATTGTCTACTTTTGCTATTGTTATTGCTTCTAAACCTTCAGTTGTTTCTATCAATGTTCCACTAAGGTGAACTTCCTGTGTACCCGACATTCTCACCACTTCCAAACACACCTGCAATCACCGTTTGGAAGAACAAGTTTCTCTGTGTCCAAACCTATTTTTCGCTACTTGAGTTAAAATTCACCCACACTATCAGATTTATACCGGTGCAGACAGGGATTGACAATTTTCTTATCATTCATACTATACCAAGGCTCATATAGCCGTTTCCCCAATTGGTATTGAAATCGTCAGAGCCCCAGTCCTCGCCGAGCCTGTGCAAAAAGAAAGCAAAAACATAACACTTAATACAGTGGCATTTCCCTTGTCATTTCCTCAATATTTATGCATTGGAAATGTCGGGCATTCCTATACTAATTCTTCTAGAGAGATTCGGTGTGATCTACTTGAATATAACGATACGGCTTTACTTGTTTTTGTCCGTTTGTCCAACCGGAAACTGGAGGTTCCAATCCTTTGTGTGTTCCTTTCACCTTTGGTTCTCTGGGGAACATAATCATTAAGTTCCACACAACCTATCAATTCTAACAAATGGTAAACTTGGTTAGCCATCTGTTCCAATTTCTTTTTGCCTTGATGAAATTGTCATAATTTATACTTTAAATGACTGCTCCGCGTATTAACTATGTATAAATGTAATATTAACTTCCCTACTTGCTTTCTACTATGAAAATCAAAAACTATACTTCTTCCTACATTTCTCACCACATTTACATCTCACGCCTTCATCACATTCTTCATACAACATCATTCTACATTATTTTTCCACACATACCCCCTCACACCACCAAAAAAAAACTTTTGGTGGCGTCACTGCTTCCAACCACTATCACGGGAAAAAATCAATCTTTAGCAACTTAGGTCACTAAACCCCTGACCGTTACACAGCCCAGTTGTCCATGTTATTAAATTCATGAACCCCAGTACTATACCCACCGCAACATTTCCCATGATCCCTGAATCCACAGAGACCCGTCATTTCACAGCCCAAAGCAATTTCCCTCAGTTTCAAACCTGAACGAAAACACCCCAAGCCCCCTTCCAAGGAATATCACAACTCGTCCAACCATCACCTGTACCGGCACCTATTTCACATACATAACAGCTACGTAGTTTAAAACAACCACCCAACCAATAACACACAACAAGACGCAAAGCCAACCCTGCCCCCAAGGACCCCAACCGAAGGGGGAAACTAGGGGACTGGCACCTTCCCTAAAATGAAAAACAAAAAACACGCCACAACCGTCTCTAACCAAAACCAACCTAATGTAAAACCCATCTCCCCTATAACAAATGCTCAAACTCCTTGCCCCCAGCCCAAACACACACGCCACACTCAAGAGGGCCAGTCTGGGGGTTGGAGGGACCCCAACCAGAAACGGTCCGTAACGTACCCACAATCCATTTGAAGGCAAGGCATCGAGGGGGGGCGCACGTGGAGAAATGAAGGGAGGGAGAGAAGGAGAGACACAGGGAGAAATACAAGGAGAGACAGAGGGGGGGAGAGACATACATACGGAAGAGGAGTTCCCAAATCACCATGAATATTAACTTATCCTTCCGTAAAGTAAACACTATTTTAATACAACCACTGCCTCAAGCCCACCATAAGGGCAACCTAACTTGAATACTCTAACTAACTGCATGTCATGTATGTCCTGATGAACCGAAAATGGGGGACCCTGATGTAAACAAGACGAAAGTCTTTCCCTGGTCTGCATCCCCTTAACAATCGTGTGTATTGAGCCGTACTGTATTGTACCCATTCTGATAAAGTTTTCAATCCACCAATCAACCAACAAAGTCCATCTGGGAGAGAGGGATAGACAGAGGGAAGGGGAGATACCGGGAGGGAGGGAGGGAGAGAGAGCGGGAGGAAGACAGGGAGGGAGAGAGGGAGGACAGATGAAGGGAGGGGGGGCACAGACAGATGAAGGGAGGGGGGGAGCTATGACAGGAGATTTATTTATTTTCTCTCTACTTTCAGAATCAACCAGCAGACTTCACCGTATAGCCTGGTCCAGTTAACCCACAGCTTAATACAACTAATGGTCTTTGCATGGAGTTCCTAAAAGCCACCACTATACCCCAAGGGACGGAGGGAGGGAGAAGGGAATGGGGGAGGGAGGGATGCAGGGAGAGAGGGAGGGAGGGAGGGAGAGGGGGAGAGAGGGAAAGAAAAAGAGAGATGGCGAGACGAAGGGAGGAGGGGGGGACGGGGGGAGGGAGAAGGCAGGCCGAAACCCCACCTGTTAAAAAAGGCCTTCGACTGACAGCCTCCTATTTTAACCTTACCGCCCTCGTTTTTCAAATCCTCCGTTTATTCTATGTTTCTAATTAACCATGTTCTATTTCTTCCTTATAACTGTTTCAACCCTGTAGCGTAGCACTTTGGGACCCCATTGAACAAAAAGTGCATCACAAATCCAATCCATTATTATCACTATCATGTGTGGCTGCCGTCCTGGCGGACATCTGTGCTCTACTGAGTGCACCCTTCTAGTCCAGCGAGAGCGCTGACGCTCCGTATTTGAGCAGGGTTGCCGTCTGTCAACACAAGTTGGAACCCTGGAGGAAGCGATATAAGGAAACAAATTGCCAATAACTGTGAAGCCATCTTCGAACCCGTATCAGGAAATAAGCCCTCATCACATTCTGGTTAAATTGAATGCGAAACAAGACCCCATGTGCGTCCCATGTTACAAACTTGTCCTCGTGAGCAGAGCGCATCATAACTACATCTAACGGTGCATTGTTTGCAAACATTAGAACAGACACGTGACCCATACGCACACAGGAACGGGAGAGAGGGAGGGAGGGAGAGAGGGAGGGAGAGAGGGTGGCAGGGAGGGAGGGAGAAAGGGACGGAGGGAGGGAGGGAGGGAAAGAGAGGAGAGGGAGGGAGGGAGGGAGAGAGAGGAGAGGGAAGGAGGGAGGGAGGGAGGGAGAGAGGGAGGGAGGGAAAAGAGTACTATATCTGCATGGGGGGGCACACACTATGGTATAGAGGGAGATGATATCTCATCTCTACAGTGGGGCAGGGGGGGGGGGGGCACACACCATAGAAGCTATGAAGGGAGAGACTATGAAAGAAAGGAAGTATTCCAGGGAAGGAGCTGTACCATAGGGAGCTCACACCATATAATAAATGGAAGGATGGAATGGAATGTGGTACCCACTATGATAGTGCAGGATGGATGGAAGGGGGGAGGGGAAGGGGGCACACACTATGAAAATGCAGGATGGCACCCATTATAATAGTGCAGGATGGCCCATTATAATAGTGCAGGATGGCACCCATTATAATAGTGCAGGATGGCACCCATTATAATAGCGCAGGAGGGGGCACACCCTATAGGGAAGGCCACAGTGGGGAGGGGGGGCCCTGATGAAACTTCTAGTATCCTCTCATACACTGTACCATTTTAGCCATAAAAGGGGAAAAAAGGAGGGAGGGAGTGGAAATGGGAGGGAGGGATGGAGGAAGAAAAGGAGGTGAGGGAGGGAGAGAGAGAGAGAGAGAGAAAGAGAGAGAGGGAGGGAGGGAGAGAGAGAGAGAGGGAGGGATGGAGGAAGGGAGGGGGGCAACCTAGGGAGAGAGGGCCAAGCAACAGCAGAGGTGTATCCATTTCAAAGACAACACCGCCCCCTGCTGTCTCTATTCGCACATCAACCCCATTGCCCCACAACGTCCTGCAGAAGGCGCCCTCACCCTCCTAATAACAAGTGCGTCAACACGCAGCCACTCCTCCCATGACGTCAGCCGACGTGCTCACACAACATGAACCCCAATTCCCAGTACCGAATCGTAGTCCGCCATTAAGGACGGCTTCCCGCGAGACGTCGCCACAGGCTTACGTCACGTTTATAGCATCACGCGACATTCCCCGAGACTCCCAGCATGCAACATTGGTAGCACAGGTAGCTTTAGCATGTTAGCATTGTTAGCTTAGCATTCTTAGCATAGTTAGCTGTCCACTGCTAACACCATTTAGCTCAATACTGTTAGCCCAATTAGCTTAGCTCAATGTTGCTATCGCTCGATTAGCCTAGCACGGCTAGTTAGCTTAGCCTAGCCCCTTACAATAGCGTTTCCTACACGGCCCACTATCCTGTTGATTTGAGCGGCACAACACATCGCGACGTTTTGCACAACCCAGTCATATTTTATAACATAATTTTAACTTTATTAAGCATTCGTTTATAAATCCTACAGTATCAGCCCCGGCCGGCTCCGTATTTTAAATCTAACGCTCCCGATCCAGCCCCGTATTTCAAATCTAACGCACCCCCTCTAGGCCCCCACCAAGCAGACGCTCCTAGTGACGTCATCAGTGGTGGCCGCGATCTGCCATTAATTCCTTGAAGCAGAAGAAGAACCCTGCTTTCTTTGATCTTTACCACATCAAACCACGACCTCATTACCACTGATTCAAACAATTTCAAAGAACGTGACACATCCTTTCGGTTCCATCTCACTCGCCATTCACTCAATTCATTCGATATCGCAACGCAGCGTCCATACGGTATGTACGACGTTCTCGCGGACAGTGGTATGGTGTCCCCGGTTTCCGTCCCTAGAGTTATCATAATGATACAAAAAATACTGGCATCCACTTCATAAGTCATAACCTCTAGCAGACTCATTCACACACATTCTCTCTCATCCGCACAGTTACACTCATACTTCCATTCAGCAACATAATCATTCTTAGCACTGGTCAACCTTGTACATCATGTAGCATCATTTGGTAGCCTCTCAGCCACCATGGATGAAGCTATAAGTTCCGTCATCTCAACACATCAGTCGTACTAAACATTATTAGCCCCAAGCATTCCCCGTTTGCTTGCAACTTAGCTTAGCATGTATTAGCCCTGCTTTGTATAGCAGTAGCTTCCCGGGCATAAAACGGCCTCATTCCGTATACTGCAGCAATATAGTAATCCGCGACATTTAGCGTTATGATGACGTACGTTTGATCATAGCTATGATACCATGCATGTGCCATCCTATTTCATCTAAACAACATATATACATTGTTACATACCAAAGTCCTTTAAATATATAATGCCTCATCGCTTTCTAAGTGCCGTTTTTTAGTTCGAACATAAGCGCAGTTCTTTCCAACCCCCCAGTGCACAAGTGCTAATTTTTCCGAGGTTTAAGAGGACTACCTTACGCGCTCCAGATCTCTTGTTCCCTAAGAATTAAACGGATTCGTACGACGTCGATTTGTCTTTAGCACGTCGATTTGTCTCCCCTTCATTTCATTAGTGCCGATACGGCTGTGCGCTCAATCGTTTAACTCGATCGCGCCAATCCCCTTAATTTCATTAGTGCCGATACGGCTGTGCGCTCAATCGTTTAACTCGATCGCGCCAATCCCCTTAATTTCATTAGTGCCGATACGGCTGTGCGCTCAATCGTTTAACTCGATCGCGCCAATGCAACCATTCCCTACCCCTGTTCGAAATCTGCCCAAACAAACCCCGACAATACAGACACATGTCCAACTCACCGTTTGACCTCTGCTGGTTGTTGTTGCTCGAGGATGGTGTAGTCAGGCGTCGTTGCTCTGCTCTGAGAGTTTTTGAAGTTCTGTTGTGTCCTTGTCCTGGGTTCCGTTCGGATGTACAGACCGGCAGTCACGGCGCCAGATTAATGTATCTTCTCAATGATTCTATGTTATAGCTATATGATCTTTCTCTAATGTATAGTGGAATAGCTTACTCTGCTCGTTGTGTTTCCCGTTAAAGTAACAGTTCATTCAAATGTGGTCCTTTGGAAATCACGTGGAGGCGGAGACAGCGCTGCAGGTGTAAACAGTCTGACCGTTGTTTTATTGGAATATCCAACAGCTTAAATTATCTGGTTCACAGCATCAATTATTTTCTATCTCTAATCAGCTTTTCCCGGAGGGCTTCTTAGTGGCGTCTCTTATTCTCGAACTGTGGTGGGGTGGATTCTCCATCTCTGCTTCTCCGTTCTCTCTGCGTGTCGGTGTCTCCGTGTCTCTGTCTCCCCTCCATCATTCAACCTGTAGGTTTTATAGAGAAGAGAGAATCCCCCCCACCCTTGCCCCATCCAGTGCCGTCACCCCAGAGAGCCTGCTTTTCTATTGGCTAGAAGGTCTCCCCTCTAAGTGAGTCATTTGGGTCTTGCGAAACAGTGTTACAAGGTGACCTTAAAGAGGGGACAGGAACTAGTCTTCTCTTAGAATGATCTACCCAAGTGTCCCTGAATGCGACCCTCATACAGATTGAAATAATGGCCTTTTTGGACTGCTTAGCTAAAGTAAACAGAACTCTAGTGCTGGCCTTCAGGCCTGACTTAAAGTTAAGTATTGGGCCCTCCATCCCACTTTGTTGTGTGGGGAAAGAGGTTTCATCCTGTGGTCTCAGTACATCTGTATGAAACGATCACCCTTCCTTTGAACTGTGGGGCTGTGTAGTCATAAAATCTCTTCTAAACCTTACACAAACACGTTTTTCTGCTGGTCTCAGCTTATTTGAAGGCTATCCACATTTGTCCTTCCCTGACCTGTATTCAGTGTTTCCCCTCCGTACATCTCAAGGTAGCTTTTGGCCATCTGTCACCATTTAGACTGAGGCCAGTTAACAGCCTTCTTGTTGACTCAAATGTATGGTTAACCTAACAGGTGATTTGGCATGGCTGTGAGTCTCTATTTTTCTAAGAGAAAAGAACCTAGTTCTTTGCTATTTCATATATGTGCATAATTTCTATTGTTTAATTTACAGGTTTTATTTAGATAAATATACGACACTCTGCAAGTAGTGAAGCAAAGTAGTTCTTAGTGCCGTTAGTGCTGCTGACTACCCAAATATACACACATAATGTACAAACAAACAAGCACAGACACACACACAAGTGAGTCCACAAGCATAGCACACATGTGTGTAAGCACAACTTAATACAAACACACAAAGATTTGCAAGTACATTCATAACTCACATCATGTGTAGGCTATAACACACTTGCACATGTACACACACACTGACACATTTTATAATATTTGATTTGAATCCACAGATTATACCATATATCACACACACTTACATGCGATTTAAATATAAAACGTTATACTTAATCATATTGTTGTTGAGGCCATCTCATGGGTACACACGTATAAACTCAAACCTAAAACCCTTGGCAACAAAGAGAGGCCTGTAACCCAGACCACAATGAGTGATTAACCCTTTCACTGCCAGACGAGAGCCAGCCGCGGAGCTAATGATGCTAATGATGGAGCATCGCCGTCGGTTGTGTGATAGTAAAGGGTTAACCTTCTGTCGTGTGGCAGTGAAAGGGTTAAGGGGTTAGCGAGGAGGCGGGGGGGGGGGGGGGGAGACAGGACATAAACAGGCCCAGGGCTAAACAACACATTACAGAGTGATTACCTACCTCCTCAGTGCTTCTGAACAGAATGAACGTACCACTCTTTAGGTCTAACACGGCGATAGTCGTTTGACACAGAGAATAAACACTGTGATCTTAGATGTAAAGGCTAAGCAGCTGTAATGTTGTTGTCAGTTGGAGTACAGGACACCTGGGAATACGTCTTCGACCCCGACTAGAGAGTTTGACCTGCATGCGTGTAATGTTGAAAAAACAGATAGTTGTTTTAAAATTATACAAATGGTACCCCCCCCCCTTCCTTAATTTGGATTCTTCTGTTTAAAGCAAGAGGCTATGATTTAAAATCCAAATGATTTCAAATAATAGGCCTTCTCTTTCTCTCATGTGAAACATATCACCTTCATTCAGTCCCCCTTGATATGATCCTACATAACATAAATACATAAATGGTCATTACCGGTAAAGTTGCACATGTTACCCAATACTGGGCATAAGCGGAAATAGTCATACATCACCTGCTGTTAGTGTATTATATTGGCACTGACCGCAACATAGCGTATTTATACTGCACACATACAATTAAAATGTAGGAATAGTAGCTGAGGTTTAAAAGTCTGCGATAATAGATGTAGAAAATGTTACAATTAATTGAGTTACCTCCTGCAAATCAACAAAAACTATTTCCAGTGTGCGGCTGGGTAGCACAGTGGACTAAACACTCGCCTACCGGCTACCACCACAGAGGCTCTGGGATCTAACCCAGCTGTCAGCGGTGCCTCCGGCTTGGTCAGTCGTCCCTACTAACACAATTGGCAGTGTTAGCGGGAGGGAAGCCGGTGGGGTGTGTGTCCTGGTCGTTGTAAACAGCGACTCCTACAGGTCGGTCGGGGTGCCTGTTCAGCAGGGAGGGGATCTGGGGGAAGTAGCGTGACCACCATAGTTTTAATGCCTCCCCTTCATAAACCATATTGATACATCTCCCTTCAGCCCATCCATTAGTGTTGTGTTCACCGTCAGCGAGAAGCTCTAGGAATTAGATTTAGGGGGGGACCTGTGTGTGCGTACGTGTGTGTGAGTGCGTGTGCGTGTGTGTGTGTGTGTGCGTGTGTGTGTGTGTGTGCGTATTGAGCCTGGCGGGCGGATGAGCGTGACCGGTGGAGAGCACGGGAGTAGATGTAAGTCTTCACAGGATAAAAAAACTCAGGCACACGGGGAAAAACACGATGACATAGAACGTAAAAAATTACGGGAAGGTTGGATACACAGGAACACAACAGGAAGAGGATTAACACAAGACAGACGCAAAAACATTATTACGAGAAGTAATATCAAATATACTTGCCAGGCCATTCTTAAAGAAGATCTGACGCTGTTGAATGGAGATAATAATAATAATAATAAATTCAATTTGTACCGCACTTTATATTTGTGAAAAATCTCAAAGTGCTACAGGAGATAAAGATAAAAAGTTAAATGAATAAAAACAATTAAAATGAATAAAACAACCAATGAAATGGAAGAACTGGAGAAGAAGAAGATGAAGAAGAGATCCCGGGCCCTCATTCATCAATAGTGTGCGTAGAACATTTCTATTTCCACACGTAAGCACGGAATGTAGAACTAGTGTACGCACAGGGAAGTCGGGATTCATCACACGGTGCGTAAGCAGGCTCTATGCTCCTCCGTGTTGATGAATACCACTTTGTTCTACCGTCAATGCTCGTGCATGATTATCCATATATGGTCATGAAAATGAGGAAACACCCCCCATGGGATGTGAAATAATGGACTGACCCGAGCGGGACTCTGAGAAACTCCACGGAGAATTCACTGCTGTCGAACCAAGAAGACACTATCGCGTATTATGGGATAAATAAAAGGCGGATTTGTAAACGGTGATGTCAGATATCAACGGCTCCCTAAGACCATTGCTGCAATTCTGCCTGGACAGCTCAAAATACTAATAAAGACCGTTCGTTGACCACTGTTTGGCGTTGGTTGTGTGTCATCATAACCGTGCTGTAATATGAATGCCTTTATTAGTTGTGTTCGATTGGCTATATGATTTTTAGAGGCATCTATTTTGTTGTCGGCTAATAAAGACCGCGCTGGAATATGACTGCCTTTTCCCGTGTTGTTTGATTAATACACAGGGATTAAAGTTCTCCTCAATTCTATTCCAAATCGCGATGGATCTCCCGTCAATTTTCTACCTGCTGCATATGATTTCTAGAGGCATACTACAATCTATTTTGATGTCAGTATTGGGTAGCCTATATAAACAATATAATACGAGAGCATATACAAGAACAATGAATCTCACTGCATGTATGATGTAGCCGCCTTTCAATACATGAACTTGAATTCCATCATGTTTGTGTGCGGGACTCACAAGGCTGTTGTCACAATGGGTGGTACCGGTGTACAGTAATAATAACAGTCCACACAATATCACGATCCATGCCATAGCCTATGTTCTATTAGGACATGATCTGTGACGACAAATGATTAAGATATCATACTCTGACAGCATGCCTATGAGCAACAAAAACGCGAACTTGAATCCCATCATATAGTCTGTCCACTATCTGCATGGTGTCATTGCAATGCGTTTTCTATTCTTTCTTATACAGTAAAAAGGGGGAAGAACACTATATTCATATGACTTATTCTGCTTACAGCTTCGAAATTCCACTTGTTTCGTTTAACGTAAAGCCTTTTAAATATAATCAAAACGTTCCCGTGTTTCGGCGGTCTGTGCGCAAAATAATAATGAGTTGAGCTTTATGATTTATGATGAATTGAAAATGGGGGACCCTGATGTAAACAAGACGAAAGTTGGTCTGCATCCCCAATTAACAATTGTATGTACTGAGCTGTACTGTACTGTACCCATTCTGCAATCTGTTAATAAACTTTTCAATCAATCAATCAATCAAGCTACGCGGAGCGCAGTCAGTCAGTAGCCTACACCCCGTATATTCCGATAACGCTATATAAACCATGCTGCATTCATTCTGAGAGAAAGATCTATTATTCCAAATGCTATTTATAGGGTTTTGACCATAATTACACTACTGTTGCTATTTTACAATGAACTATAATGAACTACGGTTCGTACAGAACATGCCAGTGTTATTATGCACAGAAGCTCATTTCCTTGTTGTAATAATATATTCTACCACTGGGCGCCAGGTAAGTGTGGTCTGACCTGTGCGTAGATGTAAGCACGGAGTCAAGTTCAAATCGAAATTGATGAATCCCACTCTTTGCTTAGAAATGATCGTACGCACAGGGTAAGCACAGATCTGTGCGTAGAACACGTTGATGAATGAGGGCCCAGGTGTCTTGTAGGGCGGGGTCAGGGGTGGTGATCAACAGACAGGTGCTCCATCCATCAGCGTGATTAGACACGGAGGGGGAGACAGACACGGAGGTGAGACAGACAGGGAGGTGAGACAGACAGGGAGGGTGAGACGGTGGTAGAGAGAGTTGTGGAGTAGTGAAAGGTTAACCTTCTGTAGTGTGATAGTGAAAGGTTAACCTTCTGTAGTGTGGTAGTGAAAGGGTTAACCATCGGTAGTGTGGTAGTGAAAGGTTAACCTTCTGTAGTGTGGTTGTGAAAGGTTAACCTTCTGTAGTGTGGTTGTGAAAGGTTAACCGTCTGTAGTGTGGTAGTGAAAGGGTTAACCTTCTGTAGTGTGGCAGTGAAAGGGTTAACCTTCTGTAGTGTGGTAGTGAAAGGTTAACCGTCTGTAGTGTGGTAGTGAAAGGGTTAACCTTCTGTAGTGTGGTAGTGAAAGGTTAACCATCTATAGTGTGGTAGTGAAAGGGTTAACCTTCTGTAGTGTGGTAGTGAAAGGTTAACCTTCTGTAGTGTGGTAGTGAAAGGTTAACCTTCTGTAGTGTGGCAGTGAAAGGTTAACCCTCTGTAGTGTGGTAGTGAAAGGTTAACCCTCTGTAGTGTGGTAGTGAAAGGTTAACCGTCTGTAGTGTGGTAGTGAAAGGGTTAACCGTCTGTAGTGTGGTAGTGAAAGGTTAACCCTCTGTAGTGTGGTAGTGAAAGGTTAACCTTCTGTAGTGTGGTAGTGAAAGGTTAACCTTCTGTAGTGTGGTAGTGAAAGGTTAACCTTCTGTAGTGTGATAGTGAAGGGTTTAACGTTCTGTAGTGTGGTAGTGAAAGGGTTAACCTTCTGTAGTGTGGTAGTGAAAGGTTAACCATCTGTAGTGTGGTAGTGAAAGGGTTAACCTTCTGTAGTGTGGTAGTGAAAGGTTAACCTTCTGTAGTGTGGTAGTGAAGGGGTTAACCTTCTGTAATGTGGTAGTGAAGGGGTTAACCTTCTGTAGTGTGGTAGTGAAAGGGTTAACCGTCTGTAGTGTGGTAGTGAAAGGTTAACCTTCTGTAGTGTGGTAGTGAAAGGTTAACCCTCTGTAGTGTGGTAGTGAAACGTTAACCTTCTGTAGTGTGGTAGTGAAAGGTTAACCTTCTGTAGTGTGGTAGTGAAGGGGTTAACCTTCTGTAGTGTGGTAGTGAAAGGGTTAACCATCTGTAGTGTGGTAGTGAAAGGTTAACCTTCTGTAGTGTGGTAGTGAAAGGTTAACCGTCTGTAGTGTGGTAGTGAAATGTTAACCTTCTGTAGTGTGGCAGTGAAAGGTTAACCATCTGTAGTGTGGTAGTGAAGGGGTTAACCTTCTGTATTGTGGCAGTGAAAGGTTAACCTTCTGTAGTGTGGTAGTGAAAGGGTTAACCTTCTGTAGTGTGGTAGTGAAAGGTTAACAGTCTGTAGTGTGATAGTGAAGGGGTTAACGTTCTGTAGTGTGGTAGTGAAAGGGTTAACATTCTGTAGTGTGGTAGTGAAAGGTTAACCATCTGTAGTGTGGTAGTGAAAGGGTTAACCTTCTGTAGTGTGGTAGTGAAAGGTTAACCTTCTGTAGTGTGGTAGTGAAGGGGTTAACCTTCTGTAGTGTGGTAGTGAAGGGGTTAACCTTCTGTAGTGTGGTAGTGAAAGGGTTAACCGTCTGTAGTGTGGTAGTGAAAGGTTAACCTTCTGTAGTGTGGTAGTGAAAGGTTAACCCTCTGTAGTGTGGTAGTGAAACGTTAACCTTCTGTAGTGTGGTAGTGAAAGGTTAACCTTCTGTAGTGTGGTAGTGAAGGGGTTAACCTTCTGTAGTGTGGTAGTGAAAGGGTTAACCATCTGTAGTGTGGTAGTGAAAGGTTAACCTTCTGTAGTGTGGTAGTGAAAGGTTAACCGTCTGTAGTGTGGTAGTGAAAGGTTAACCTTCTGTAGTGTGGTAGTGAAAGGTTAACCTTCTGTAGTGTGGTAGTGAAAGGTTAACCTTCTGTAGTGTGATAGTGAAGGGGTTAACCTTCTGTAGTGTGGTAGTGAAGGGGTTAACCTTCTGTAGTGTGGTAGTGAAAGGGTTAACCTTCTGTAGTGTGGTAGTGAAAGGTTAACCTTCTGTGGTGTGGTAGTGAAAGGTTACCTTCTGTAGTGTGGTAGTGAAAGGGTTAACCGTCTGTAGTGTGGTAGTGAAAGGTTAACCCTCTGTAGTGTGGTAGTGAAAGGTTAACCTTCTGTAGTGTGGTAGTGAAAGGTTAACTTTCTGTAGTGTGGTAGTGAAAGGTTAACCTTCTGTAGTGTGATAGTGAAGGGTTTAACGTTCTGTAGTGTGGTAGTGAAAGGGTTAACCTTCTGTAGTGTGGTAGTGAAAGGTTACCCATCTGTAGTGTGGTAGTGAAAGGGTTAACCTTCTGTAGTGTGGTAGTGAAAGGTTAACCTTCTGTAGTGTGGTAGTGAAGGGGTTAACCTTCTGTAGTGTGGTAGTGAAGGGGTTAACCTTCTGTAGTGTGGTAGTGAAAGGGTTAACCGTCTGTAGTGTGGTAGTGAAAGGTTAACCTTCTGTAGTGTGGTAGTGAAAGGTTAACCCTCTGTAGTGTGGTAGTGAAACGTTAACCTTCTGTAGTGTGGTAGTGAAAGGTTAACCTTCTGTAGTGTGGTAGTGAAGGGGTTAACCTTCTGTAGTGTGGTAGTGAAAGGGTTAACCATCTGTAGTGTGGTAGTGAAAGGTTAACCTTCTGTAGTGTGGTAGTGAAAGGTTAACCGTCTGTAGTGTGGTAGTGAAATGTTAACCTTCTGTAGTGTGGCAGTGAAAGGTTAACCATCTGTAGTGTGGTAGTGAAGGGGTTAACCTTCTGTATTGTGGCAGTGAAAGGTTAACCTTCTGTAGTGTGGTAGTGAAAGGGTTAACCTTCTGTAGTGTGGTAGTGAAAGGTTAACAGTCTGTAGTGTGATAGTGAAGGGGTTAACGTTCTGTAGTGTGGTAGTGAAAGGGTTAACCTTCTGTAGTGTGGTAGTGAAAGGTTAACCATCTGTAGTGTGGTAGTGAAAGGGTTAACCTTCTGTAGTGTGGTAGTGAAAGGTTAACCTTCTGTAGTGTGGTAGTGAAGGGGTTAACCTTCTGTAGTGTGGTAGTGAAGGGGTTAACCTTCTGTAGTGTGGTAGTGAAAGGGTTAACCGTCTGTAGTGTGGTAGTGAAAGGTTAACCTTCTGTAGTGTGGTAGTGAAAGGTTAACCCTCTGTAGTGTGGTAGTGAAATGTTAACCTTCTGTAGTGTGGTAGTGAAAGGTTAACCTTCTGTAGTGTGGTAGTGAAGGGGTTAACCTTCTGTAGTGTGGTAGTGAAAGGGTTAACCATCTGTAGTGTGGTAGTGAAAGGTTAACCTTCTGTAGTGTGGTAGTGAAAGGTTAACCGTCTGTAGTGTGGTAGTGAAAGGTTAACCTTCTGTAGTGTGGTAGTGAAAGGTTAACCTTCTGTAGTGTGGCAGTGAAAGGTTAACCATCTGTAGTGTGGTAGTGAAGGGGTTAACCTTCTGTATTGTGGCAGTGAAAGGTTAACCTTCTGTAGTGTGGTAGTGAAAGGGTTAACCTTCTGTAGTGTGGTAGTGAAAGGTTAACAGTCTGTAGTGTGGTAGTGAAAGGTTAACCTTCTGTAGTGTGGTAGTGAAAGGTTAACCTTTTGTAGTGTGGTAGTGAGAGGTTAACCCTTCTGTAGTGTGGTAGTGAAAGGTTAACCTTCTGTAGTGTGGTAGTGAAAGGTTAACCTTCTGTAGTGTGATAGTGAAGGGGTTAACCTTCTGTAGTGTGGTAGTGAAGGGGTTAACCTTCTGTAGTGTGGTAGTGAAAGGGTTAACCTTCTGTAGTGTGGTAGTGAAAGGTTAACCTTCTGTGGTGTGGTAGTGAAAGGTTACCTTCTGAAGTGTGGTAGTGAAAGGTTAACCTTCTGTAGTGTGGTAGTGAAAGGTTAACCTTCTGTAGTGTGGTAGTGAAGGGGTTAACCTTCTGTAGTGTGGTAGTGAAAGGGTTAACCGTCTGTAGTGTGGTAGTGAAAGGTTAACATTCTGTAGTGTGGTAGTGAAAGGTTAACCCTCTGTAGTGTGGCAGTGAAAGGTTAACCATCTGTAGTGTGGTAGTGAAGGGCTTAACCTTCTGTAGTGTGGTAGTGAAAGGTTAACCTTCTGTAGTGTGGTAGTGAAAGGGTTAACCTTCTGTAGTGTGGTAGTGAAAGGCTTAACCGTCTGTAGTGTGGCAGTGAAAGGTTAACCTTCTGTAGTGTGGTAGTGAAAGGGTTAACCTTCTGTAGTGTGGCAGTGAAAGGTAACCTTCTGTAGTGTGGTAGTGAAAGGGTTAACCTTCTGTAGTGTGGTAGTGAAAGGTTAACCCTCTGTAGTGTGGTAGTGAAATGGTTAACCTTCTGTAGTGTGGTAGTGAAAGGTTAACCATATGTAGTCTGGTAGTGTAAATGCAGCTGTCGCCTATAGAGGGCGCATGTTTATTTTTATATTTCATTTTATCTCTTGTGACGTATCACGTCCTGTCTCACGCTCTGACTTGCCGTAGTTTGAGCAGATCTGGCAGAACGTGTCCAGACTTGTCGGAGAAGACAGTGCAGCAGATTTATGCACTTTATTTGTCAAAGCTAAGAGACTAAAGTACTAGAGTTTTGAAGATAAACCCCTCCCATTGAGCTGCAAGCAGGCCAAAGTGGTTCGTAAAGTTTATTCACACTTTTCGTTTTGTTTTTGTAATTCTATTGACTGAATTGTATGAGTATTGACTGTTATTATTTCCTGCAATTGTAGTTCTACGGTAGTGATGAATGTGATTTGCATCAATAAACAGCCATCTGTAATTAAAGAACTCGGAGTCCTCGTCGTGCATCAATGGGCGGCACAGTAGAACACTGGACTGTGATGTTGAAGACTCCCAAGTGAGAAATCAATCGCGTGAGCTATGAGAACGTCGGGTAGAGGATTGTCTGTAGTCGAAGATGTATCGTCATGTCTGGGGAACCTTTGTGCTGGGAAGGAGCTGCAGCAGTGTGCACACGGCCAAACAAGCGAGCTCGTGGAAGAAGACGGCTCGAGGTTGGCGCGGGTACAGGACTCTGCCGCTGAACTTTTCCACGTATCAGTAAGATTTCGCAGCATCCATCTTAAAGAAGCAGCAGACTTTCCCCTACATTGAAGTTGAACTGCATAGGCAAACAAGCGAGCTCGTGGAAGAAGACGGCTCGAGGTTGGCGCGGGTACAGGACTCTGCCGCATGGGCGGAGTTTATGGGGGTGCAGGGGGTGCATTGCACCCCCTGGTGGCCGGGGGTGAAATTGCTTAAAAAAAAAAAAAAAAAAAAAAATCAAGATTATTTTTATTTTAATAAAATTATAATAATTGTGAGAAACAAATCTGAATTCTATTATGTTTTGTTTTACAATACATTCATTTTATAGTAGTAATCATGTCACATTATAAGGCGAACCTTCTGTAGTGTGGCAGTGAAAGGGTTAACGCGCGGCCAAGCACCAAGCAGCAGCAGCAGAATGCCCCGCGAGATAGATTGTAACGCTTGTACTTAAAGTGGAAATGAAGCAGTGAGCAATGTGATCCTAGTTTGTTTGTTGTGTACCTTGTGTAAGACAGGGTTCTATAATCAAATGTGAAATCTATCTTATTTGTCTGAAAAATCAAATATAATATCCCTGTTTTCAACATGGGCGCCGCCATTTTGTTGCTGACGTCATGGCTGACGTCATGCCACTGGTTGGGTGTATACACGGCTGGTTAGCTGCCTATAGTGAATGGGTCAGTCAGTAAATAAAATGTTGCCTACAAAACAACGGGACCGCGGTGGTTCTGTTTGTATTGCTCCTGGCTGTTCAAACTAATTTTACCATGTGAGAGAGAGGAAAGTTGGTTAATTTCCACAAACTACCAGTGAAAAAAACAGTGTTGTTGTCACGTTGGCTCAAGCTGGCTGCACTCAGGCGGCGCGACCAGCCTGTTGGACAGGGAAGGAGGATCTGCAGCGAACACTTCATTGCCTCGGATTATGTTGTTGGGGTGGGATGTTTGTCCAGAAGACCACTAATCAGCTGAAGCCGGACGCGGTTCCCTCAGTCTTCGACAGACAGACCGGCGTTAGCTCTCGGGAGCGATCGCTAGCTAGTTGGCACCAGCCGGGGACCGGAGTTAGCTCTCGGGAGCGATCGCTAGCTAGTTAGCACCCGGGAGCGTCGCGGAGCATTCAGCCTGCTGGCTACCTAGATCCACTTCAACCAGCCGAGCGTCGGGAGCTCCAGCAGCTTGTTGATGTGCTAATAGCCTGGAGCCAGCTACCGTTAGCTTGCAGAGGCTATTAGCACACCGACGAGCTGTGTAGCCAGCTACCGTTAGCTTGCAGAGGCTCCAGCACACCGACAAGCTGTGTAGCCAGCTACCGTTAGCTTGCCGAGGTTCCAGCACACCGACAAGCTATGTAGCCAGCTACCGTTAGCTTGCCGAGGTTCCAGCACACCGACAAGCTATGTAGCCAGCTACCGTTAGCTTGCCGAGGTTCCAGCACACCGACAAGCTGTGTAGCCAGCAGGCTGAATGCTCCGCGACGCTGGTTGAAGTGGATCTAGGTAGCCAGCAGGCTGAATGCTCCGCGACGCTCCCGGGTGCTAACTAGCTAGCGATCGCTCCCGAGAGCTAACTCCGGTCCCCGGCTGGTGCCAACTAGCTAGCGATCGCTCCCGAGAGCTAACGCCGGTCTGTCTGTCGAAGACTGAGGGAACCGCGTCCGGCTTCAGCTGATTAGTGGTCTTCTGGACAAACATCCCACCCCAACAACATAATCCGAGGCAATGAAGTGTTCGCTGCAGATCCTCCTTCCCTGTCCAACAGGCTGGTCGCGCCGCCTGAGTGCAGCCAGCCTGAGCCAACGTGACAACAACACTGTTTTTTTCACTGGTAGTTTGTGGAAATTAACCAACTTTCCTCTCTCTCACATGGTAAAATTAGTTTGAACAGCCAGGAGCAATACAAACAGAACGTTGTTTTGTAGGCAACATTTTATTTACTGACTGACCCATTCACTATAGGCAGTGTACCAGCCGTGTATACACCCAACCAGTGGCATGACGTCAGCAACAAAATGGCCGCGCCCATAATGCTAAATGCTTCAGAAATGCACACAACAAATCGTTTTTTCTTAGAAACTGCTTATTTTTATAACGTGATTTCTTCTGTGGCTTATCTAAATACTAATGTGATGCTATGAATATGTATTTATCGCACTGCTTCCTTTCCACTTTAAGCCACTTATTCTGAGATGATAATTAATGTATCTGGATAACCAATGCACGGATTTTGTCGAGGCAGGTAGCGTTATTTCGGGAAAATTGATATCTATAGTCTGGTATATTTTTCGTCCACGAAAAATGGAGGCTGTAATAATTATTATTGCTCGAGAGTCTCTATGAATAATAATAATTAGAGCCTCCATTTTTCAAGTCAGTTAAAAATGATCCCCCGTAGTGCTGTGTGTGAGTGTGTGTGTGTGCTGCTGTACTACCTAAATAAAATAAAAAATTAGGGGTTATGGCATTGTAAAAACGCTAAAATAATAAAATAAAGGTCAAAAAAATCATTCGCCAATGACTCGCACCCCCGGGCGTCAAGTTCAAACTCCGCCTATGCTCTGCCGCTGAACTTTTCCACGTATCCGTAAGATTTCACAGCATCCATCTTAAAGAAGCAGCAGCAGACTTTTCCCTACATTGAAATTGAACTGCATAGGCAAATGCCACTCACCAAGTTGACTGACTACACGTCTCAGGTATTGACTTTCAGAGAAAAGTATTGTTGTAGGCTACAATTGCATCGCAAGTGCGCACATTCTTGAGACTGTATAAGGTTGTTTACAGTTTAATATTTTTGGCCATTTAAGAATAGGTTGATATTCATTAATGAAGTCTAGCTTTATAAGGTTAATTTAGAAAAGGCCAATCATAAAGGGTATATTCGAACTTAATACTTGCATTTTCATAATAGCCTACTAGGCTTGCATTTTCATTTCGTTTTTTGAATTTCATATTAGCCTACACATTTTACCAGTTATTTCCCAGTATAGTAAGCTACTATAATATAAACCTAGGCCTATGGTTTATTTGTTATTTTTCGTGATTTGTATTTCACATTGAAGAAAGGTGTAGATTTGAATTAGCCTACAATGTTCAACTAAATTAAGCATTTTATTTTTGAATACTTCAAGTTCAAGTTTCTTTAATAGTTGTCATACAGAAGTACAGAATACTTTTATACAAAATGCTTCTTACTGTTGCGCTCCAGAGACTGTGCAAGACAAGATAAGTATGAAATAAAATAACATAGTAAAATTAGAAGTAAAAAAAATGAGGTCACAGTGTTCAGTTTAGACATATGTACAATGTTCGATGCAGAATAGACGTAGTTACCATACAATATACAATACTGTGCAGTGTACTAATATACAATACTATATAGTGCAAGGCAGAAATGGAGAAATGGGACGAGGTGCAATTTAGGTACAATTCACAGTAGGTGTACGAGTTGTAGTGCAAATCCTTTATCAATAAATATAAAGTGTAAGTGTGTTTGTGTGATCTAAAGTGTGGAGAGTGGGTGCTGCAGTGTGTTGTTTGTTTGAGTGAGTGTGTGCGTGTGGGTGTGTGTGCTGTGTGCATTTGATGGTTGTTGCATAGTGATTATTGTTCGTTTAGCAGCCTGATGGCCTGGGGATAGAAGCTTCTTCTGAGTCTTTCTGTGCTCGCCTTAAGACTCCGGTATCGCTTGCCTGACCGCAGCAGTTCAAAGAGGCAGTTGTTCGGGTGGCTCGAGTCCTTAATAATTCTCTTAGCCTTCCCCTTGCACCGCTTGTTGTAAATGTTCTGGAGGGTGGGAAGCCCCCCTCCAATTGTGCGTTCGGCTGAACGTGTCACTCTTTGTAGTCTGCTACAGTCTTGTGCAGTGCTATTACTTAAGACATTTGTTGACACTTTTCATTATTAGGCTTACACATTTCTTAGACTGAATTCATATTAGCCTACCCCTCTATTTACAGTTCATATTTCCTATTCCATAGATATGGTTCATAAATATTTAATGAATACATAATTGATTTATTTACTACACATTAAACATGTCACAAAGGGGTGAAATAGAGCAGACTGAATCTCAGATTGAGACAGACAAGCTAGACGATAGTGAGCCAGTGATGGATCTAAAGGTGAACTTCAAAATGGCATATGAGAGGTGGAAGCACAACATAAATAGACTGAAAAAATCCATCAAGTATAAGGACGACTCTGACCTAATTGAGACCATGGCCAAAATAAATTCAGCCCAAAGTGAGATTGATGGTATTTATCTAGAAATGAGAGACACTTTACATCCCGATCATCCAGACTCAGAAACCTGTAGAAGGAATGATACATGCCAATCGCTCACCAGGACTGCTAATACAAAGGCTCAGCAGTTCATCAACAACAAGAGGAGAACCAGGACTGCTAATAAAAGGTCTCAGCAGTTTCTCAACAACGGTGGTTCTGAAATCTCAGTGTCACACAACGCGAGACAAGCTGCAGCGGAAGTAGCCGCAGCTACAGAGGTACTAAAAATAATGAGAGACCGCCATGAGCAAGAAGAAGAAATCCGAAGACTGGAGCAGGAAGATGAAAGGCGGTCGGCTGCAAACGACGCAGAGAACGCCAAGATCCACGCAGAGAAGATCCACGCAGAGAACGCCAAGATCCACGCAGAGAACGCCAAGATTCAGGCAGAGAAAAGAGTTCTATTCATCATGGAAAGTGCTGATAGAAGAACAAAGCTGAATGAGAAAAAGAGAGAAGTGGAACGGTTAGAGGAACTCAAGAAACTCAACGCAGTTAAGGCAAAGCTAAAGGTTTACACTGAAAGCGTTCATAATGATGATGAAGAAGATCATCTGTGGTCACCTCTTCTACACTATCCTTCAGCACATTCGCTAGCTCTCACCCCACAAGAAGAACTGCGTCCTCTTGCGCCTCCAGTGTTCCAACAAGGAGAGAGCCCGTCTCAACAAGGAGAGAGCCCTTCTCAACAAGGATAGAGCCATTCTCAACAAGGAGAGAGCCCGTCTCAACAAGGAGAGAGCCCTTCTCAACAAGGAGAGAGCCCGTCTCAACAAGGAGAGAGCCCGTCTCAACAAGGAGAGAGCCCGTCTCAACAAGGAGAGAGCCCGTCTCAACAAGGAGAGAGCCCTTCTCAACAAGGAGAGAGCCCGTCTCAACAAGGAGAGAGCCCTTCTCAACAAGGAGAGAGCCCTTCTCAACAAGGAGAGAGTGAGCGAGAGGAACAGGAAGAGCCTGTCATTCTGACTGGACAAGAGCCATGCACTGCCACAGCAAACGGTGTGAAGAATGAAGATGAGAATCAACAAGGAGAGAGCCCTTCTCAACAAGGAGAGAGCCCGTCTCAACAAGGAGAGAGCCCTTCTCAACAAGGAGAGAGCCCGTCTCAACAAGGAGAGAGCCCTTCTCAACAAGGAGAGAGCCCTTCTCAACAAGGAGAGAGCCCGTCTCAACAAGGAGAGAGCCCTTCTCAACAAGGAGAGAGCCCGTCTCAACAAGGAGAGAGCCCGTCTCAACAAGGAGAGAGCCCTTCTCAACAAGGAGAGAGCCCGTCTCAACAAGGAGAGAGCCCTTCTCAACAAGGAGAGAGCCCGTCTCAACAAGGAGAGAGCCCTTCTCAACAAGGAGAGAGCCCGTCTCAACAAGGAGAGAGCCCGTCTCAACAAGGAGAGAGCCCGTCTCAACAAGGAGAGAGCCCGTCTCAACAAGGAGAGAGCCCTTCTCAACAAGGAGAGAGCCCTTCTCAACAAGGAGAGAGCCCGTCTCAACAAGGAGAGATACCTCAACAAGGAGAGAGCCCTTCTCAACAAGGAGAGAGCCCTTCTCAACAAGGAGAGAGACCATCTCAACAAGGAGAGAGCCCTTCTCAACAAGGAGAGAGACCTCATCGACAAGGAGAGAGACATTCTCATCAACAAGGAGAGAAAACAAAACCAGGAGAGTTTGTGAAAGAAGACTTCTATCTTCAGAAAAGATGGAAGAGAGTTCAGTTCCTGTCAAATGAGTTCCGGACTAGGTGGAGAAAGGAGTCCTGCTTAATCTGCAACACAGAAGAAAATGGACCAAGGACAGGAGAAATACAAGCAAGATGAGAACTTGCCAAGAAATCAGTGGAAGTTAACTGCTGACAATAGGGTCAGAAGAGTTAACCAGTTAGTCAGTGACACAACACTAGACAACAAAGGCGCACGCATATCTCAGCCACATTATTTAGAGAGAGCCATACACAAAACGGTACTATTACTGGAAGCAGAGTAAAGGCTCATTGAAACCTTTTTTTGTTTTTGTGTATCTGGTTTGTTTAAAGGGTTCCCAATGTTTAAAGGGTTCCTGATGTTTTAAATGGTTATGTTGAAAATCACATGTTATGTGATTGGTGGGAGTGTAAATGCAGCTGTCGCCTATAGAGGGCGCATGTTTATTTTTATATTTCATTTTATCTCTTGTGACGTATCACGTCCTGTCTCACGCTCTGACTTGCCGTAGTTTGAGCAGATCTGACAGAACGTGTCCAGACTTGTCGGAGAAGACAGTGCAGCAGATTTATGCACTTTATTTGTCAAAGCTAAGAGACTAAAGTACTAGAGTTTTGAAGATAAACCCCTCCCATTGAGCTGCAAGCAGGCCAAAGTGGTTCGTAAAGTTTATTCACACTTTTCGCTTTGTTTTTGTAATTCTATTGACTGAATTGTATGAGTATTGACTGTTATTATTTCCTGCAATTGTAGTTCTACGGTGGTGATGAACGTGATTTGCATCAATAAACAGCCATCTGTAATTAAAGAACTCGGAGTCCTCGTCGTGCATCAATGGGCGGCACAGGTAGTGAAAGGTTAACGTAAGGTTATGTATATAACCTAGTTATATGAGTACTGGCTAAGCGTCCTGCTCTTAAGCCTATCGAGATATACCTCATCTCATGTACCTATTGTACTCCATCAACGGAAAAAAACAACAAGTACACCTACACCTGCCGGGTCCCGCCCCTATGGAGGCGTAGCCTATAAGACAGTAAGCATGGTCACCAAACACTCTTCCTCGCCAAAAATCCCGTTTCCACTAAAAGATCCCTCAAAAGGGAACTCAGGGCCGCTTAAGAGCGGGACGCTTAGCCAGTACTCATATAACTAGGTTATATACAAGTTTCTTTAATAGTTGTCATACAGAAGTACAGAATACTTTCATACAAAATGCTTCTTACTGTTACGCTCCAGAGACTGTGCTAGACAAGATAGTATCAAATAACATAGTATAGCATGTAATTTAGAAGAAGAAAATGAGGTCACAGTGTTCGGTATAGACATATGTACAATGTTCTGAGTTACCATATAATATACAATACTATGCAGTGTACTAATGTACAGTACTATATAGTGCAAAGCAGAAATGGGATGAGGTACAATTTAGGTACAATTTACAGTAAGGTGTACGAGTTGTAGTGCAATCCTTCATCAATAAATATAAAGTGTGGGGAGTGGGTGCTACAGTGTGTTTGTTTAAAGTGGGTGTGTGCTATAAAGTGTGTGGAGTGGGTGCTACAGTGTGTTTGTTTAAAGTAAGTGTGTGCGTGTGGATGTGTGTGCTATGTGCGTTTGGTGGTTGTTGTTGTGTAGTGTTCATTGTTCGTTTAGCAGCCTGATGGCCTGGGGATAGAAGCTTCTTCTGAGTCTTTCTGTGCTCGCCTTGAGACTCCGGTATCGCTTGCCTGACCGCAGCAGTTCAAAGAGGCAGTTGTTCGGGTGACTGGAGTCTTTAATGATTCTCTTAGCCTTGCCCTTGCAACGCTTGTTGTAAATGTTCTGGAGGGTGGGGAGCCCCCCTCCAATTGTGCGTTCGGCTGAACGTGTCACTCTTTGTAGTCTGCTTCGGTCTTGTGCAGTGCTATTCCCAAACCAGGAGGTGATGTTGCCGGTCAAGATGCTCTCTATTGTACATGAGTAGAAGTTCTTAAGGATCTTCTGACTGACTTGGAACTTCCTTAGGCGCCTGAGGAAGTAGAGGCGTTGTCGTGCCTTCTTCACAACACTGTCAATGTGTGTGGTCCATGTCAAGTCCTCGGATATGTAGGCTCCGAGGTACTTAAAGCTGTTGACTCTCTCAACCGGTGCCCCGTCGATGCTGAGGGGGCTGTAGTCCTTGACCCCCGACCTCCTGAAGTCCACAATCATCTCCTTTGTTTTGCTGACGTTCAGGGAGAGGCTGTTTTCCTGGCACCATCCCGCCAGGACCTTGACCTCTTCCAGGTAGGCCCTCTCGTCGTTGGCAGAGATCAGGCCCACCACCACTGTGTCGTCAGCAAATTTGATGATTGTATTGCTACTCCGCTGAGCCACACAGTCGTGAGTGTACAGGGAGTAGAGGAGGGGACTCAGAACACAGCCCTGGGGGGCCCCTATGTTGAGGGTGATGGATGAGGAGGTGCAGTTGCCTGCTCTCACCACCTGGGGTCTGCCAGTCAGGAAGTCCAAGACCCACTGGCAGAGGTCATAGTTCAAGCCCAGGTCCCTGAGCTTGGATATGAGTATGGAGGGGACTATGGTATTGAATGCCGAGCTGTAGTCGATGAATAGCATTCTCACATAGTTCCCCTGCCTCTTGTCCAGGTGTGATGCTGCTGTGTGCAGCACATGGGCTATGGCGTCCTCCGTGGACCTGTTGGGGCGGTATGCAAATTGCAGGGGGTCCATGTTGATGGGGAGGGAGGAGCAGATGTAGCCCTTTACTAGCTTCTCAAAGCACTTCATGGCTATGGAGGTGAGAGCTACAGGGCGGTAGTCGTTGAGGCAAGCAGGCTTGGATTTTTTGGGTACAGGGATAATAGTGGACTTCTTCAGGCAGGTGGGGATGACAGCCTGTTCTAAGGACAGGTTAAATATGTCAGTGAATACTGGGGCCAGTTGGTCGGCACAGACTTTTAGGACGCGGCCGGGGATGCCGTCCGGACCTGCTGCCTTCCTGCCTTCCCCTTGAGAGATGGCGCTGCAACGTCCGGCTGCCTTTCTGTTCGCTCCGTCGAGACTGTGCTTACTTTTGTTAATATTTATAGTTTTAAGAGTTTTGTCTGTACCAACAGTAGGTGCATTTAATGTGTATGACCGTCAGTCACTTATAGACATCGGATTACGGGAAACTTACCGATTGGATTACTCACTGGACCAGCTTTCCGAACCGCAACAATGGCCTGAGGAGATTCTCCGGAGAATGGGACCAGAGCCTTTGTTCCTTGATCCCAGGAACAAAAGAACCAGACGGCGTGGGAAGAGAGCTGGGATCCGTAACAGGCTGAGATCCAGACGCCACCGAACGCCATTGCCCAGTATATTGCTAGCCAATGTACAATCAATTGACAATAAACTGGACGACATCCGAGCAAGGATTCAATACCAAAGAGACGTTAGGGATTGCAACGTTCTCTGCTTCACCGAAACGTGGCTCACGTCGGACGTTCCAGACCACACAATCCAACCAGCTGAACACTTATTTATCCACCGCAAGGATCGTACAGCAGAGTCCGGTAAACAACGTGGAGGAGGTATTGCCTTCATGTTTAACAACAATTGGAGCGATCCAACTAACGTGAAGGAATTATCCAACCACTGCTGCCCAGACCTGGAATATATAACCATCAAGTGTCGTCCTTTCTTCCTCCCGAGGGAGTTAACGGCGATCATCCTTGTAGGAGTGTATATTCCACCGCAAGCCAGCAACAACGTCGCGCTCTCCAGACTCCACGACGAGGTAAATAGAATACAAGCGGCGAACGTTAACGCCGCCATTTTGGTGCTGGGTGATTTCAATAGCGCCAATCTGAGAAAGGTATTACCTGACTTCTATCAGCATGTGACTTGCAACACCAGAGGCGGTAACATCCTAGATCACTGTTACACACAATTTAAAGGTGGCTACAAGGCTCATTCTGATAGTGGCTTTGGTAAATCAGATCACGCGTCCATCTTTCTTTCACAAACAGAGAATCAAAAGTACTCCTGTAGTCTCGCGAGAGGTGCAGAAATGGGATTTGACGTCAGAGGAGACGCTCCAGTCTGCGTTTCACTGCACAGACTGGAATGTGTTCCGCGACACAGATAACATTAATGTCTACACGGAGACAGTGCTGGACTATGTTTGTACTTTGGTGGAAGAAACAATCCCCACTACCAAAATGAGAGTTTACCCAAATCAAAAACCCTGGGTAGACAAATCCGTCCGTGAAGCTCTGAGAGAGCGCACCAAAGCATACAACGACGGCCTAGTGGCAGGCAACATGAATGACCACAAGGTGGCGCGATACAACGTAAGGAGGACAGTGTCAGAGGCCAAACGGCGCTACAGGGATAAAATTGAACTCCAGTTTGAACAAGCTGACTCTAGAGCTATGTGGCAGGGGCTCAAAACGATGACAGACTACAAAGGCGCCTCCCTCAAACTGAACAGTGACATCTCCTTAGCAAATGACCTCAATACCTTCTATGCGAGGTTTGATGCTGGTAATAACACCAGCTCACAAGCCACGGCAATGGGGGGGGGGGGGGTCGGCTGCTGATGGAGGCGCAGTGTTCAGGGTAACAGAGCATGAGGTGAGGCGGACCTTTACGTTATATTATCGTAGGGCTGGGCGATATGGAAAAAAATCATATCGCGATAACGATATGATAATTTTATTTTATTTCTCGATATCGATAATTATCGAATTGTTATAAGTATAAATTTTTTTTTTTTTTTTTTTTTTTTTTTTTAACAACAGATGTATGTTTATTTTGCAGCAATTCTTTGTCATTGCCGCCATCTTTAGTGTTACATCCCCTCACACTCCAGTTCTCAGGCTGCAGCTGGTTTAAAAGCTAAAGTAAACCGGCTTCTCTGCTGGCTGTGGCTCCAGAGGAGTTGAACAGTTCCCAGGTGGCCAGCATACTCGGCCCAATTCCGGCTACCGGTCGGCACACTCGGCATATGTCCGGCACGGCACGCCAACGATGAGCCGGATCTGGCGCGGTAATGGTTGCCGGGGCAGAGCCGACTCGCGCTCGCCAAAGATAAACCGGCTCTGGCCCGGCAATGGTTGCCGGGGCGGAGCCGACTCGCGCTCGCCAAAGATAAACCGGCTCTGGCCCGGCAATGGTTGCCGGGGCGGAGCCGACTCGGGCTCGCCAAAGATAAACCGGCTCTGGCCCGGCAATGGTTGCCGGGGCTGAGCCGACTCGGGCTCGCCAAAGATAAACCGGCTCTGGCCCGGCAATGGTTGCCGGGGCTGAGCCGACTCGGGCTCGCCAAAGATAAACCGGCTCTGGCCCGGCTCGGCTTGCCGTGCCAGAGCCGACTCGGGCTCGCCAAAGATAAACCGGCTCTGGCCCGGCTCGGCTTGCCGTGCCAGAGCCGACTCGGGCTCGCCAAAGATAAACCGGCTCTGGCACGGCAATGGTTGCCGGGGCAGAGCCGACTCGGGCTCGCCAAAGATAAACCGGCTCTGGCTCGGCAATGGTTTGCGGCGTCGTTTCTTGCGCTAGCCTCTTGTTAGCCAGCATTGCCTTAATAGCTTTGAGCTAAGGATCTTTGCCGATGCATAAAGTATTGTTTATAGTGCATTTCTTGCCACCTTATAGCATTTGTACATTTGTATGACCGTCTATAATGCTCCCGTTAGGTTTTTCCGGACGTTTTGGTAATGATTTTCACTATAAAATCATATTTCTAAATGACAGGAAGTTGATAAACTGGCCGGAATAGCTTTGAGCTAACGGATCTTTGCCGATGCATTCCATTCTAAACGTAACGTTAGTTGTTCAAAACATTACCCGTCTATATAATTTGTTCCTCAACGTTATATAGACGGGTCATGTTTTGTAAACTAACGTTATGTTTAGAATGGAATGAATACGGGTCGGGAAAGATAGTTAGCTCAAAGCTAATCCGGAAGGACAGCTAACAGTATAGCTATACTGTCTAACTGTGATGCATTTTCTGTTTGCAGTCCAATGTTCACCAAAACACACACCCACACACTTATAATTTGTTCCTCAACGTTATATAGACAGGTCATGTTTTGTAAACTAACGTTATGTTTAGAATGGAATGAATACATGGGTCGGGAAAGATAGTTAGCTCAAAGCTAATCTGGAAGGACAGCTAACAGTAGCTACTGTCTAACTGTGATGCATTTTCTGTTTGCAGTCCAATGTTCACCAAAACACACACCCACACACTTATAATTTGTTCCTCAACGTTATATAGACAGGTCATGTTTTGTAAACTAACGTTTAGAATGGAATGAATACTAACACAACACAGACTGCAGCTCCCCAAGCTAACACAAGCTAACACAACACAGACTGCAGCTCCCCAAGCTAACACAAGCTAACACAACACAGACTGCAGCTCCCCAAGCTAACACAAGCTAACACAACACAGACTGCAGCTCCCCAAGCTAACACAAGCTAACACAACACAGACTGCAGCTCCCCAAGCTAACACAAGCTAACACAACATGGACTGCAGCTCCCCAAGCTAACACAAGCTAACACAACACGGACTGCAGCTCCCCAAGCTAACACAAGCTAACACAACACAGACTGCAGCTCCCCAAGCTAAGACAAGCTAACACAACACAGACTGCAGCTCCCCAAGCTAACACAAGCTAACACAACATGGACTGCAGCTCCCCAAGCTAACACAAGCTAACACAACACGGACTGCAGCTCCCCAAGCTAACACAAGCTAACACAACACAGACTGCAGCTCCCCAAGCTAACACAAGCTAACACAACACAGACTGCAGCTCCCCAAGCTAACACAAGCTAACACAACATGGACTGCAGCTCCCCAAGCTAACACAAGCTAACACAACACGGACTGCAGCTCCCCAAGCTAACACAAGCTAACACAACACAGACTGCAGCTCCCCAAGCTAACACAAGCTAACACAACATGGACTGCAGCTCCCCAAGCTAACACAAGCTAACACAACACGGACTGCAGCTCCCCAAGCTAACACAAGCTAACACAACACAGACTGCAGCTCCCCAAGCTAACACAAGCTAACACAACATGGACTGCAGCTCCCCAAGCTAACACAAGCTAACACAACACGGACTGCAGCTCCCCAAGCTAACACAAGCTAACACAACACAGACTGCAGCTCCCAAAGCTAACACAAGCTAACACAACACAGACTGCAGCTCCCAAAGCTAACACAAGCTAACACAACACAGACTGCAGCTCCCCAAGCTAACACAAGCTAACACAACACAGACTGCAGCTCCCCAAGCTAACACAAGCTAACACAACATGGACTGCAGCTCCCCAAGCTAACACAAGCTAACACAACACGGACTGCAGCTCCCCAAGCTAACACAAGCTAACACAACACAGACTGCAGCTCCCAAAGCTAACACAAGCTAACACAACACAGACTGCAGCTCCCCAAGCTAACACAAGCTAACACAACACGGACTGCAGCTCCCCAAGCTAACACAAGTTAACACAACACAGACTGCAGCTCCCCAAGCTAACACAAGCTAACACAACATGGACTGCAGCTCCATGTAGCAGGATGTCTCTGGTGTTCAGGCTGGGAGACTGTAGCAGGATGTCTCTGGTGTTCAGGCTGGGAGACTGTAGCAGGATGTCTCTGGTGTTCAGGCTGGGAGACTGTAGCACTGCAGGATGTCTCTGCCACATGTGATGGTAATGAAAGAGAAACACGAGCAACTCTGTTGTATATATGAGCCACAGACTGGAGACATGAAGAGTGTCCACACTTCAACACAATAGGCAGGTGAGACACAGACAGACAGACAGACAGACAGACAGACAGACAGACAGCAGGCAGACAGACAGACAGACAGACAGACAGACAGACAGACAGACAGACAGACAGACAGACAGACAGACAGACAGACAGACAGACAGACAACAGGCAGACAGACAGACAGACAACAGGCAGGCAGGCAGACAGACAGAGAGACATACAGTCAGACAGGCTTGTGTATGTGTGTCTGTCTGTCTGTCTGTCTGTCTGTCTGTCTGTCTGTCACACACACACACACACACACACACACACACACACACACACACACACGCACACACACCAGAACGGTAGAGTCCAGTGCAGCTGAGGGCCAGTCCAGATCATAGAAGCATATGGACTGACTGGACTCACAGGCTGTAAATCAGCACAGCCTCCTCTTTATTTGACACTCGCTGTACAGGTCAGGCGGGGGGGGGGGGGGTTCTACTGTATCTAGAAGCTCATACTGGCTGCATATCTACTGTCTTATCTAGAAGCTCATGGCTGCATATCTCTTCTACTGTCTGTCTAGAAGCTCATACTGGCTGCATATCCTTTCTACTGTATAGAAGCTCATTGGTTTGTAAATTGACTAGATTTTCTAGAGATTTTTAGTTTTTAATTGTATGTTTTGTAATCTGTATCTGTCGTTACCAGTTAGTCGTGTTACTTTGCTCGTATTCACTGTTCTGGTGGTTCTAGTTGTACGCCTGGATCTGGTGTTCTTTGACCGTGTCCTATATGCCCTGTAAATATATGTACAGATACCGAGATGTCACAAATATGTTACCTGTTACCTGTTTATTGCACAATGTTGTTTTTTTATTGGATTCTATTATATGTTGTACCACGTATTGCACATCGTTGCGGGCAAGACCACCCGCATTTCATTGTATACTTGTATGCCGTGACAATTAAAACTCTTGACTTGACTTGACTTGACTTGACTTGACCCTGCTACACTTCATCTCAAAACAAACTGGTCAGACTACATGTTTGACCTTACTCCTAGAACCCACCTCGCCCCTGCCCACGTGACAATGGCTTAGAGTAGACGACAGAGTGCAGCAACTTGCAATGGGCCTGTCTACAAGATACACTATACACGATCAAGGTACCCATATGTGTACATATCAAAATACTTCCCAAAGGTCAGTGAATACCACGACCACAACACCATAGAGGGAGCTCCACAAATCATGTTAAACCCAGATTCGGCTCAAACAGGAACACGTTTCGCAATTATGCCACATCAATGTGGAACGCCCTACCCAAAGCTGTAAAGGAATGTGAATCACTACCCACTTTCAAAACCACTCTCAAAGAACACCTACGGGAGACTGCAATTCGAAACTGGCCCCTGTAAATGTCCTAGCCCAACCCAATGTACAGTCAATTACCAAACATGGTTTTGTCAATATGTACAGTTGCTTGTGCAGTTGTACAGTGTCCAGTGTCCACCCCTACCCAACCTACCCAACCCCCCCCCACCCCACCCACCTATAATGTATACGTTTTCATAAATGTATAGCCTCTGATGAATTGAAAATGGGGACCCTGATGCAAGACGAAAGTCTTTCTCTGGTCTGCATCCCCTTAACAATTGTGTGTATTGAGCTGTACTGTATTGTACCCATTCTGCAATCTGTTAATAAAGTTTTCAATCAATCAATCAATCAATCAATCAATCAATCAATCAAAAACAACATTTTCACTGTAAAGTATATAAAAACGAAGTTATTGAACTTTAAACTTGAAACAAATACTATACTGCCTATAATTGCTCATATGTGTACATTTTCCATTAATCATATTATAGATATTTTTTATTTTCTATATGTGATCCACTCCCCCCTCCCCCCTCCCCCCTCCCCCTGCTATGCTGAAAAAAAAGTGAACATTTCATGTTATTGCATCAGCCAGATGCTGCGTTCACGTTACGTGGGAAGAAGCGGAAACCAGAGGACATCTCGTTGCTACAACTAAGCTTCACGCGTTGACTCAATGAAACGCCCACATCCATACTTCCGCAATTCGTGACGCGAAGTGGGAGATCGGGGTCTATGAAAAAATCCCATATGTCCTAGACTATATAGGAATTATAACTATAGAGGCTGACGTGAATGGTTTTTCCCAGTAGGAAGCTGGTTCTTCCACTTGAATTCCCATGTAACGTGAACGCGGCATGTGCTCAATGGCCGGAAGACGCTGCACTTCCGTTTGAAATCCACACGTGCGTTGTTCGTTCGCTTGCACATATCAGGTAAGTTAATAACAATTGTCTATATTTTATTATAGTTGACTTCAAACAGTAATTAACGTTACCAGAATAGTTTAGAAACTCGTTGACTTGTTTTATAAAAATGATATGTTTATTAGCAACGCCGAACCAACAGTATACGTCGTCTTTGTAATTTAGATATATTATGGCCTTAAAGGCCCGCACTTATGTTGTATTTTTGTTCAATAATGTGACTTTCATGAAGAGGGGAACATTTTGTATCGTAATTGAGCCAGTTTTTGCGTTTTTATCAAACATTTGTGCACATGGCTAGCGCTGCTCTGTTGTTGTGGTTGTGTTAGATATGCTAAGCTAACGTTACTGTTGTTGTGGTTAATTGTGTTAGATATGCTAAGCTAACGTTACATATCGAACCGATATGCTTATTTGGTCTAATCTTATACATGGTACCACGTGTGCCACTACCCGAACGTAAGATTAGATAAGATATAAGCTCCTATCGGTTCGATGATATAATTAACGTTAGCTCAACATGTACTTGTCTAGGTTCTGCCAGCATGCACTGATCAAAGGCCATTTGCGGTGAGCACGTGGATATTTTAATATGGATAATGCGTGCAGGGCAGCAGGGGCTCTGAGACTGAATTGCAGGTTAAACTCTATATTAAATTATGGGTATAGTTTACAACAGTAGCTAGGGTTAAGATGATCACGCGCACGTTATATGGATTAAAATATCCACGTGTGCTCGGCTCCCTAGCTCTGTTGTGGTTGTGTTAGATATGCTAAGCTAACGTTACATATCGAACCGATATGCTTATTTGATCTAATCTTATACATGGTACCACGTGTGCCACTACCCGAACGTAAGATTAGATAAGATATAAGCTCCTATCGGTTCGATGATATAATTAACGTTAGCTCAACATGTACTTGTCTAGGTTCTGCCAGCATGCACTGATCAAAGGCCATTTGCGGTGAGCACGTGGATATTTTAATATAAATAATGCGTGCAGGGCAGCAGGGGCTCTGAGACTGAATTGCAGGTTAAACCCTATATTAAATTATGGGTATAGTTTACAACAGTAGCTAGGGTTAAGATGATCACGCGCACGTTATATGGATTAAAATATCCACGTGTGCTCGGCTCCCTAGCTCTGTTGTGGTTGTGTTAGATATGCTAAGCTAACGTTACATATCGAACCGATATGCTTATTTGATCTAATCTTATACATGGTACCACGTGTGCCACTACCCGAACGTAAGATTAGATAAGATATAAGCTCCTATCGGTTCGATGATATAATTAACGTTAGCTCAACATGTACTTGTCTAGGTTCTGCCAGCACTATAGTCAAAGCCATTTGCGGTGAGCACGTGGATATTTTAATATGGATCATAATGCGTGCAGGGCAGCCACTTTTTCCTCCGTGATGGTATAAAACTTGTGATTTGGGTTTCTGTTTTTGTCATTAGTACAACGCGTAACACAGCTCATTGGCATTGTGAAGGACTGAAGAAAATTCCGCCTGATTGTCTTTAATTTGCCATCCGTTTCTCCACTAAATGATGATGCAGGATACATATTATCTGCTGTACATGTAATCTACTGTTTAAATTTGTGTGTTTACAGTGTCTGCCCAGGCCAGGAGTGACAACATCCTCCCAACTGTAAAAAGTACGTGGTACTAATTGTCATGATGACTGAGCGCTACTCTGACTACAATAAGGCATCAAATATGCGAAGACGGTCACGGAATATAGTTGATAAACTTTTCCAATTGCACTCTGCAAATAGGCACACCTCTGAGGCGCCTGAACCTCCAGGTTATCAACTTCCTGATTTAGCAGAGGGACAGGGAGGACTTGATTTTGAACAAGAATTGATGGATGCTGAATGCACAGCGGTTGGTGAAAACGAGGCCTATCCTGAGCCAGTGGGGGACTGTGAAAATGGGAGTGAGAGTGATGATGAAATGCAACAGCCTTCTCTAACTACTAGCTTGATGCACTGGGCCGTTGAGTATAGTATTACTTTGGTTGCACTGACTGCCTTGTTGTCAGTCTTGAGGCATTACCACCCATCCCTACCCAAGGATGCCAAGACACTCCTCCATACCAGCAGAAATTACATTATCACACAAGTTGCAGGTGGTACATACTTTTATTTTGGAATTGTAAATGCTCTGTCATGTTTTTTGAAAAAAATTTGGTTGAAAATTCCAGATCAGCACACAATCAAACTACAACTAAATTTTGATGGGCTCCCTATTTTTAAGAGTTCAAGTCTCCAGTTCTGGCCAATTTTGGGCTTAGTGCAGGGATTTGGTGTAAACAAACCTTGCTTGATTGCCTTGTTTGGTGGAAAATCGAAACCACAACCTCTGGTAGAATACTTGAGAGATCTAGTGACGGAGATAAAATCTGTAGCGGCTGGCTTTCCTTTTAAAGGAAAAACACTGTTCATAAAAATAACATCAGTAATGTGTGACGCTCCTGCACGGGCATACATAAAAGCCATAAAATCACACACTGGCTATGCAGGCTGTGACAAGTGCACAATACATGGGGTTCGTGTAGACAGTAGGATGACTTTTCCAGACAGCAAAAGCCCAGCTAGAACAGATGAGAGTTTCAGACTTCAGATGGATGAGGAACATCACAGAAATGTCTCCCCACTTACTGAGACTTACATTGGAATGGTGTCTATGTTTCCTCATGATTACATGCATCTTGTCTGCCTTGGAGTCACAAAAAAGATCCTAGAGCTGTGGGCAGGCAGCAAGGGCCGTCTTAAGTGCCGCTTGCCATCCAGGAAAGTAAATCAGTTGTCTGAAACACTTTTGTCTTTCAAGTGTCACATGCCCAAAGAATTTGCTAGAAAGCCCAGATCTCTTGAAGAGAGACATAGATGGAAGGCAACTGAATATCGACAATTTCTATTGTATACTGGGCCAGTTGCTCTACTTGATGTTCTGGACACAACAGTTTACAACAACTTCATGTTGTTGCATGTCGCCATAACCATATTGGCATGTCCAAAGTGGTGTGTGGTCTACAATGATTTTGCAAAAACCTTGCTGCTGTCTTTTGTTGAACACTTTGGACAGCTTTATGGCAGAGAAAATCTGGTCTACAATGTGCACGGCCTTACACATCTCAGCGATGATGTAAAAGAACATGGCCACTGTTTGGACAACATCTCTGGGTTTCCCTTCGAGAACTACCTTGGCCAAATAAAGAAAATGATCCGCAGCCCTCAGTTCCCAGTTGCACAAGTTGTGAGGCGAATGTCAGAGTTGGAAAATGCAGCTTGTAATCGAGATGCACCAAATGAAACCAAACTCATAAAGCCACACAGTGATGGTCCACTGCCATCAGACATCACATGTCCAGTCATGCAGTACAAAGAAGCAAGTCTTCCAGACTTCTGTGTCAAGGTATTGACAGGCGATAACTGCATATGTTATAACGGAAGAGTAGGCTTAGTCCGCAATATCATTGTGGTTGATGGGGCTCTATATTTGGTGTATAATGAGTTTAGTCATTCTTCCAACTTCTTCGACTACCCGATAAACTCTTCTGAACTGGGAGTATTCCTTCTCACAGACTTGTCCCAGGAACTAAAATGCATTAAGATGGATGCGACTGTGACAAAATATGTACTCCTTCCACTCAGGGACACATTTGTAGGCATTCCATTACTCCATTTGTCATAACCAGGGGTGTACATACACCAAAAGCCAGTGGACACCCCCACTAAACCAGTTTCTCATTAAAAATATGCTGTATAAAGTTGTCTATAAACACTTAATATTTCATTATGGTATGTGTTGTGAAGGGCCAGATTAAAACTGAGAATCTACCTTTATTGTTTGATATACTTTGTATATTATTTATATATACACGGAATATCCCTTTACCTGCGTTCAAACCAGAGTAATATTCGCTCTCCTTATTGGACAGCGCCCCTAGGCGCCACCTCGCAAGCCCCCAACGGCAGGTTCAAAGACAAGTTCAGGCATGTCAGAACATGCCCGGAGACAGCGTATTGATACCAGACAAAGATTGCGGTTTGGGACTAGGTAATCACTTAAGTATATATACAGCGCAAGGTGCGCACAGCAGCAGTTCGTCTACGCAAGCAGTGTGACAAGTTCGTCTAAAGTCTGTCTGTGGTCGGTAACAGTGAAGTGAGCAACCGTGCGTCTAACAGAGCGTTGAGAGCCATGTGCGAATAGAATAGTAAAGTGTCACGAGTTTAATGCAGTAACGTCAAGTTCGACCTAATCTAATGTGAAGTAAATAGTCGTTCATTTATTGTATATCGTGCGGCCACAGTTCGTTCATGTGTAGCATTACCCAGCGGTTCGTCGTGTTTTAGCTAGTGTACCTTATCCAGGCTGTGTGGCCTAAATACGTGCCCACACCCGAGGAGGCCTAGACGGAGAACCGTTGGACATGTGCACAGGATTGGACAACGTCGGCGATTGCAGAACCATTACCGGTTGGATTATATTGATTTGGAACGTTTTTTGTCTGGCCAGTAATTAAAGTACATAACTAGCAGTGGTTTAATCTATCGCAATCTCGAAGGCCTGCTTGCCATTTGCCCCACGCCAGTTAATTTTCTTGGCCAGCTGGTTTGTCACTAGTTTCGCCATAGTCCTCCAAACAGTTTCTTTAACAGTCAATCCCCCAGCCATCGCCAAGTAAAGGATCTGAAAGACAAAAATTTTTAGTTTCCTCTACACTTCATTCAGGAGTGGTGGACCAAGAACATACCACCATAGGTAGACAATTGGAAACTGATCATATTCATGATAGCAAAAAAAAGAAGAAAAAGCATAAGGCCTAGTGCGTCGAAGTAGCCCTAATCATGATCAAGTAACCAAATATATAATAAATAAGGGCCATAGGTCAAAAGTCTCAGCAAATGTCAATTCCTCAAATATACATTTTTCCTTATAAACATCCTCCTGTGCAATGCGCTCATCAAGGGTTCTCAGGTCATCCAGGGTGGAAAGTGGTAACATCGTAAATGGAAGGCCATCTGGGACGGTTGCTCCACCATTTTTTAGCAGTAAGGTGTGCATTTCCTTTATCATTTGATTAGTCGTTGCCACAGTAGTTAAAATCTACGTAAAGGATCTGAAAGACAAACTTTTTTAGTTTCCTCTACACTTCATTCAGGAGTGGTGGACCAAGAACATACCACCATAGGTAGACAATTGGAAACTGATCATATTCATGATAGCAAAAAAAAGAAGAAAAAGCATAAGGCCTAGTGCGTCGAAGTAGCCCTAATCATGATCAAGTAACCAAATATATAATAAATAAGGGCCATAGGTCAAAAGTCTCAGCAAATGTCAATTCCTCAAATATACATTTTTCCTTATAAACATCCTCCTGTGCAATGCGCTCATCAAGGGTTCTCAGGTCATCCAGGGTGGAAAGTGGTAACATCGTAAATGGAAGGCCATCTGGGACGGTTGCTCCACCATTTTTTAGCAGTAAGGTGTGCATTTCCTTTATCATTTGATTAGTCGTTGCCACAGTAGTTAAAATCTACGTAAAGGATCTGAAAGACAAAATTGTTTAGTTAAATGCCCTTGAGGTTGCTCATCCTCATCGTCACTTGAGAGCAATCTTTTTGTGCCTCTATTGAACAAAAGTACTAGTGTTGGCCATTTCATAATGTACAAACAGTACTAACTAAGTCTCTGCTTCAGAAAGGTTTAGCCCAATAAGTACACATATCATCTAATGAAATATTAAGTGTTTTATAGACAACTTTATACAGCTAACTCTATACAGTTTAAAGGAACACGCCAACATTTTGGAAAATTCGCTCAGTCTTAGCACAATGATAGCCTAGCTTAGCACAATGAATGGAAGCGGGCATGACTGGTTAGCCTAGGCATTGTCCAACTAACACCTCTCCCGACGGCTACCCAGTCATGTCCGCTTCCATTCATTGTGCTAGGCTAACATGCAGCTTAGCTAGGCTAGTTCACTACAGTCAGAAAATATACAATGGCTACCCAGTCATGTCCGCTTCCATTCATTGTGCTAGGCTAACATGCAGCTTAGCTAGGCTAGCCTAGTTCACTACAGTCAGGAAATATACAATCAAAATACAACTCCCAAACGTTCATGTAAACATATTTGTGACCTGTGTATTTACCACGTCTCCCAGTTACACAAGTCACACGAGTCTCCCAGTCACACAAGTCTCCCAGTCACACAAGTCTCCCAGTCACACAAGTCTCCCAGTCACACAAGTCTCAGTCACACAAGTCTCCAAGTGACACAAGTCACACAAGTCTCCCAGACACACAAGTCTCCCAGTCACACAAGTCTCCCAGACACACAAGTCTCCAAGTCACAGAAGTCTCCCAGTCACACAAGTCTCCCAGTCACACAAGTCACCAAGTCACTTGTGTGACTGGGAGACTTGTGTGACTTGGAGACTCTTGTGACTTGGAGACTCTTGTGACTTGGAGACTCTTGTGACTTGGAGACTTGTGTGACTTGGAGACTCTTGTGACTTGGAGACTCTTGTGACTTGGAGACTTGTGTGACTTGGAGACTTGTGTGACTTGGAGACTCTTGTGACTTGGAGACTCTTGTGACTTGGAGACTTGTGTGACTTGGAGACTTGTGTGACTTGGAGACTCTTGTGACTTGGAGACTCTTGTGACTTGGAGACTCTTGTGACTTGGAGACTTGTGTGACTTGGAGACTCTTGTGACTTGGAGACTCTTGTGACTTGGAGACTTGTGTGACTTGGAGACTTGTGTGACTTGGAGACTCTTGTGACTTGGAGACTCTTGTGACTTGGAGACTCTTGTGACTTGGAGACTTGTGTGACTTGGAGACTCTTGTGACTTGGAGACTCTTGTGACTTGGAGACTTGTGTGACTTGGAGACTCTTGTGACTTGGAGACTCTTGTGACTTGGAGACTTGTGTGACTTGGAGACTTGTGTGACTGGGAGACTTGTGTGACTTGGAGACTCTTGTGACTTGGAGACTTGTGTGACTTGGAGACTTGTGTGACTGGAAGACTTGTGTGACTGGGAGACTTGTGTGACTGGGAGACTTGTGTGACTTGGAGACTCTTGTGACTTGGAGACTCTTGTGACTTGGAGACTTGTGTGACTGGGAGACTTGTGTGACTGGGAGACTTGTGTGACTGGGAGACTTGTGTGACTGGAAGACTTGTGTGACTGGGAGACTTGTGTGACTTGGAGACTTGTGTGACTTGGAGACTCTTGTGACTTGGAGACTTGTGTGACTTGGAGACTTGTGTGACTTGGAGACTTGTGTGACTGGGAGACTTGTGTGACTTGGAGACTCCTGTGACTTGGAGACTTGTGTGACTGGGAGACTTGTGTGACTTGGAGACTTGTGTGACTGGGAGACTTGTGTGACTAGGAGACTTGTGTGACTGGGAGACTCGTGTGACTTGTGTGACTTGGAGACTTGTGTGACTGAGACTCATGTGACTGGGAGACTTGTGTGACTGGGAGACTTGTGTGACTGGGAGACTTGTGTGACTGGGAGACTCGTGTGACTTGTGTGACTGGGATACGTGGTAAATACACAGGTCACAACATGCTTACAGGAACGTTTGGGAGTTGTTGGAGATAATTAAGTTAAGGAGTTGTTGTTAAGATAATGTTCCACATTGTGGACTTTGTGTGTGAGGAAGAAAATGGAGCGAATGATAAGACTGAGGTGGTTCCAGCTTCATGGGTGGCTGATGACAAATGCTACTGGCCTCCGTATGAATCCAGGGATCACTGCAACTTGGCAGTATCACGAGCACAACAACAGTCAGTTGTTTCCTGACTGTAGTGAACTAGGCAATGTCGGTTCTGGGGGGGGGGGGCCTTGTGTTTTCCAAGTGTTTCGGAGCGTTTCATGAAATCTTCTCTCTATTGCCTAATTTCCACCAACCGCTGGTATTGGCTCTACTCGCCTTTTTTTTATTTTTTTTTATGGGGCTCGTTGGAATTATTTAAGAAATGGAGTGGATTACTGTTTCAGCAGCGCCATGGATTCTCTTCATACAGTGCAGGACTGCAATTGACACTGCGAGGGGACAGTGTAGCAAAGCTAAAGTGAAGCTAATGCTTCAGGAACTGAATGGAGCTTTGAGTGACCGGTGCTGTTTCTAGCAGAAGACTGTATTTGGATGTAAGAGCAGGACATCACCGCAGCTGGATTCATCCAACATTCACAGCTGGAGAGCGGACGGCCGTGCATGTTGAGAAGATTGCTGTGGCAGCAAAAATGGTCCATGAGCCAGAGTACAACAGCAAATTGATGTATGTTTGCCAATCTGCTACCAGCCCATATTATGCTACTGTTTACACATATATAATAAAAAAAAATAGTCCTATAATATATTAAATTATTGTAAAGTTTAAATTCTTATAGTTGCATATTCTTTTTCAATCCCTTTCTGTTAAGATAATGTTCCACATTGTGGACTTTGTGGGTGAAAATGGAGCCAATGATGAGACGGAGCTGGTTCCAGCTTCATGGGTGGTTGATGACAAGTGCTACTGGCCTCCGTTTGAATCCAGGAATCGCTGCAATGTTGCAGTTACACGACAAGAACTTCCAGAGGCATCCTGGAGAACGTATACTTCGAGGATCAGGGCAACTAAAAGTATGATTTTATATTTACATTTAGTCATTTAGCTGACGCTTTTATCCAAAGCGACTTACAAGTTCTGTACGACAAGTCATCAGGAAGGTGAAGGGCAACACTCTATCAGCTGACTAACAATGTTCATCAAAGTGTTGAGTGCTACAGTGTAGGTTAGTTTATTAGGACAAGTGCAATTTATTTAATGATTTAATTAATTGTTTATTTAATTGTTACAAATACCAACCACAACTGGCATTAGATTTACTTAATGAATTGCATTAATGATACATTTTTTTTTAATCCCAGATACATTTAGTGAGGCACGGATGCTGCTCCCGAGGGCAATGCAGACGTCTGACCTTCAGACTGATGATGAGGAGGACACACGTCCATCGCATAAAAAAAGGAAGAGAAGGTAATAAATTGAATACACTCTAATACATAAATTAGGTACAGTAGTAACCTAGGCACACAGCCGCTTCCCTATTTTTTATTTTTTTTTATTGGTCTTTTTCCCCCTCCATTTTCCTCCAATTTTCTCCCATCCCAATGTTAGTCGTATGCCAATTCCCAGTCCCTTCCTGGTCACAGTCAGATAATCTGGGAGAGTGGAGGCTACCACGTGCTTCCTCCGACACACGTCCAGCCAATCACTGCTTCTTTTCACCTGGCAGCGCGGATTCTTATCGAGGGGGCGTAGCGTGTGGGAGGACCACACTATCCCCCTCGAGTCCTATCCGCGCTTAGCAGGCACCCCGACCGAACTGTAGGAGTCGCTGTTTACAACGACCCGGACCCACCCCGCCAGCTTCTCCCACCCTCTAATACAGCCAATTGTATTAGTGCAGACGGCCAGCCAAGCTGGTGACAACCCCGGAGCTGTGAGCTGGATTCGAACAGGCGAATCCAGCTCACAGCTCCGGGGTTGGTGACGAACGCAATCTCCGCTCGGCCACCTAACCGCCCCCCGCTTCCCTATTTTTAATGTGGAGTGTACCCAGATGGTTCTGTGAAACAAACCATCTGGCAGCATCAGGTTAAAGGGGAACTCCAACATTTTGGGAAATTAGCTTATTTAACATCTTCCCTGGAGTTAGACAAGAAGATACATACCTTTTTTGTCTCTGTGCGTGCATTTTAGCTTTGGGAATAGACGCTCCGTTAGCATAGCTTAGCTTCATCACTGGAAGTGAGTAGGGGCCGGAGCCTTACAGTGCCTTACAGTGTATTGCAAGGTCTGACATTGACCAAACTTGATATGCATGACCTTGGTGGGCTCTAGGTCAACTCCTGAAAAGGGGGTCAATGTCAGACTTTGCAATCAAAAGTTAGGGGGCTAATAACCCTTGCCATAATTTCAGTGTGCCCCCTAACTTTTGATTGCAAGGTCTGACATTGACCCCCTTTTCAGGAGTTGACCTAGAGCCCACCAAGGTCATGCATATCAAGTTTGGTCAATGTCAGACCTTACAATACACTGTAAGGCACTGTAAGGCTCCGGCCCCTACTCACTTCCAGTGATGAAGCTAAGCTATGCTAACGGAGTGTCTATTCCCAAAGCTAAAATGCACGCACAGAGACAAAAAAGGTATGTATCTTCTTGTCTAACTCCAGGGAAGATGTTAAATAAGCTAATTTCCCAAAATGTTGGAGTTTTCCTTTAACTCACCCACTTTATGGGTGAAAGGCAAAAGTTGTCTATAAAACACTTAATATTTCATTAGATGATATGTGTACTTATTGGGCTAAACCTTTCTGAAGCAGAGACTTAGTACTGTTTGTACATTATGAAATGGCCAACACTAGTACTTTTGTTCAATAGAGGCACAAAAAGATTGCTCTCAAGTGACGATGAGGATGAGCAACCTCAAGGGCATTTTCCCCCTGCACCGCAAATCGAATCGCCAATCCGTCCTACATCCCCCACACCTAGCGTGGCACCCCGTACCTGGCCCAGGCTAAGTCGTAAGTGTTTTACAGCAATTATTACTACACAGTAAATCTCAAGTGTTGCATATCTGTATTGAAAAATCCACTGTGGCACAGCCACACCGGTGATGACACCAGTGTACTGTCAATCTAACTAACTGTAACTGTCCCCTCCTACTTATTTTCTCTATATCGCCTAGCTGCCACCACACCTAGCCTGGCAACCCCTACCCGGCCCAGGCTAAGTCGTAAGTGTTTTACAGCAATTATTACTACACAGTAAATCTCAAGTGTTGCATATCTGTATTGAAAAATCCACTGTGGCACAGCCACACCGGTGATGACACCAGTGTACTGTCAATCTAACTAACTGTAACAGTCCCCTCCTACTTATTTTCTCTATATCGCCTAGCTGCCACCACACCTAGCCTGGCAACCCCTACCCGGCCCAGGCTAAGTCGTAAGTGTTTTACAGCAATTATTACTACACAGTAAATCTCAAGTGTTGCATATCTGTATTGAAAAATCCACTGTGGCACAGCCACACCGGTGATGACACCAGTGTACTGTCAATCTAACTAACTGTAACAGTCCCCTCCTACTTATTTTCTCTATATCGCCTAGCTGCCACCACACCTAGCCTGGCAACCCCTACCTGGCCCAGGCTAAGTCGTAAGTGTTTTACAGCAATTATTACTACACAGTAAATCTCAAGTGTTGCATATCTGTATTGAAAAATCCACTGTGGCACAGCCACACCGGTGATGACACCAGTGTACTGTCAATCTAACTAACTGTAACTGTCCCCTCCTACTTTTCTCTATCGCCAATCCGTCCTACAGCTCCCACACCTAGTGTGGCACCTCGTACCCGGCCCAGGCTAACCCAAAGCGACTGTGATCGTAAGTGTTCTACAGCAACTACTATACTACACAGTAAATCTCAAGTGTTGCATATCTGTATTGAAAAATCCACTGTGGCACAGCCACACCGGTGATGACACCAGTGTACTGTCAATCTAACTAACTGTAACTGTCCCCTCCTACTTTTCTCTATCGCCAATCCGTCCTACAGCTCCCACACCTAGTGTGGCACCTCGTACCCGGCCCAGGCTAACCCAAAGCGACTGTGATCGTAAGTGTTCTACAGCAACTACTATACTACACAGTAAATCTCAAGTGTTGCATATCTGTATTGAAAAATCCACTGTGGCACAGCCACACCGGTGATGACACCAGTGTACTGTCAATCTAACTAACTGTAACTGTCCCCTCCTACTTTTCTCTATCGCCAATCCGTCCTACAGCTCCCACACCTAGTGTGGCACCTCGTACCCGGCCCAGGCTAACCCAAAGCGACTGTGATCGTAAGTGTTCTACAGCAACTACTATACTATACTACACAGTAAATCTCAAGTGTTGCATATCTGTATTGAAAAATCCACTGTAGCACAGCCACACCGGTGATGACACCAGTGTACTGTCAATCTAACTAACTGTAACTGTCCCCTCCTACTTTTCTCTATCGCCAATCCGTCCTACAGCTCCCACACCTAGTGTGGCACCTCGTACCCGGCCCAGGCTAACCCAAAGCGACTGTGATCGTAAGTGTTCTACAGCAACTACTACACAGTACATCTCATTCAAAGTGTTGCATCTGGGGGGGTGAGACCTTGACACGAAATAGGGAACCATGACTCAAGACAATGGATATTTGTGTCTCAGTTCAGAACCGTTAGTTTACCACAGTTCTGCACCCAATTTCCCTATGTAATATGGTTTTTGTGACATTTTAGATATGCTTACTTTTGGTTAGGCCTCCAAATTAAGATAATCTGGACTGGATACATTCTTTAAAACCTGTCAGATTTTCTGATTTATATGTAGACCGGTTTGAGTTTATTGTGTAGTGATGTTACTGTGTTTCCAAATCTCAGATATTAACTTGTTAAGTGTGTTTGTTTTTTACAGCTATTCTCCATGAGATTTTAACTACTGTGGCAACGACTAATCAAATGATAAAGGAAATGCACACCTTAATGCTAAAAAATGGTGCAGCAGGAACCGTCCCAGATGGCCTTCCATTTACTATGTTACCACTTTCCACCCTGGATGACCTGAGAACCCTTGATGACCGCATTGCACAGGAGGATGTTTATAAGGACAAATTGGTAGGTGAAAATGTATATTTGAGGAATTGACATTTGCTGAGACTTTTGACCTATGGCCCTTTTTTTTTAATCTACTTTTTTTCTCCCATTCTATTTATTATTATATATTTGGTTACTTGATCATGATTAGGGCTACTTCTACGCACTAGGCCTTATGCTTTTTCTTCTTTTTTTTGCTATCATGAATATGATCAGTTTCCAATTGTCTACCTATGGTGGTATGTTCTTGGTCCACCACTCCTGAGTAGAGGAAACTAAACAATTTTGTCTTTCAGATCCTTCACTTGGCGATGGCTGGGGGATTGACTGTTAAAGAAACTGTTTGGCGGACTATGGCGAAACTAGTGACAAACCAGCTGGCCAAGAAAATTAACTGGCGTGGGGCAAATGGCAAGCAGGCCTTCGAGCCACTTGCAATGAAAGATGTTGTACTGAGTAAGTTTTGCTTTATTATTATATGGTTTCTTAATCTTCTAAAGGAATAGTTCAACATTTTGGGTAATATGCGTATTTGCTTTCTTGACCAGAGTTGAGGAGATTGATACCATTCATGTCTGTATACTTTAAATATGAATTGGCACGGAAATGTACGTGGATTCACGTGGATCACATTTTCAGGCCGGAAAAATCACATCCTTGATTTATTTGAGTTTTGAGCCGATGTAAATCTAATGCCTTCATCACTGACCGACTCTCAAAACACTTATAGTTGGATGAGTATCAAGAAAGCATTAAAAAAAAAAGTTAATGGAAGTTTCTTATGATAGGGCTTCACCTGTCCCATTTTTTGTCTTTTTTTAGGGGCCGTGAGACTCAATGCGGGCACTAAAAGTGCATCTGATGCAGATGTAGAGCGCTATACTAAAAGGTGGCTTCAGCTCTCGGCAGATAGAGATGGAGGAAGGAGAGATCGGGCCTTGAGACAATTAGCAGTTCCTTAATTCTTAGTAAGTTGTGGTCTGTCTGTCTGTCTGTCTACGTTTACATACTTACTGAATGTTGAAGTCATTAAAACTACATTTTAACCACTCCACAGATTTCATGTTGGCAAACTAGTGTTTGCAAGTCAGGACATCTATACTTTGTGCATGACACAAATAATCTTTCCAATAATTGTTGATTTATCACAGTGAAGACTGTATTGAAAACTCCACCCTGGTGACACCAGTGTACCGCTCTGTAGAAACATCAAACTCTCAAGCATGAGGTACAGAAGCCAACCTAGACATAACCAAGAAGCAGATGGAGAAATGTCACCACGTGCACCTTCATTCTCAAAATCGACTTGAGAGCGAAAGAGTCCATTAGTCCAACTGCAGCCCTTCGCAGTAGGCAAGACTAGAGGAGGCGGTTACAGGTGTTGCACAATCTGGTTGCAAAGAAGAAAAGATAAGGTCCTATCCGTTAGTGTTTGAGCCAGGATGACTTGGGAGGGGTCCGATGACCCGGCCCCTTCAAATTTAGGGGGACACTGAGATATTTGATGCATTTTCTTTGTCCCTTTCCTCTCCCACCTTCCTCTTCCCTGGGAACAGTTCAATCTATACAAATAAAATGTGTTCATTCATTCAAATGGAGTGTTTATAATATATAAATAAAATAATATCATTTCGAAGATTTTCATGTTTTTTTCTTAAGGCACAATCACATCCCTGAACTAACTATCTGTCCCCTCCCCCTACTTTTCTCTATCTATCTTTCTATCTATCCAGGAGCGGGAAATCAAACCGGGAACCTCCGGATAAAGACGACTGCTCTACCGACCAAACCACTGTCGTATACACATGCAAACACACAGTAAATCCCCCAGCCATCCCTAAGTAAAGGATCTGAAAGACAAAATTGTTTCCTCTACACCATAGGTAGACAACATTTTGAACTGATCATATTCATGCTTACAGTCTTCTCCAGAGAGAGACAATTAAGAAGATGTATACCAGTCTCGTATCTGTGCATTGAGTAGAAATCTATCTGGCTTAGCACAATGAATGGAAGCGGACATGACTGTGTATAGCCTTCGGGAGAGGTGTTAGTTGGACAATGCCTAGGCTAACCAGTCATGCCCGCTTCCATTCATTGTACTAAGCTAGGCTAACATGCAGCCAGATAGCTTTCTACTCGACGCACAGAGAGGAGACTGGTATCTATCTTCTTGTCTCTCTCTGGAGAAGACTGCTAATTTCACAAAATGTTGGGAGTTTTAAGTGAAAGTATGGGTACCGTCTCAAAATTGTACTCAAGTAAAACACATGAGTAAAAGTCTCTACTAAAGTTTCTACTTTTAAATGTACTTAGTTAAAAGTACAAACATTTTTTCTGACTGTCTATTCTTCTGATAGCATGCAGTGTTTAATCAAAGATCCCCGCCTTCTATAGTCTTGCACAAGGACCAATCCGCACTACTCAAGTAAAGTACAAATGTACTTTTGACTAATTGCACTTCATTCTTTACACCCATGTTGCGTGTATGGACTATTTTATTTTGTTACATGTTTTGTTAATTATCTCTCAAGGCCTGTTTTATGGTACACATGTTGGGTATGGACTCTGGGAGAAGACTGTTATTGAGTTGTAACAATGATTATATATCTATAGTCTTGCACAAGGACCAATCCGCAAACCTAATACTACTCAAGTAAAGTACAAATGTACTTTTGACTAATTGCACTTCGTTCTTTACACCCATGTTGCGTGTATGGACTATTTTATTTTGTTACATGTAATTATCTCTCAAGGCCTGTTTTATGGTAATAAATGTTTACTAATGTTCACAGAGAGAGAGAATACATTATTCTATATGTATGTTGGTGTAGGTATATTTACATAATGAGCAATAATGGATATTCAAATGTTTATTTTTTATTTTTTTGAAGGTAGTAATTACCACCATAGGTAGAAAAAAATTGAAACTGATCATTCATGCTTATGTGCATTTGAGTAATCTATCTGTACATGATGTATTGTGATGTTGATTTTGATTAAAACCTCATTTTGGGTGTAATGGCCCAGTAAAGTCATGATATTTCATTTGCTAATAAATGTTTAAATATCTATTCAAGTTGTCATTTTTTACTGGAAAAAGTAGCATTGTTACTTTACTTGATATTTGAGCTTCACTGCAGAATGATGTATATTGTGTACAATATGCACATACATTGAGAATATATTTCAGTGAGGTAGGAGACGGCATGTAAACTTCTGAATTTTTCAATGAGGGACATGCCAATACTGAATTGGTAAAGGGAAGATATGTGGCATTGTATTACTAATCAACCATTTCCTACTGTATTTCCGGTAATGTACGGTCATAGGCAGATAGTGGAGTAGCTCTGGCAGATGGGTACACAGTAAATTCCGCTGACTCAAACTGAGTACATTTCACTCAAACTGAGTAAAATTTCTTTACTCAGTTTGAGTCAAATCTACTTTGCGTAATTTACTGTGTAGTACCAGTATTGCATTGGCAGTGTCGGCTAGGCTTCGGGCAACCAAACCTGGCCCAGCGTGTGTCGGTCGCATCTGGGCTGCTTTAGGCAACCGGACGTTCACCGCTTCCGGCAACCCCGGACATGGCCCAGTGTACTCGGGCCGGAATCGGCCAGTCAGTCATTGCCGCCTACTCGGCCGATCCGGACGTTCACCGCTTACGGCAACCCCGGACCTGGCCCAGTGTACTCGGGCTGGAATCGGCCAGTCAGTCATTGCCGCCTACTTGGCCGACTCTGGCAGCCGGACTTGGGCCGACTAATTTCTTCCGGCCTGCCGGATACAGGCCATTAATGGGCCGGAACTTTTTGGCCACCTGGGTTCTGGCTCTGCTAGTTTATTTTCGATCTTTTGGCGCTTTTTTGGTGGACAAACCACCACACATGTGCACTGTGACTCGTGACTGGAGTCTAGTTCTGCTAGCACACATAGCCTACTGTGTACAGACGGTTTCAAAATGTATTTTAAATTAGAAAGCAAACAAAATAAATGGACAAGAGAAAAATAAATCTGAATTTGGTCAGTATTGTCATTTGGACAAGCAAAGCCATTACTTTAAGTTGCAGGCAAGAAAGACAAGTCTGTCCACTGTCTCTGGTTTTAAAACTGCCCTGTTGCAGGTAAAAAAAAAAAAAAAACGATTTTTCGATTTTTTTATTTTTTTTTATTTCGATATTCGATATCGATTATTAAAATATATCGCGATATTTATCGTTATCGTTATATCGCCCAGCCCTATATTATCGTACTTGGCCATCGCGTCCCGCTCTTAAGCCTATCGAGATATGGGTTAGAGCGGACGCGAGGCCCGACAGATGCACCCCATGAGGACCCGTAAGCCCACATCAAGGGGTTTGGGGAGCCCCGTCACCCCATCCTTCCTTTTTTTTTTTTTTTTGATATTTTTGCACAAATCTTTCCATTATTCACAGTTATCTTTTCACAGCATAGTATCCAACATCCAAGATTCGTCTTTTTCGTTTTTGTAGCAACATACAAAACATGTAAGAGACTCATACAAACACATTAATAACTGACATGGAAATTAAAAAAAACACTTACAAAAAAAAAAACATACTATACATTGTGCATATACATCTCTGTTATATATATATATATATACGTCATACGTTACATGTAGGCCGATCCACCTGCGAGCAGGTACGTGCTGCATCTTTTTTTTTTTCTTTTTTTTTTACCTTTTTTATCTTTTTCCGTTTCAGCTACGTATGTGTGTGTCTCCTATATACTTGTGTATCCCCCTATGTGTCAGTGAAAGCCTATATCTCAACTATGTGCATATGTAGGTGTATGTATGTCTATTTCCTATACATGAGTATGTGCATGTATGTGTGCCCCTGACGTGTATACCTTATCCTTGTGTATATGAGTGCGTGTAAACCTATTATGTACACATACGAATATGTGTATCCTAGATATTTGTATGTGGCTATATCTGCGCACATGTGAGTGTGATAGAGATATTGACCATTCCATAGACACCCCATCCGGACACAAAATATATGTACATATATACATAATATATTACATAGCACAAGTATCATCAGATCAAATCCCCTTTTTCATATTCATCCTTGATAATATTGTATTCCCATCTTAATCATTTGTCCTCAGATCGTTCAGTCAGGTGTAGAAAACTGTCCCATATCTCAGCGAAAATATCCTCTCTCCCTGCGACTCTATACGTCACCCTTTCATATGATGCTGTCCGAAACATTAGTTCCATCCATTCTTTAAAAGTAATATCAACAGGCGATTTCCAATGTCGTAATGCAATTCTACATCCTGATATCATGGCCATTCTATACCACATTCCCCGGTATTTAGGCAGCTTAATTCCTATCGGTACTATACCCAAAACACATGCCATTGGGGCGTTATTTATCTTCACATTCAGGACCTTACTTAGGAATGTCACAATTTGATCCCACATTTTTCGGACCTTCTCACATTCGTACAACATGTGCAGCAAGGTGCCTGTCTCCTTCTCACATCTCCAGCAGATGTCACTGTCCCTTAATTTCAGTCTGGCCAGCTTACTAGGCGTCCAATAGCTTCTGTTCAGTACTTTGTAAAAAATAAGTTGTGATTGCGCCTCCCTAGAGAATTTACTCCATTTGGATACCAGTTTCTCCCACATTTCCTCAGTAATATCCTCACGTACATCGTTCTCCCAGCTCAATCTCAGACCCGCCAATTTGGGTGCATTGTATTCTCTTATAACATCATAAAATCTTGACGCACCGCCTTTCCTGCGCCATCCTTTATAGAATATTTCTTGAATTGCAGTAATTGGGCCACACTTTGGTCCTCCTATTGATGACGATATACAATGTCTAATCTGTAGGAATTTATAAAAGTTTTTATTATCTATATCAAAATCCTCCTTAATATCCTCAAAAGGCAAAACCCCATCCTCCCCGGCTATATCACCTAGTACATGTATCCCCCTTTTAACCCAATCGTCCCATATGACTGATTTCTTCCCAATCTTTAGTTTCTTATTATACCATATAGAGGCTCTCGTAGTTAAGTATGGGCTATCACCAGTCATTTTGTGCGATTGATTCCAAGTTTCCCTGATAAATGCCATCAAAGGGTTTTTAAGAGGTGTAGGTCTGTCTGATTGTGTCAGGAAGGATTCCAGAGATGAGGGATATATCACTTCCTCCTCCATCCTGACCCAAGCAGGTGCCTCCTCAGACGAGTGATTCAGTTTGGAGAGCTGGGAGAGCGAGAATGCATAGTGATACCAGTCTAGTTTAGGCAGGGATAAACCGCCATTTTCCTTTGCTGCATACATTTTGGTCCGTCCAAACAGCGGCCTTTTGCCCCCCCACAGATATACATTAATGACTTTGTCATACTGTTTGAGTAACTGGGTCGGGAGAGTCAGCGGCAACATATATAGGATATAGTTTAATTTGGTAGCTAATATCATTTTCACTAGGTTTATCTTTCCCAGGAGGGACATATTCATTTTGGCCCAATTCTGGGTCAGAGCACTAATGTGTTCGATTATAGGGGCAATATTGGCTTGCATCAACTCTTTCAGACCTGGGATCAGCTTTATTCCTAGGTATATCAATCCTGACGGCATCCATCTGTATTGCCACCCCCTTCTGATATCAGGGGGACAGCATTTAGAGAGAGGCATTGCTTCTGACTTGCTCCAGTTGATTGTGTATCCAGATATTTCGGAGAAGGACTCGATAACATTTCCAATGATCCCAACTGCTGTTCGGGGATTGCTGGATACCAATAAGATGTTGTCCGCATATAAAAATAATTTATGTTCTACCTGCCCCGCTATTATCCCTTTGATGTCCTGATTATTCCTCAGTGCGATAGCAAGTGGTTCGAGGAAAAGCGCGAACATTTGGGGAGAAAGCGGGGAACCTTGCCTCGTCCCCCGCCCTAGGTTAAAGGGCGAGGACACGATCCCGTTGGTCAATACTGAAGCCATCGGATTTGTGTATAACAGTTTTACCCACCCAGTAAACGATGGACCAAACCCGAAGCGCTCTAGCGTGTGAAATAAGAATGCAAATTCCACCTTATCAAAGGCCTTTTCGGCATCCAATGAGAAGGCCACTGTAGGCTCTATATCATTCCTTACCTTCCACATTATGTGTAGGAGTCTGCGGATATTATCAGCTGAGTTTCTCCCCTTCACAAAGCCCACTTGATCTGAATGCACCAAAGTTGGTAGTACATCTTCTATTCTATTCGCAAGTATCTTTGCCAATACCTTTTCTTCCAAGTTGCTCAGGGATATAGGTCTATAGCTTCCACAGCATTGAGGGTCTTTGCCCTTTTTCTGTAGTAATGTAATAGTGGCAGATCTCAGGCTAGTGGGCAACCCCCCCTTTATCAGTGAGTCCTCATATACTTTTAATAATCTCGGAGCGATTATATCACTGAATTGTTTGTAGAAATCGGGAGTAAACCCGTCGTCTCCTGGTGCTTTACCCAACTTAAGGCTGTTGATTGCCGCGTGTATTTCTTCTATCGAGACCCCCCCCTCCATTAATTTTACCTGTTGTTTCGATAATGACGGTAATTTGATCTTGTCGAAGAACGCGTCCATTTTTAGCTGATCCACCGCCTTCTGTGGGGTATATAAGTCCTGGTAGAAGCACCTGAAGACATTATTAATTTCCTTTTTGTCTGTAATAATCTTGTCATCTTTATTACGAATCGAGGATATAATATTCTGATTATGCATTTGTTTAACCCGATTCGCTAATATTTTACCCGCTCTCTCCCCTTGCTCATAATATTTTTGGTTGGTCCTAAATAACGCATATTCAGCCTTCTTTTGATATATGTTGTTCAATTCGTATTTGGATTTGCTTAGGTTCCTCCACGTTTCTGGGTCTGGTCTTTGGCTGTGCTGTTTCGAAAGTATTTTAATTTCCTCATCTAACATTGTCACTTTTTGTTTCTCCGCCCTTTTTAGTATCGCACCGTATTGTATGAGTCGTCCTCTCATGTAAGCTTTACATGTGTCCCACATTATGCCACTATCATCTATTGACCCTTCATTAAGTTCCCAAAATTCCTTAAATATAGTTCTAATGTATGTACACGATCCTTCATCATTTAACATTAGGTTATTGAATCGCCATCTCCGAGATCGTTGCCCTTCTTCCATGGATGTGATCACTAAATCAACCGGAGCATGGTCAGATATTACAATGTTCCCTATCCCTGTACTTGCAACCTGTTCTACAAGTGCGCTAGAGATCAGGAAATAATCTATTCTAGAGTATGAGGAATGTGGGTGAGAGTAAAACGTGTAGTCTCTTTCTTGTGGGTTCATAGCCCTCCAAACATCCACTAGACCCAATTCCTCTATCAGAACACCAACCGCCAGTCTCCCTGTGTTGTCAGCGGTTTTGGGTTGGTATGATCTGTCTATCAAGGTGTTTCCAACCAAGTTGAAGTCCCCCCCTATGATTACGTTGCTATTCCCTATTTTCCTGATCACCTCACATACCTCATGGAAAAAGTCTGAGGACTATATATATATTAGCTAAAGTAGTCCTCTGTCCCTCTAAATCCGCATCCAGTATAACCCATCTTCCCTCATCATGTGAGAAGCTATTGTGTACCTTTAGGTCTAAGTTTTTTCTCACCAATATTGCCACCCCCCTCTTCCTAGAAGAGAACGTGCTATAGTATATTTGTCCCACCCAATCCCTTTTAAGCTTGGCCGACTCTTCTTCATCCAGGTGTGATTCCTGAATTAGTGCAATATCTGCCTTTTTTTGTTTCAAGAACGTCAATATCTTCTTTCTCTTAATGGGATGATGACATCCGTCTATATTCCACGAAATTATTTTAATCAGCCCCATATTTCTCGTAGTGCATCTCCCCTGTGCAATCCATGACGTAGTCTAGTGCCTGAGAGTGTGAAGATATATATACAGTAGTATAGCATACAATGAAATAAAAAAGAACATATAAAAACATAAATACACTTCCCCCCCCCACATTTACCCAAGCTACGTTCGATATGACCCCAGATAGAACAGTCGTACCGAGGGTGAAATCTATACTCACCCATGCACCTTGGTCCCCCTCGATTAACAGAGGAGTGCATACAGCACGAGGCAGATTGCCCAAAACTGTGCCCCTATTATCTTGTAAACCCTGACGTAACGTATGGCTCACACTGTAATCTATATATAGTGCGATCAATTCAACTGAACTTGACAAAACGGTAACGTTTCCTAGCATTAACATTTGTATATCTTACAGATATATCTTGGTACATTGTAACTTCTATGACATAGCCATGATGGCCCGTGGTTCATTTCGTTATATTTTTCCTGTATCCATCTGGGATATTTCCCCTCCCATACTTTTATTATATTCTTCTAACCATTGCCCTCTATTTTCATTTCACGTCTTTTTCTTTTCTTTTTTTTTATTATTTTTCTTTCTCTTTTCCAATCACTTTTTTTTTTTTTTTTTTTTTTCCCTCTATATACATATTGACTTTTTTTTTTTTTGATGTTATTTACTCTATGACGATGCCCCCGTGACTTATCTGTATTCATGCGCTTCATGAACTTTATCTCAATTGTCCGCCTCCGACTGTCCCCGTCTGAATCCCTGCAGTTTCTCCCGGTATCCGTGTTGACCAATGCCCTGCTGTGTGGGGCGCTCAGTCCCCGTCGTCTGCATGTCGTCCCCCGGTCCCCGTTTTCCTCCCATTGTCTGCCAGGTAGACATTCGCATTATCTCCTCTCGATCCGGGTCGGTAGTCGGGTTCACCACGGTGATCTTGAATCCACGCTTTGCCATATCCGCCGTCGCCTCCGCCGCGTTCTGGTACAGGCGGGTGCCATCTTCGTAGAATACCCTCATCTTCGCTGGGTACGGCGTCTGGAACTTGAGATTCTTCTCTTTCATTATTCTCTTAGCCTCGGCATATTCTCCTCGCTTCTTCAGTATTTCGGTGGGGAAGTCATGGTCGACATAGAAGCGATCGTTGCCACATGAGACGTTCTTCTTCTGCCATGTTCGGCGTATTATCTCTTCCTTCATTTTGTAACTCCCAAACTTAACCACGATTGACCGTGGCTTCAGCTGTGGGTTGTTAGGCCTCGGGGCCAGAGCCCGGTGTGCTCTTTCGATACGAAGGTCCATGTCCTGAGGCAGACCGAGGGCATCTTTAAACAAGCCGTCTAGAAATCCATGCATGTCTTTCCCCTCTTTTTCCTCCGGGATACCATACACCCGCAGGTTCTCTCTCCTCGTCCTGCCCTCCTGGTCTAGTAGCTTGGCCTCCACGTCGGCCTGCCTCTGCATTAGCTTTTTTATTAGAGCCGTCGCCGCTCCAAGCACGTTTTCATTTTCTCCGATTCTCCCCTCAGTTTCATCGTTCATTTTGTTCATGTCATTTCTTATCTCCCGAAATTGACGCTCATTGTCTTTTCTGAAGTCTTTGAGCTCGTTGTATATGTTCAACAGCGTGGCTTCTTGGTCACAGTCATCGTCGCCATCTTTTTCTCCTGTTCTGTCTTCATTCTCAGCCATTCCTTCGTCCTTTTCAGTTGGAATCGTGTGCGCCATACGTCTTGTGATAGCCCCTTTTTTCATCCCTATTAATTATGTACCCTGGTGTTGTTACTAAATGTTGTCCGGGGCTAAGTCATTTTGCTGTCGGGGAGCTCGCGAGTTAGGCAGCCATGTTCTTCCGCGGTCACACCGGAAGTCCACCCCATCCTTCCTAATGAAGGGGGGGGCGCAGTCAACTCCACCTGAGTGCGAGCAAGAGGGAACTAGAACCCCTTGAACACACAGCACAGGCGGAACCACGTGTGACCTAACACACTGTGGCCCATACCCACACACTCCTGCTACCCTACCAAAGGACGGGAAGCAGGAAAGGCCACAGACCCCAGAACCGCCTGGGAGACAGAACCCCCGGTCATGTCCATGAGGTAAAACCTTACAAAGGGGCCCGGGGAGGACCATGAAGCTGCAGCACAGATGTAAACGGAGGGTGGGGTTGTGCGAACTGCAAAACAAGCCCCTCCCTCAACGTTCTCTCTATCCACCCCTCCAAACGGCATTCTTGTCGCCATATGTGAAAATACTCCCACAGCGCACCTGCCGTCGACTGACGCTAGGCCGCAAGGAACAGTAGATAGTTGGCCCGGTCCCTCCCGCTGTGCGACGCACCCAAGGGGGGACCCCGACAGAAAGGGCCGGTTTGATACGGGAGAAGCTGTCATCAAACTGGTTGACACACACCCCCCCCCTGAACACCCCTCTAGCGCATGCTGAGGAGTTGTTCCGCAGCTAGACACGCAAGGCATGAGGACCCCATGGGCTCCTACACGACGAAGCCCTGCAGTGATATTGCTACCACCCAAATCACGCTCGCCTCTTCTTTGCAGACCACTGCCGCTCTCACGGGAGTGGGAGGCATCAGCGTGATACCCCGCCTGGCGAAGGCGAGGCCGGGGTAACCCTTGCTGTGCATTCAACAGAAGAGGCCTCGAGTCCCCCTGCTGACCACTGTAGCTAGTGGCAGCTATAACACCAGGCTCATCCATCACACAACGTGTGGTGCAGGAGCCACGCGACAGCACAACATTCTCACGGACAGACCCAGGCTCAGCCATCAACTGGGTGTCAGCCCCTGTCCCCTTGAGAAGTGAAGAATGGGGCCGCATGCGCTTCAAAGAAGGTTCGCGGCCCGCAGCCAAAGGAAAACTATCAGAGCCCCGCTTCCGTGGGTAACAGAGAGAGGATTGAACGGGGAGCGGGCTGCTCGCGGCAAAGTGACGATGGCTTGTTTTATCCAAGCCGAATTCACCCAAATTGGCCGATCCCTCGGCCGCCAAGGCTGTCGGCCTTGTGGAACCCTGTTGACTCTCCGCCCAGGGCACCACTGGCGGGGGAAACATGGCCGCCTGTCGAGGGCCTCGCCACAGTCGTTGACGAGACCGTGCTCCCACCTCTGGCTGCACAGCGTGAGGCGGTGTAGGACCCAGATCAACAACCGCCTGCGCCTCCACAGAACGACCAAAAAGTCTTTCTGTGGAAAAAGGAGTCGTGAGGAGAGAAAACCTATCCTCTTCCCCAAGAGGAAAGTGCTCCAACCAAACATGCCTAACAACAAACGTTGATAGCATCCTAATCCTCCCCGCAGTTATAGCTTGCGACTGAGTCAAGATCTCTATAACACCACTATAGCAACATGTTTACAATGTCGGCTGGACCCATAGCCCTACTACCCGACGCCAATGTGGATAGGAAACTAGCCAGCTGAGCCATAACACTGGCCGCCGCTACAAACCATCCTGCAGCAGTATACCACTCATCCGTCCATACTGCCACCCTCCGAGCCGATTCGCTCTCAAGCATCGGCCGGGTGGGACATCGTTCATCCCCGCCGGGGCACAGTAACAAAGCTACCTGGCTACGTAGCCACGGTACACCCGGCCTGCACCCTGTTGTTATCCCGTTTACCCGTAAAAAAGGTAAATAGGACTCAGCGAAACCCCCCACATTAGCAACCGACTGACCTTCATCAATGAAGCGGGCAAGAGGAGGGAAAAGCGGCAATGTCCCACGGCGGGGATTATTAGAATAACAACCCATTTCAGCATCAACATTAGCATTAGCAGTAGCATTAGTAGCATTAGCGTTAGCAGCGTGCTCCAGGATCGCCAGGAAATCGTCCACTGCAGTGGAACGTTCACCAAGCCACCCCGGCCCTGGCGCCGAAACATACTCCACAGCATTACCAATACCAACATTAATGCCTGATGACACAGGGCCTACCTTTGTACAAGCCGGCTCGATAGCCAAACCTTGTACGCTGCCCCTTGGTCTGCTGCCGTCAGACGAGGAAACATCAACACAGGCCCGACGTGTCGCTGAAACATGCCTCGAAGATGCCTTCAACATTACGCAATTTCTCTAATCTTTTCATAACAACTAGTTTACATAAGGTGCACTGCAACCGTTATGATGGAAACGAAAATAGAGGAAGAGTGTTTGGTGACCATGCCTACTCTCTTATAGGCTACGCCTCCATAGGGGCGGGACCCGGCAGGTGTAGGTGTACTTGTTTTTTTTTTTCGTTGATGGAGTACAATAGGTACATGAGATGAGGTATATCTCGATAGGCTTAAGAGCGGGACGTGATGGCCAAGTACGATAATATAACCTTCTGTAGTGTGGTAGTGAAAGGTTAACCTTCTGTAGTGTGGTAGTGAAGGGGTTAACCTTCTGTAGTGTGGTAGTGAAAGGTTAACCATTCTGTAGTGTGGTAGTGAAAGGTTAACCTTCTGTAGTGTGGTAGTGAAAGGTTAACCTTCTGTAGTGTGGTAGTGAAAGGTTAACCTTCTGTAGTGTGATAGTAAAGGGTTAACCTTCTGTAGTGTGATAGTAACGGGTTAATCGTCTGTAGTGTGCAGTGATGCCAGTAACGCGTTACTAAGTAACGCGTTATTGTAATCTGATTACTTTTCCCCGAAAATAGTAATCTAACGCGTTAATCTTTAAAAGCCAGTAATCTGATTGCAGTTACTTGTCCAAGTGGCTGTGCATTACTATTTTGTTACTATCTCATCATAAATTCATAATGCAGGCGGAATGTAGTATTTTATTTCGTTTTCGACAGTCAAAAATACATTTTGAGCTGTTTTTCTTATTTGGGAGTGACGTTGTGTGGCAGTGAAAGGGTTACACAAGAATGTGTCCCGCGGCGTGACTGGACCCTCTGTCTGTGAGTGACTCTGCTTTGGTCCAATCACATTCCCCATCCACAGTCTGCGAATCAGAGGCAGAGTAGGGCGGGTCTTCACAGCACGTCATGTGACATATGCGCCAATCGTGTGACAGCAGGGCTCCGTCGTTACAGGCTCGTCTGCACGGAGAATTCCACCCCAAAACGCTTGTCTAAACGCAAAATTAAAAGTGAAACCGCAAGACGACTTTTGCGGTTTCTGTTCAGACTTCCATCCCAAAACGCTCGTCTAAACGTAGCCTCAGTCACTACTTCACGTTTGTGTCAGCTAAGCCGGGTGAAAAAAACATTCATATGCGGAGGAAACAAAATACTGTCTACCGCTAAAAACAGCACATCCAATTGCATTGAAAGCATCTGGAATCACAACACTAGCCGACGCTTCGACTAGGTACAGGAGGACTCGGAGGTCCAACAGCAAAAGAGAGAGATTGTTTCTTTCCCTTTTGATTAATGTATATTTGATGGTGGCAGAGCAAAAGCTCTTATTTGCCAGATTTACAGTTAATTTACATGTTAAAGAGAGACTGATTGTATGTTTATAGAGAGACATTTATAAAAACAATTTAATAGTTACAGTTGATATAATTGAATAGTTCAGCCTGCATTTGTTAGATGTGATACACTGGTTTTGTAAAACCACTAGCTGGCTGCTCTAATGCTGTGAGCATAATAGACTGTTGCTTTACCATACTTGATGGTACAGAAGCTGAAGCACTAGTTTAACAATTTACGTTATGTGCAGAGAAACAAGTTAAAAACTATTTATGCACTTTCAATAAAGCGTTTACAAAAAAACTGTTGGGGGAACGACGACGACTTCGTAACCTAGTTACTTTCAAAGTAACTAAGTTACTCTGATAATCAAGTAATCAGTAAAGTAACTTAGATTACTTTTTAAAGGAGTAATCAGTAATCAGTAATCAGATTACTTTTACAAGTAATCTGTGGCATCACTGGTAGTGTGATAGTAAACGGTCAACCGTCTGTAGTGTGATAGTAAAGGGTTAACCTTCTGTAGTGTGGTAGTGAAAGGTTAACCTGCTGTAGTGTGGTAGTGAAAGGTTAACCTTCTGTAGTGTTGTAGTGAAAGGTTAACCTTCTGTAGTGTGGTAGTGAAAGGGTTCCAGAAAAACCGGACTCACTGTTCACAAACAGATGCACCATACCCATATCCTCCACTACAAAGACGCCCTCTCCTCAGCCAAATCCCAATCCCAGGGCCCTGTTCTCAGTGGTCAACAACTCACTCCGCCCCCCTGACTCCCTTCCCTCACACTTCTACTCCACTGAACATTGTAACTCACTGATGTCATTTTTCAATTTAAAAATAGCCAATAGCCACTGACCTCTCTCATGTCCAGTTGTCCATCTCCCCTAGCTCCACACCCCTCCCTCTCTGCACCTCTCTCCTGCTTCCATCTCCCCTCTGCTGCCGATATATCAAAACTCATCCGGAAATCCAAGCCATCCACCTGCCAACTTGACCCCATGCCCTCCTCCCTGGTCATAGCCTCCCTCCCCTCTCTCCTGCCCCTTATAACTGCAATCATCCATTCCTCCCTCACCTCTGGTTCTGTCCCATCATCTCTCAAATCTGCTGCTGTAACACCGATTCTAAAGAAACCTGGTTTAGACCCCAACATTTTCAATAACCTCCGCCCCATCTCCAACCTACCATTTCTCTCAAAAATCCTGGAAAAAGTAGTGGCTTCTCAGATTCATGCTCACCTCTCCAACAATAACCTCTATGAACAGTTCCAATCTGGTTTTCGCCCCCGTCACAGCACAGAAACAGCCCTCCTCAAAATCACAAATGACCTACTGATGGCAGCTGACTCCGGACTATTATCCATCCTCATCCTCCTCGATCTAAGCGCCGCATTTGACACCATATCTCACTCCACCCTCCTTAACCGACTAGCCTCCATTGGAATCTGTGAGGTTTTTGTCCTTTGCTCACTTACTCGCTCTGTTCCTTTAAGCCTACTCGCTCTGTTTCCATTTGTTTTTCTGTTAATCATTTCATTCCCCTATTCACACGCTTCTTCCCAGAGACATCGTTGATTGGTTCTCCCCCGTCCACACGCTTATCAATCACATCCCTCAGCTGTCACTGCTTGTCAATTAAGCATTCCCGTATTATTTATACCCCGTTTCCCCATTCAAGTTTTGTTGGATCGTTTTGATATTTCAGTTGCATTCGCCGTTCCTGCTGCCTGCTGTTGTTTCCCTGTGCTTTGCCTCCAGGATATTCAAGAAGCATTCCTCTTGGACACCCTTTCCCCGAGGCGACGCGCTCGCTCCATTCTGTTCCAACGCTCTTTACGCACAACGCCTGGGTGAGTTTTTTATGACTGTCTTTGATCCAATTCCGTTTTCGTGTGTTTTCATAACACTGAAGATTTCCAGCTTTTTATCAGACAGTCACTCACCCAGCGTTTAGCCTTTTTTGGATTGTTTCATTGGGATAATATTTTGGCCTAACATCTCCCACTGTGTGTTTACACACCGAAGATATTATCACATTGGATTTGTATTTTGGGACTTCGCTCACAGTGTTTATTTTGCACCGAAGATATCTATCACTTGGGATTGTGTTTGGAACGTTACTCACAGTGTGTATTTACACCGAAGATGCAGTCACTTGGATAACTCTGTTTTCGGGTACAAGTCACCTCTCCTGTTCACCTGCTCTGTTCCACCTGCACCCTGAGTTAACTCGCTCCCTCTCTCTCTCTCGGTCCCGCAACCACCTCGGAGATTCTGCCGAGAGAAGTCTGCAGAGCGGCTCTGACGTCAGCGTCTGCTTCCCCAGACTACCATCCCGCGAGAAGCTGCAGAGCAGCAACATTCATCCTTGCTTGTATTCCAGTCTTTGTTTGAACTCTTCCAAGTCTGTGCTGTTTATTTAGTCTTAATAAACAAGCCCTTGTTTTTGGCAACTCTGAATCCTACTCTCTTGTGTCGTTGCGTTTGGGGTCGGTGTCAAACCATAACAGAATCTCCCACACATCCCTAGACTGGTTCCACTCATATCTCTCTGGCCGTACTCAGTTCATTCAGCTAAAATCATTCACATCCCATCCATCCCCCCTCTCCTCCGGTGTTCCCCAGGGCTCTGTCCTTGGCCCTATCCTCTTCATTATCTACCTCCTCCCACTCGGTCGGATTCTCCGCAAATACAGCATCAATTTCCACTGCTACGCGGACGACACCCAGCTCTATGTTTCCTCCAAACCCACTTCCACCCTCCCTCCCTCTTCCCTCTGTGCCTGTCTACAGGAAATCAAATCCTGGTTCACCTCAAATTTCCTGAAATTAAACTGGCAAAACAGAGGTAGTCCTCATTGGCTCCAAGTCCACACTCACCAAGCACCCCAGTTTCACCCTCACTATAGACAACTCCTTTGTTTCCCCTTCCCCCCAGGTCAAGAGTCTGGGTGTCGTCCTCGACAGCACCCTATCATTCCATTCCCACATCAATAACATCATCCGGTCCGCCTACTTCCACCTTCGCAACATCAACCGCCTCCGCCCTTCACTCACTCCCAACAGCGCCGCAATCCTGGTCCTGGCTGTGGAGGCCTCCTGCATGGTGACAGATGATAGTGGAGGAGGAGGAGGAAGCAGGAGGCCTCCACAGCCATGGTGACAGATGATAGTGGAGGAGGAGGAGGAAGCAGGAGGCCTCCACAGCCATGGTGACAGATGATAGAGGAGGAGGAGGAAGCAGGAGGCCTCCACAGCCATGGTGACAGATGATAGAGGAGGAGGAGGAGGAAGCAGGAGGCCTCCACAGCCATGGTGACAGATGATAGTGGAGGAGGAGGAGGAAGCAGGAGGCCTCCACAGCCATGGTGACAGATGATAGTGGAGGAGGAGGAGGAAGCAGGAGGCCTCCACAGCCATGGTGACAGATGATAGAGGAGGAGGAGGAGGAGGAGGAAGCAGGAGGCCTCCACAGCCATGGTGACAGATGATAGTGGAGGAGGAGGAAGCAGGAGGCCTCCACAGCCATGGTGACAGATGATAGAGGAGGAGGAGGAGGAGGAAGCAGGAGGCCTCCACAGCCATGGTGACAGATGATAGAGGAGGAGGAGGAGGAAGCAGGAGGCCTCCACAGCCATGGTGACAGATGATAGAGGAGGAGGAGGAAGCAGGAGGCCTCCACAGCCATGGTGACAGATGATAGAGGAGGAGGAGGAGGAAGCAGGAGGCCTCCACAGCCATGGTGACAGATGATAGAGGAGGAGGAGGAAGCAGGAGGCCTCCACAGCCATGGTGACAGATGATAGAGGAGGAGGAGGAAGCAGGAGGCCTCCACAGCCATGGTGACAGATGATAGAGGAGGAGGAGGAAGCAGGAGGCCTCCACAGCCATGGTGACAGATGATAGAGGAGGAGGAGGAGGAAGCAGGAGGCCTCCACAGCCATGGTGACAGATGATAGTGGAGGAGGAGGAAGCAGGAGGCCTCCACAGCCATGGTGACAGATGATAGTGGTGGTCAGGTGTTTGTTCTGGATGGATGAAGTCTGGGAGGCTGGGAGGGCTCCACATGAGACGCCGTGAGTGTGTATGAGAACTACAACTCTGGCTCTTAGGACAACTGGAAACATGTGGACTTGTAAACACTTGAGCTCACTTCTGTCATTTGAATGACATTTTATGTGATAACCAACGGAGCCAAATAGTGCAGACAACAAAAGCCACATACATGTACAGTTCTGTGGGTGTTTACAAAGAACCCGCTAATATAATCACAAATCTGTAGTTTGTTTCTAGATTAAGCTCTGATCATGTAAATGTGGATGTTTACCAATGCAACACTGACTTTTCATAGTTAAATGGTATTTGATTTACAGTTGTAATTGTAAGGTATTGCAGAATACTAACAATAATTAACAATTGACAATCGACTATGCCAAATTGTAACGTACATTCCCATAACAATTGTTGTACTACTTTCAAATCATTTTAGCTAAGGTCTGTTGTAGAGGTTCAGAGTAGTTCATTGTGCACTGAGGAATTATCTTCCTTACAAGCACTCGGGCATAAGCAATAGCACATTGTATTGTGCCATCAGCCCTGTAGGCTTCCTCAAATCACACCAATATGTGCTTCATTACCAGTAATCCCATCCAGAAGCCATGTTCCTCCTGAATCACTCCTCTGCTTTCCGTCAGGGTCATCCGCCCTCCATGGATGTACCAGAGTCTAGAACCTTCACAGAGGAAGATGGAGTGTGTGATTTATTAAATGGCCGAGGACAGAGCCTAACATGGAAAAAGATTTTAAAAAGGGTCAAGGGTGCCCCCTGCCCCCTCCACGCTTCCCGGTTTGGGAGCTTATTTTTTATTTAATCCTCTTTTTCTCCGCCAGATTTTCTGTGCTTTTTCCGCCCGTCCCAATTTAGTTGTTATGCCAATTCCCCCCTCCCCTACCTGGTCGTTGTGCGCATGTTCCTCCTACTGGTCGGTACAAGGGAACCCTGAAGTCCACCACATGCTTCCTCCGACACATGTGGAGACAGCCAGTGGCTCTCTTTTCACCTGACAGCATGGACTCTCATTGGTGAAGTGTAATGCGTGGGAGGTCACGCTGCCTTCACCACTTCCTGCCTTTCGCTGAGCAGGCGACCAGACCTGACCTGTAGGCGTCGCTGTCCACAACGCCAGATTACCACCCCATCGACTTCCCTCCCACTAACTCAGCTAAACGAGTTAGTATATGACGGCCGGCCCAAGCCGGAGGCAATGCTGACACCCGGATTCGAGACCGGAGTCTCTCGCATTGGTGATGAGCGCAATCTCCGCTGCGCCACCCAACCGCATGGTTTGGAAGCTTATTGATGTGGTTTACAGATCTTACAGGTAGAGGGCGACACTGGGCCCTGGACCAGGCCTGAAAACAACAAGTTCTGACCCAGAGTCAAATCAAATGTATTTGTATAGAGCCCGAGGTCACGTGGAATAGCCCCCATGGACTTATTTTTTTTGTATTTTATTTTTTTATAATTTTTTAAACAAACATATAAACAAACATGACAACACACGATAAGATATACAAGCATTAATTGTCAGAGCACATCCAATGAGATCACATTTTAGTTAATTGTCTTATATAAGATATACCCCTAATACCTGTTATCTAAAAACCTACACACATATGCTCCAGCTCGAACCCCCCCCTCCCGGACCCCACCTTGGGAAGTACCTCCACTATCCCTTGCACCTAACCAGACACTACCATTATAAGCTAGCTTTTATTCTCTCCACCACTTCTAACCACATTGACATTTTGGATTCATTGAGACCCAGAATTCTTGCTGTAGATATTTCTTGATAAATCACATCGAGATATGTAAGAAACCAAACTTTCCGGCACATTTTTTCCGGTTGAAACCAGCGTGATGCAATCAGCTTTTTAGCTACTGTGATACCCGATAAAACCAATCTCTTTAGCTGTGGATTCACTGCAAACTCAAAAACATCATTCAATAGTAATACCGAGGGGTGTACAGGTATATTCCAAGATACGAGTTTTGATAATTGTTGGGTCACATCTTTCCAGAATGCCTTAAAGGGGAACTATCTTATAAATGGCCTTTTTGAGTGTTTAGCATTGTTTCCTAGCTATGTGAACTTATATTAATATGATCTATGTCTCAAAATTCTCATATTGGCGCATTCTTCCAATTCTCCTCTCACAATATTCACCCTCACTGAACTGAGTCATTTGAAAATGTGCGCGATATGTGATGTCAGAGAGACACTGCTGCATGATAATGTTCAGGCGACGACGCCGCTGCGCAGTGGTTTAGGAGCCCAGGCTCAAAACGGCTCGAGATCTTGAGGTAGAAAAATGCTGTTTTTGAGGACTTGATTAGAAATACAAAACAATGAATAAAAAAAAAATATATATTACAGAGGTGTTCCATAGACTCACAGGAATTGTGTAAAAGTGCCCAAATAGTGAAAGAAATAGTAAAATAGTTCCCCTTTAACTGGTGGGCAGTCCCAATACATGTGCATAAATGTCCCTTCGTCCCCATTTGTACATTGGGAGCATTTGGAGTCTTGTTTAAGCCCCATTCTGCACAGTCTTATAGGAGTCAAATATGTCCTGTGAATATAGTTAAGATTGATTTGTTGATGATCCGGGTTCCTTGATGTAAGTCTGACATTTGCCCAGGCTCCTTGCCAATCAAAGTCATTTTCCAGGTCTGGTATATCCCTCCTCCAGACAGAGTCTAGTTGGAGGGTTTCATACGAGGACGTTAGTAATTGATGATAAAAATCTGAAACAAAACCTCTCGATGTCTCTCTTTCGTAGAAGAATTTGTGGTATCTGTGGTGTTCAATTGGTATGTCTAATGGAACACCGTGAGACTTCAAACATAGCTGTAACTGTATGTAAAAAAGCCATGTGGACTTGGTGAGATTAAATTTTTTGCGTATTTCTTTATCACTACAAAAACCCTGTTTGTTAAAAACATCCCCTAATGAGTGTATGCCTTGCTCTTCCCATATAGGGAATCTTATAGGTCGTTTTTTAATTAAGAGTGCATTGTTATTGAATAAGGGAGTATGATTGTGCCATTTGTGTGGGTTAGGATTTTTTTTTGTGATTCACGCCATATCCGGATCGCATGAGTAATTATGGGGCCAAATTTCCGTTCACAGTGCTTGATTGGTAGTTTAGTGTGTGCTATGTCCTTCAGTCTATGTGGACTTCTTGTAGTCAAGAAGAAACATCACACAAGAAAACTAAAACCACCATCAAATCTGAATATGCAACACTCCCAGACTTAGTCACTCTAGAATAGAGACAGACTGAGGAATAGAGACAGACTGAGGAATAGAAGAAGAGGTAAATAAATGATATATCCAACAATCCAGACACACAATTTTCTGTGTTTTGGGAAACATTCATTTTTAAATAAGAAATATATTTAATATTCAAATACAGTAGACAAAACAGGCAACTGTCATTTAAAACAATAAGAACGTAATGGGATTGTTTTAATATAGTTGATACAAACAAATGACTATGCATTTTACAACAGAGAACAAAGAATATCCACCTGTTCATAACATTTGTTCACATATTATTATTGCCATTCAATCTTTGTTCTACAAACAGTGTCTGCATCTTTGGAATATCTAATAAGAACAAACTGCTAGGTGTTGATAGCACATGATGGTTAGCTCTCTGATAGCACATGATGGTTAGCTCTCTGATAGCATGGTGGTTAGCTCTCTGATAGCACATGATGGTTAGCTCTCTGCTAGCACATGATGGTTAGCTCTCTGATAGCACATGATGGTTAGCTCTCTGATAGCACATGATGGTTAGCTCTCTGATAGCACATGATGGTTAGCTCTCTGATAGCACATGATGGTTAGCTCTCTGATAGCACATGATGGTTAGCTCTCTGCTAGCACATGATGGTTAGCTCTCTGAGGGAACATGTCTATGTTCCCCGGGTCCTATGTTCCCCACTTTTTTTTCCGCTAAAGGGTTCTATGTTCCCCGGGTCCTATGTTCCCCCTATGTTTCCCCGGTAGCGATATAGGCTCGCCCCAGGCTCGCCACAGCAGTGGATTTCAAAGATAGCCACTTTTATAGATAATTCATTTGTATAGCAACGGAGTCACGGATCTAGTCGGGCCACATAGCATTATGTAGAGAAAAATCAAATACAATAAACAAGTGTAAAATAAAGAATTTTAAACGAAGTTTAGCCTATTAAATCGTTTTATAAGCGTTAGTTCTTATTTGCGGTCTGTGTGAGAAGCATCCATCTGCAGAACGTCAGCCCAGCACTCTCTGTCCCCACGCTGTCAGGCCGTCACAGGCCCGCTCAGCAGCGCCACCCACCCAATGGCTGAATTGCCAATGGCTGAATTGGAGTATTGCACTGTGCGGGATTGATTGATTGATTGATTGAAAACGTTATTAACAGATTGCAGAATGGGTACAGTACAGTACAGCTCAATACATACAATTGTTAAGGGGATGCAGACCAGAGAAAGACTTTCGTCTTGTTTACATCAGGGTCCCCCATTTTCAATTCATCATAACATATATGACATACAGATAGACAGTACTGCCACATCTATACATTTATGACATACCAGATTTGCAAATACAGTACTGTTTGTGATACAAAAAGTGTCCAGAAAAGAGTGTATATACATTTGACGTAGAAACTGTACATTGGAGGAGGTTGGGTAGGTGGGGTGGGGTTTGGTGGGTCGGGGGGGGGACTGTACATTGGAGGTGGGGGAGGGGGGGGGGTTGAGTAGGGGGTGGGTGGGGGACACTGTACATTGGAATACTGACAAAGCCATACTTGGTCATTTACTGTACAACTGGGTTAGGACATTTGTGGGGGCCAGTTTCGAATTGCAGTCTCCCGTAGGTGTTCTTTGAGTGTTTTTGAAAGTGGGTAGTGATTCACATTCCTTTACAGCTTTGGGTAGGGCGTTCCTGCGGGCAGATCCGCGATGCGTTTATTTAAACTTTATTTAACAGATTGCAGAATGGGTACAGTACAGTACAGCTCAATACACACAATTGTTAAGGGGATGCAGACCAGAGAAAGACTTCCGTCTTGTTTACATCAGGGTCCCCCATTTTTTATTCATCATAAATGTACAGTTCCCTCCCCCTTGTATATATTTACTGTATGGCACAAATGTAACAGTACTGCATTTAGTATGTCATAAATGTCATTATGAATTGAAAATGGGGGACCCTGATGTAAACAAGACGAAAGTCTCTCTGGTCTGCATCCCCTTAACAATTGTGTGTATTGAGCTGTACTGTACTATACCCATTCTGCAATCTGTTAATAAAGTTTTCAATCAATCAATCAATCAATCCCACACAGTGCAATACTCCAATTCAGCCATTGGCAATTCAGCCATTGGGTGGGTGGCGCTGCTGAGTGGGCCTGTGACGGCCTGACAGCGTGGGGACAGAGAGTGCTGGGCTGACGTTCTGCAGATGGATGCTTCTCACACAGACCGCAAATAAGAACTAACAATTATAAAACGATTTAATAGGCTAAACTTAGTTTTAAATTCTTTATTTTACACTTGTTTATTGTATTTGATTTTTCTCTACATAATGCTATGTGGCCCGACTAGATCCGTGACTCCGTTGCGATACAAATGAATTATCTATAGAAGTGGCTATCTTTGAAATCCACTGCTGTGGCGAGCCTGGGGCGAGCCTTTATCGCTACCGGGGAGACATAGGGGGAACATAGGATCCGGGGAACATAGAACCCTTTTGCGGCTACCGGGGAACATGGGAGACATAGGGGGAACATAGAACCCTTTTGCGGCTACCAGGGAACATGGGAAACATAGGGGGAACATAGGACCCGGGGAACATAGAACCCTTTTGCGGATGGGGGAACATAGAACAAATTTTCAAAAAAAAAAAAAAAAAAAAAACGGGGAACATAGAACCCGGGGAACATAGGGATGACCCCCTCTCTGATAGCACATGGTTAGCTCTCTGCTACATGATGGTTAGCTCTCTGATAGCACATGGTTAGCTCTCTGCTACATGATGGTTAGCTCTCTGATAGCACATTGTGGTTAGCTCTCTGCTAGCATGGTGGTTAGCTCTCTGATAGCACATGGTTAGCTCTCTGCTACATGATGGTTAGCTCTCTGATAGCACATGGTTAGCTCTCTGATAGCACATGGTGGTTAGCTCTCTGATAGCATGGTGGTTAGCTCTCTGATAGCACATGGTTAGCTCTCTGCTACATGATGGTTAGCTCTCTGATAGCACATGGTGGTTAGTTCTCTGCTACATGATGGTTAGCTCTCTGATAGCACATGGTTAGTTCTCTGCTACATGATGGTTAGCTCTCTGATAGCACATGGTGGTTAGCTCTCTGCTACATGGTGGTTAGCTCTCTGCTACATGATGGTTAGCTGTCTGATAGCACATGGTTAGCTCTCTGCTACATGATGGTTAGCTCTCTGATAGCACATGATGGTTAGCTGTCTGCTAGCACATGGTTAGCTCTCTGCTACATGATGGTTAGCTCTCTGATAGCACATGATGGTTAGCTCTCTGATAGCATGGTGGTTAGCTCTCTGATAGCACATGATGGTTAGCTCTCTGATAGCACAGGATGGTTAGCTCTCTGCTAGCACATGGTGGTTAGCTCTCTGCTGATAACACATGATGGTTAGCTCTCTGATAGTATATGGTGGTTAGATCTCTGATAGCACAGGATGGTTAGCTCTCTGCTAGCACATGGTGGTTAGCTCTCTGCTGATAACACATGATGGTTAGCTCTCTGATAGTATATGGTGGTTAGCAATCTGATAGCATGATGGTTAGCTCTCTGCTACATGGTGGTTAGCTCTCTGATAGCATGCATGGTTAGCTCTCAGATAGCATGATGGTTAGCTCTCTGATAGCACATGATGGTGGGGTCATCCCTATGTTCCCCGGGTCCTATGTTCCCCGATTGATTGATTGATTGATAATTTTATTAAGTTTTATTATTTTATTAATTATTAATGTCCGCCTTGTTTCGAACTGGTTAAGCTTAGGCCCTCTTTCAAAGTTGGTTAAGGTTAGAGTTTGGAATCAGGGCTGGTGGTCTAAAATGTTCAATCAATCAATCAATCAATCAATCGGGGAACATAGGACCCGGGGAACATAGACATGCTCCCATGACGGTTAGCTCTCTGCTGATAGCACATGATGGTTAGCTCTCTGATAGCACAGGATGGTTAGCTCTCTCATAGCACATGGTGGTTAGCTCTCTGCTGATAGCACATGATGGTTAGCTCTCTGATAGTACATGGTGGTTAGCTCTCTGATAGCATGGTGGTTAGCTCTCTGATAGCACATGATGGTTAGCTCTCTGCTGATAGCACATGGTGATTAGCTCTCTGATAGCATGGTGGTTAGCTCTCTGATAGCACATGATGGTTAGCTCTCTGCTGTGTCTTCAGCTCTCTGCGTCTTCACTCCAACCACAGCGTAGCATCTCGGCGACAGGAGGGGATCAAAGAGCTGCACCAGAGCAGAGAACGGCACGTCTTCCTGTGATATATGCACGCACACACACACACACACACACACACACATGTAAATCAAAAATCCCGTTTTCCCTCTCGTCTTTGAAGCGTTTTCAGATGAGATGTTCTCGCTGTTAACTCGCTGAATCCCCCAGAGGTGGAACATCTGTGCAAATATTGTGTCAGGTGTTGTGTCCCTGTCTGGGTTATTAAAGAGCTTTCAGTTAGCTGCTGGTTATTTAAAAGCTTTCAGTTAGCTGCTGGTTATTACAGAGCTTTCAGTTAGCTGCTGGTTATTAAAGAGCTTCCAGTTAGCTGCTGGTTATTAAAGAGCTTTCAGTTAGCTGCTGGTTATTAAAGAGCTTTCAGTTAGCTGCTGGTTATTAAAGAGCTTTCAGTTAGCTGCTGGTTATTAAAGAGCTTTCAGTTAACTGCTGGTTATTAAAGAGCTTTCAGTTAGCTGCTGGTTATTAAAGAGCTTTCAGTTAGCTGCTGGTTATTAAAGAGCTTTCAGTTAGCTGCTGGTTACTACAGAGCTTTCAGTTAGCTGCTGGTTATTAAAGAGCTTTCAGTTAGCTGCTGGGTTTTGAATGGTCGCCACAGCTCCTGTTCACACAACATTACAGTCCCTGTTACGGAAGGTCATCTGACAAGCAATCACACACACGTTCAGTCCGTCAAAGCCTTTGGCTAATACATATCTTAAAACAATAGTTTAGATGACAGATTAGCGTGACATGTTTGGATGGGGGGGGGGGGGAGCAAAGGTGTTGAATTACACTCCCGATTTCTAACGACACCTATACTGGCAATGGTCTGAACAAAAAACCTCTCCAATAAGATCTAAACCTTTTTAACACACAGGTCCTTTATAGTACTGTCCTTAGAGGTCATAGAGGTCAGCTGCTGCAGGAGACACAGGTGTTTCATGTTCATGTTAGAAGCTGTTCATGGTCACACACACACACACACAATCTGTTATGTACCTGTTCTCTCAGGTAGCACAGGCGGTCCAGGAGAATCAGGCCTTCAATGCAGGGAGCCAGTGTGACCTTCAGCTGATGGAGAGAACACAGATGGAACAGTGAGGAAACACATATATCATCTCACATTGGTGTTTTATTACCTTTGAATATACAGCAGGGGTTCTCAAACGTTTTCATACCGCGACCCCATTTTATTTAGGATTTCTTTTGGGGACCCCACACTTAATGTATCGCGTAATTTCAACGTGGAATTAAGGAATATCAAAAAAGCACACGTTGTTGAACTTGATCATGCATATTTATTAGAACATTTTATTACAGCACTGTTATTAACACTTTGCCGCCCAACCACGAGTTAACTCGGGTTTCGGTGCCATGCGTTGAGGACCAGAGCCACAAGTTAACTCGTGGCAAGTTGTTATTGTTTTATTCCATATTAATAAACGGATCAAGATCCCCGATCGACTCTGCAGATTTATCCGCCTCCTTTAAATCGGCGACATGCAATACCGGCCAGATCCTCTTAGGGACGCCATCGCTCCACTGCAGTATCATTGAGGGCGAATGGGGGAAAAAATTATTTTACTGTTTATGGGCGTTTCATATGAGCCTGGATCCCAAGCGAACATCCTCCATCTTTGATCACGGTTCGAAGTGCAGATTTCAGCCTGGAATAATGGGATTTATGATCAGCCAATGGACATATCGATCTACCAGATGCCGATGAATAATGGGGAAATGCTGCCGGCGATCACATGGGCTGACGGTAGGACACACTTCCCCCAAATTACAGCCGGATTGGACATTGTTGTAAAACGCAAGCGATCGATCAGTGAATGTGGCTACTTGAACGCACACTGTATTGCTAATCAATAATACTAATCGGCGTCCCCCGCCGCCCCCATTTCATCCATAGATGCTCTGTAATAGTCCGGATGCTAAACAGTTTGTTTTATTTCATTCGTATACATACAACAGAAATGCCGTTCGATATAACGTGAGTAGCCTTTAGCCCTATAAATAGCTTTCCAGAAAAAATACGAGACGAAAACTGCGATAAAGCTTATATTCACGATGCTATAAAATGACAACCAACCGATGGATTTTTATTTTCTTTAAGCCATTATGAAGGCACGGTTTATGCACTCAAGTGACAATGAGAATGGACAGATAGCAATACTATAAAGTATATATATAGCTATCCAAAAGTACATCGGTTTGTTTACAAAGCGTGGTCCTCCAGCCACATATTAGATGGCTAGGGCCGGTCGTCAATGTGTTAATACACATTTATAAAACGAGGCATATTTAGCCAGAATATGTTGCCAGACAGGCCACGTGAGCGGATCGGCGCGGCCGAGAAATCCGCTCTTCGCTCTTTAAAGCTTGGTCCGCTCCGCTAATCGCTCATGTTGACCCCGCTCCCAAGTCGCTCTCCGCTCGCTCCCCACTCACCTTGAATCGAGCGCTCCCCGCGCCAGATCGCTCGGCAGTTTTTCTTTTTCTTTTTTGGAGCATGGTGTAAATGAGCTCAAACTACAACAGTCTACACCCCCTGGGCCCCTTAACAATTGTTTGTATTGAGCCGCATTGTAATTGTAGCCATTCTGCAATGTTAAATAACGTTGTTTATCCATTCACTAGTTCTATTAAGCGATGATAGGCTAGCCGAGCCACAATGCTATGGTCGCTGCCATTAACGTTAGCATGTAAGCTAACGTCAACAACAATGGCGTCGATACTTTTTTTAACAGGAGTGAGTGTGGGCGTCATAGATATCTATGGTGGGCGTCTCTACAGTGACGAAGCCTGAACCCTTCTCATTGGTTGAAAATGGCCTTCATGTTTGTACATCGCCATCTGTTGCTTTGGCATTGTACTGCATGTATATATTACATCAACAGTGTTAAACCACTGTGAGCGGCCTGGAGTGGATTGGAGCGGAGGAGAACTCTCGCTCCGGACGTCGCGCCGACTCATTTTAAAACCCACTCCTCGCTCACGTCAAAACAGCCCGCTCCGCGCCCCGCGCCGCTCACGCTCCGATCCGCTCACATGGCCTGTTGCCAGAACATATATATATTATAATAAATTTTTTTACTGTCACCTACCCGCAACCCGTAGTTTGAGAACCACTGATAGAGTATAGCATTGTACATGTCTCTATTGTACATGTCTCCATTGTACATGTCTCTATTGTACATGTCTCTATTGTACATGTCTCTATTGTAAATGTCTCTATTGTACATGTGTAAGGGCCATATGAGTGTTTTTGTTATTATTATTATTATTATTATTATTATTATTATTATTATTATTATTATTATTATTATTATTATTATTATTATTATTACCAATAGAAGGATATGATTTATGGGAATATTATGATTATCTGTGTAACCAATTGAATGGACTCTGTTGTACTGTGGGTGGATCACCTGTCAGGCGAGCTAGCCACAGCGCGGCGGAGATCATAAATGGGTGATAGGAATCAGCTGGGTGGTGTAGCCACAGGGAAAGCATACAATTTTCTGACCGCTTCTGATCGCTTTAGATCGCTTTAGATAGTTTTTGAACCATTATAGGAACAATAGGATCGCTTTGATCACCTCTCCCATGTAACCCATATATATTCTAAATAAATCGGATATCTGTGGTATCTGATAACGGAACTCAAGGTGTGGAGACTATTATTTGGATGGAGTGCGTACGGAATCACGTCCCCGACTACCACTAGAAGCGGACCCAAGCAGAGGCCGCTACATTAAGTCAGAAAATTCGCTGTTGTTGAAGCCACCCATGGAGAGGCGCGCTTCAATAAAGTGACAAGAGGACTCGTCAGGTTGTTGAAGCCACCCAGGCTAGAGGCGCGCTTCAATAAATGACAAGAGGAAATCAGGAAGGAAGAAAGGAATCGATCAACCACGGCATCACAGCGAGCGAATCATCCCGATTCCCGAGGACATCAATGGAACGTTCGTGAGTAGAATTTATCAATGAAATACAGACTACTACGTACGTTGCACGCGCACACGCCGCTGTGGAATATAAAAGAATTATACAGTTGTGTTAAGAATTGGCGGATAAATATAAGCAAGATGTCAGTTTCTGAAACGGATAACATGGATTTGACGGTCGCGGAAATTGAACTGAGACAATTAAGAGCATCACGTAAAGGGAGGCTTGCAGCATGCACCTGCAAACAAAATGAGATTAAACAGATGGTGATATCAAAGGATGAAGAAGGAGTAAAAACGTACATGGCATTGTTCAATAAGGTACTCAGTGATTTTAAGATTGCAAATGAGTGTACAGTTGTATTTACAGGATGATGATGGTGGAGATGATGAAACACAATGGTATAAACCAAAAATAGATGGATTCAATACATGGGTTAACGAGATTGAAGATTGGTTGATGGAGGAGTATAAGAAAAAGCAAACCCTAGCTCCAAGTCTAATTGAGTCTGTGGTCCAAAAGTCTCCAGTTGAGACTCAAGATAAGCTGGAAACTGACCTTCAGGCTACAGTAGGCCCAGACGATAGCGTTTCCAGGGCCCCATCAAAATCATCATCAAAATCATCAAAATCATCAAGATCATGTGGAAGCCATTCATCCAGTCTGCCTCCCGTCGAAGGGCTGAAACTGAACGGGCCATCCTTCAGGCACGTGCCACTGCACTTTCAGCCAGACAATCTCTAAGCCTAAAGGAAGCTGAATTAGAGGCTGAATTAAATCTAAAAAAGGCTAAAGCCAATGCTGAATTAAAGCTGCAGGAGGCTAAATCAAAGGCTGAATTAAAGGCTGAGAAGGATAAACTTGACTTTGACACAGACATGGCTGTATCAACGGCCAAACTCAAGGTACTGGATGATTATGAAACATCATCGCAAACCAGCCCAGTATCTAGAACCATGAGGTATCCACCTCAAACTTACCAACTCCCCTCTCAAGGAGACGGGTACGTGTACAAGATGCAACCTAGAGGGGATGGTATGAATGAATATGTTGACCGAGCACATGCTCTAGATACCTCAGAAGGACTACCGATATTGCAATCACCGGTAGAGTATGCATCCATAAATACTGTTCCAAAAACCCCTGTGCAAAGACAGCTCTTGGACCAGTATGCATGGGCGCACACACCACAACAGCAACAACAACAACAACAACAGCAACAACAACAACCGCAACAGCAACAACAACAGCAACAACAACCACAACAGCAACAACAACCACAACAGCAACAACAGCAACAACAACCACAACAGCAACAACAACCACAACCGCAACAACAACAACAACAGCAACAACCACAACAACAACAACAACAACAGAGGCCTCCACAAGCAGTGAGACCCAAACAGCCATATATACAGCCACAACCACCTGTACAGTATCGACCACAACCATATGTGCTACCTCAGCCACAACCTTGGCAACAACCACATGCACCATATCAGCATCAGCACCATGTGCAGCTTCAGCTTCTGGAGCTACAGCAGGACAACAGGGTCAAACTCAAACAGACCAGGTTCTATCAAATGTCATGGCAAGACAGAATGACATTACAGAGATACTTGTCACACAGCAGAATCTGGCGCTACTCCCAACCAGGGAGATTCCCATGTTTGACGGAGATCCTATGAACTTTAGATCATTCATGCGAGCCTTCGAGTATGGCATAGAAAACAGAACCACCAGCGATCAAGATAGACTCTACTTTTTGGAACAATACACCACAGATCAACCTAAATATCTTGTGCGGAGCTGCCTACACATGCCTCCACAGGATGGATATGTGGAAGCCAAAAGACTGCTCAAAGAGAATTTCGGTGATGAAATAAGAATAACAAATGCTTATATAAAGAAGGCCTTGAACTGGTCCAGCATCAAACCGGAGGATAGTCAAGCTTTGCGCGCCTACGCCCTCTACCTGAGAGGATGCAGTAATGCAATGCAGGAGCTTCACTATATGGATGAGCTGGACAATCCATCTAACCTACGACTAATCTTATCCAAGATACCCTTTAGGATCAGAGAAAGGTGGAGGTCAACGGCCTACGACATCCAGGAGCGCACTGGGCAAAGAGCCAAATTCAAGGATCTTGTGGCTTATCTGGAGAAACAAGCCAAAATCGCCTCCGACCCATTGTGGGGCAATATTCAGGATTACAGTCCTGACAGAGCTTCCCCAAGGTACCTCAAGACTGTAGCCTCTGGATGGCAAACACGAGCAGGAACAGCGGCTGCACCGGTTAAGGAGAGAAGCAGCTTCGTCACGACAGTGACACCAGTCACAAACATACCGTCAACCGTCAGTAATGTAGGATCCAAGGCAGATGGCTCTGAAGCTTTTAGAACTCCTTGTTTGTACTGTGCAGGTGATCATTCACTTGAAGCCTGCAGGAGGATAAGAGCTCAGAAACATCTGAACAAAATAGAGTTCTTAAAGGTGAAAGGACTTTGTTTTGGTTGTCTCACCAAGGGACATCTCAGTAGGAACTGTAGCCAGCGGATGAAGTGTCAGCATTGCCAGAAAGAACACCTGACTCTGCTACACATAGAAACGGATGACAAGGAAGGACCAGACGAGCAAAAAGGAACAGTCGGGTCGACAAATCAATGGAAGGTGAAATCACCTCAACAGGAGAGGACAGCATCCCTAACCGATAAGACTGTGGGTAGTGCTCTGGTGAGGCTCGGTAAAGATAATGGGGCCGGTAAGGACTGTGCTTTACCCATCGTGCCAGTTAAGGTGAAACAGGCTGACGGAAGTAGGTATGTAACGACATATGCCTTCTTGGACCATGGCAGCTCGGCATCCTTTTGCACAGAGAGCCTCATGAGGAAGCTGAATGCTAAGGGCCGGAAAACATCAATTCTCCTTAAAACAATGGCACAAGATAAACATGTCCCAGCATATGAGATCTCAGGCCTGGAGGTAGGCAACATCAATGACGACACATTTATTGCACTGCCTACGCTATACACTCAACCAGCAATCCCAGTGTCAAAAGAAAACATCCTTACTCAAGAGGAACTGAAAAAATAGCCCTACCTGAAGGATGTTCACATCACTTATATTGACGCAGATGTGGAACTTCTGATTGGAGTCAATAGTCCGAGAGCCATGGAACCTCGGCAGATCGTGAACAGCCAGGATGACGGACCATATGCCGTAAGGTCACTCTTGGGATGGGCGGTCTATGGTCCACTGAACATCAACGCGGTGGATGTGACAAGAAGACCCAAAGCCATCACCAACAGTTCGATAAACTTAAAAGATGGTCAGTATAGGGCGGCTACGTGGGCAAGGCGCTCGCCACGAATGCAGAGACGCTGGGCTCGCCTGTTCGAGCCCAGCGATCCACATTGCTTTCAGTTTAGCTGGTCGTTCATACTAATACACATTGGCCGTATTAGGGGGTGGGAAACTGATGGGTGGGGATCGGGCGTTGTGGACAGCGACTCCTACAGGTCGGTTGGTGCGCCTGCGCAGTAGAATCAGGAAGTGTCGGGGGCAGCATGAGCCTCCCACGCGTTACTCCTCGCCACTGAGAGATCGAGCTGCGCAGGTGAAAAGATGCGACTGCTGTTACCTCAAGTACCGGAGGGGACTTGTGCTATGTATGACTTAGTCCACATTGCAGCCGGCTTGTGGGAGGCAAGAAACAGCGTTCGTGACAGGGGAGGGTTGAATTGGATGATACGAAATTGGGATGGGAGAAAAATATAGAAAAATGGGAGAAAAAGTGGATAAAAAAAAAAAAAAATCAGTATAACTTGCCACTCTCCTTTCGAAAAGGAGATGTGATGACGCCCAACAACAGACAGGTGGCAACACGAGCCATGCACCTGCAAAAGAAGCTCAGGAAGGATGAAGGGTACCATGCAGAGTACAGACAGGTGGCGACACAACGAGCCATGAGCCTGCAAAAGAAGACAGGAAGATCTAAGAGCAGAGAGAAGACTGTAAGATCGAAGAGGAAAGAGGATGGAATATCTAAGACCACAGAGAAGGTACCTCTGCAAGAACCAAGGAAAGATGGCCGTGTCTGGTACATACCCCATCACAGGGTGTATCATAAAAGAAAAAAATAAAGTGGAAAGAACATGAGTGATGTTTGATTCACATCATCATTCCAAGGCACCACCATGGCAAACTCTGGAGTGGAGTGGATTGTGGATCAACTTGAAGATTTGTTATTTTGTGACGAGGAAGACTGAAATATGGACTTTCAAAGAAGAATGGCCAGCTACAATGAACACTCACCTGACCATGTTATTTGTTTTATAATTGTGTAGACACAATTAGGGGCCGGTGTAAGGGCCATATGAGTATTTTTGTTATTATTATTATTATTATTATTATTATTATTATTATTATTATTATTATTATTATTATTATTATTATTATTATTATTACCAATAGAAGGATATGATTTATGGGAATATTATGATTATCTGTGTAACCAATTGAATGGACTCTGTTGTACTGTGGGTGGATCACCTGTCAGGCGGATCAGCCACAGCGCGGCGGAGATCATAAATGGGTGATAGGAATCAGCTGGGTGGTGTAGCCATGGGGAAAGCATACAATTTTCTGACCGCTTCTGATCGCTTTAGATCGCTTTAGGACGCTTCTGATCGCTTTAGAACGCTTTAGATAGTCTTTGAACCATTATAGGAACAATAGGATCGCTTTGATCACCTCTCCCATGTAACCCATATATATTCTAAATAAATCGGATATCTGTGGTATCTGATAACGGAACTCAAGGTGTGGAGACTTATTTGGATGGAGCGCGTACGGAATCACGTCCCAGACTACCACTAGAAGCGGACCCAAGCAGAGGCCGCTACAACATGTCTCTATTGTAAATGTCTCTATTGTACATGTCTCTATTGTAAATGTCTCTATTGTACATGTCTCTATTGTACATGTCTCTATTGTACATGTCTCTATTGTAAACTCTCTCTCTCTCCTCCAGACTCTCTCTCTCCAGACAGGAAGCCATTGTGTCATGCCACACACTTATACCCATATATGGACCAGGAGAGACTCAACATGTGAATGAATGAATGAATGAAAACTTTATTTAACAGATTTCAGAATGGGTACAATACAGTACGGCTCAATACACACAATTGTTAAGGGGGTGCAGAACAGGGAAAGACTTTCATCTCGTTTACATCAGGGTCCCCCATTTTCAATTCATGAGCAAGGACAATCGGTTACAATAGTTAAACCTCACACTGAACAGGGGGGTTTAACAGTTTTTTTCCCATTGACTTGCACATTGTTGTCAGTCGCTGCCTTTGTCTCCTTCCTTCATCCTCTTCATCTTCACAGCCTAGAACACGGCCACTGATGATGCCACGTTTCGCAAGGGAAAAACTGCAATTTTTCAGGTTCCAAACCAACACATTTTCGGTATTCAAATTTTAAATTTTGTATCCCCTTCCTGGTCGTTGCTCGCATGTGCCCCCCACTGGTCGGTCTAGGGAGCCCTGAAGTCTATCACATGCTTCCTCTGAGACATAGGAGACAGCCAGCAGCCTATTTTCACCTGCCAGCGAGGACTCTCATTGGGTGAGTGTAACACGTGGGAGGTCACACTACCTCACCCAGATCCCTTCCTCGCTGTGCAGGCGCCCTGACCGACCTGCAGGAGTCGCTGTTTACAACGACCAGATTACCACCCACCGGCTTCCCTCCCGCTGACTCTGCCAATTGAGCCAGTATGACGGCCGGCACCAAGCCGGAGGCAACGCTGACAGCCGGATTCGATACCAGTGTCTCTCGCGTTGGTGACGAGCGCTTAGTCCGCTGCGCCACCCAGCCGCCGGATTTTAATTTGTTTTATTTTACATTTATTTAACCTTTATTTACCCAGGCAAGCAAGTAAGAACAAATTCTTATTTTATTTATTGTCAAAAGTATGCATAATGTTGTGTTTTTTGGGGGGAAACTCTGCATATATCGGTATCGGTTGATATCGGTATCGGAAATTAAGAGTTGGACAATATCGGTATATCGGATAGCGGTAAAAAAGCCAATATCGAGCATCCCTAGTCTAAACCCCATGTAAGCGGCTTCATGGCGGCTACAGAGAACATCCCTAGTCTGAACCCCATGTGAGCGGCTTCATGGCGGCTACAGAGAACATCCCTAGTCTGAACCCCATGTGAGCGGCTTCATGGCGGCTACAGAGAACATCCCTAGTCTGAACCCCATGTGAGCGGCTTCATGGCGGCTACAGAGAACATCCCTAGTCTGAACCCCATGTGAGCGGCTTCATGGCGGCTACAGAGAACATCCCTAGTCTGAACCCCATGTGAGCGGCTTCATGGCGGCTACAGAGAACATGCCTAGTCTAAACCCCATGTGAGCGGCTTCATGGCGGCTACAGAGAACATCCCTAGTCTGAACCCCATGTGAGCGGCTTCATGGCGGCTACAGAGAACATCCCTAGTCTGAACCCCATGTGAGCGGCTTCATGGCGGCTACAGAGAACATGCCTAGTCTGAACCCCATGTGAGCGGCTTCATGGCGGCTACAGAGAACATCCCTAGTCTGAACCCCATGTGAGCGGCTTCATGGCGGCTACAGAGAACATCCCTAGTCTGAACCCCATGTAATCGGCTTCATGGCGGCTACAGAGATTGGGGTCAAAGGCCTCCATGAAGCCATTGCTCATTCATGGTTTACTGAATTTGTTCTGAACTAATACAAGCGACAAGACTCACCATATTGAAGGCTCGCATCTCGTCCATCCGAGGTCTGTACACATCATGGTAATCCTGGATGACGGAGTCGGAGAGCTGGAGGGAGGGAGAGAGAGAGAGAGAGAGAGAGAGAGAGAGAGAGAGAGAGAGAGAGAGAGAGAGAGAGAGAGAGAGAGAGAGAGAGAGAGAGAGAGAGAGAGAGAGAGAGAGAGAGAGAGAGAGAGAGAGAGAGAGAGAGAGAGAGAGAGAGAGAGAGAGAGAGAGAGAGCGGGAGAGAGAGGGAGGGAGATAGAGAGATGGAGGGAGATGGAGAGAGAGAGAGAGAGAGAGAGAGAGAGATAGATAGAGAGAGAGAGAGAGAGAGGGGAGATAGAGAGGGAGGGAGATAGAGAGAGATGGATAGTGAGAGAGAGAGGGAGAGAGCGACAGAGATGGATAGTGAGAGAGAGAGAGACATAGAGGGATAGTGAGAGAGAGAGTGAGAGAGGGATAGTGAGAGAGAGAGACAGAGAGAGAGACAGAGAGGGATAGTGAGAGAGAGAGAGAGAGAGAGAGAGAGGGATAGTGAGAGAGAGAGAGACAGAGAGGGATAGTGAGAGAGAGACAGAGAGGGATAGTGAGAGAGAGAGGGAGAGAGAGAGAGACAGAGACGGAGAGAGAGAGAAAGAGAGAAAGAGAGAGAGAGAGAGAGTTATAATAATCTCAGTCTTCAGCAGCAGTGGATGAGAGAAATCATCCTCAATCAGACTTCCTTCCAGGGTGCCGGATGAAACGTACATCATCCTTGAAACCACTCATGGTTCTATAACCCAGTGTGATCCCAGTACATGGTTCTATAACCCAGTGTGATCCCAGTACATGGTTCTATAACCCAGTGTGATCCCAGTACATGGTTCTATAACCCAGTGTGATCCCAGTACATGGTTCTATAACCCAGTGTGATCCCAGTACATGGTTCTATAACCCAGTGTGGTCCTAGTACATGGTTCTATAACCCAGTGTGGTCCCAGTACATGGTTCTATAACCCAGTGTGATCCCAGTACATGGTTCTATAACCCAGTGTGGTCCCAGTACATGGTTCTATAACCCAGTGTGGTCCCAGTACATGGTTCTATAACCCAGTGTGATCCCAGTACATGGTTCTATAACCCAGTGTGATCCCAGTACATGGTTCTATAACCCAGTGTGATCCCAGTACATGGTTCTATAACCCAGTGTGGTCCCAGTACATGGTTCTATAACCCAGTGTGATCCCAGTACTGTTACAATCACGGCCTCGCTCTCTCCCCCGCAACGTCCACGCCCTTATATGGGCAGCTTCCTACCCCAGCTTCCACACGCCGTCACCTGGGATCAATCGACGCACCTGAGACACGTCAGGTCACCACCAGCCCCGACAAGAGACCTGGGTCTCCTGCCACTCCCCGTCCGAGTGTTGCTACACCTTCCTTCTTGCTGTCTTGTCGCACAGAACTTGTAAGTCGCTTTGGATAAAAGCGTCAGCTAAATGACTAAATGTAAATGTAAATGTAACCCTGTCTCCCTGTGCCCAGGGTCGCCTGCCCTGTCCTAACCCTGTCTCCCTGTGCCCAGGGTCGCCTGCCCTGTCCTAACCCTGTCTCCCTGTGCCCAGGGTCACCTGCCCTGTCCTAACCCTGTCTCCCTGTGCCCAGGGTCACCTTCCCTGTCCTAACCCTGTCTCCCTGTGCCCAGGGTCGCCTGCCCTGTCCTAACCCTGTCTCCCTGTGCCCAGGGTCGCCTGCCCTGTCCTAACCCTGTCTCCCTGTGCCCAGGGTCACCTGCCCTGTCCTAACCCTGTCTCCCTGTGCCCAGGGTCGCCTTCCCTGTCCTAACCCTGTCTCCCTGTGCCCAGGGTCACCTGCCCTGTCCTAACCCTGTCTCCCTGTGCCCAGGGTCACCTGCCCTGTCCTAACCCTGTCTCCCTGTGCCCAGGCTCGCCTGCCGCTCTGTCTGTTTCTCTGCCCTGTCCTAACCCCGTCTCCCTGTGCCCAGGCTCGCCTCCCAAGACACCACCCGCCTGGACGTTCCTGTAATCACGAGGAGTGCTCCTGCTCGCATCTGTCGCACATTCCTGTACATTCATAACCCTGTCTGCATGGTACCTCTTTGATGAAACAACCTGAACCGCTCCATTCTCCTCTCCCTGTGTTCTGCTCTTGGGCGCAAGTTAAACCCTAACAAGTACCAGCAGCAGTTATATCCTATAGTTTGCTATGGTCACCTGGCCCCCTCCGTAATGACACGTGTCCACCAGTGGCGTCGTTAGCCCTGGGCTTCCGGGGCTTTAGCCCCGGATGTTTTTCTCCTAGCCCCGGATCTAAAAAAAATAAAAATAAAAAATTGTTTACATTTTTTTTTTTTTTTTTTTATTATTATTATTTTTTTTATGTCAGCATCCCCATTGTCTGTGCTGAATGTTTGTTAGTGTTTGGTATTTTTTGTTGGTTTTTAGTACTTTTAAACATTTTTAGTAAGTAGTTTTCATTTGATCCTATAATTCTTTCATTCACCGATTTGTGGACTTTTTTTTTAGTGTCCTGAAAGGCGCCTTATAAATCAAATGCATTATTATTATTATTATCATCCAGGAGGGAAAAGACACTTTGGATAGTAGGGACTGCATCTCTGCCTGTCCTGACCAGGAAACACTTTGCAACTGTGATCTCCTCTGGCAATAGTTGGATATTGTAATGTGTGGCGAGGGGTTGCAGCAATTCCACTGAGAGAAACTGGTCTGAGGCTGGATAACATGCCTGTATGCCTCTCATAAATTGTTATCCAACTCATGAGAACCTGCTCTCAAGCTCTTGCAGCATTCTGTCGACGACTGGATAGAACAGTCTCTGTCTCAGCTGATCTCCTGAGCTGAGGTCTGAGCTTGTGCCACAAGATGACTCAACTACATACTCGTCGATCCTTTTCTGCTTCCTCCTTTGGCTGGTAGTATGTTCCTCAATCCAAAGGCCATTACATATGGCCTTTGTCCTGTCATACATGTCCACTGCCATCTCTGATGTGCGATAACCTTTGAGTGTGTCCTGCACTGTGCTTTTAAATAGTACAGATATTGAAGATGTGCACTTTAACGCAGCAGCACCTGGAGCTATCCATACCCATGTCCAGTGTCCTATAATAAGCTTTAATCGAACCTCGGATAGTCCGGTTGGTTTGGGGTGGTGTGAAAGCTCATTCACTCTTGCAAGTGAACCCTGCTGCGGTTCATTTGAGATGTGAATGCAAAGCGGACCAAAGGCAGGAAAAGACCCAAAAATCGAATCTTTTTTTAATGAGAAGACTGAAACATATGTATATAATGAAACACACAATCGTTTTTTTTCGATTGCCTAAGCATGATTTTGAAAACGGGGCCCGGTGTTTCAAAACACACAATTAGCACAACCACACACACAATTATCAGAACACCTCAGATCCTTTGCTAAATTAAACACTTGTCAAAACCATACACTAATTTTGTTACCATATGAAACACACGTTACATAATGACTTAATTCTGTTTGAACCAGTTACACACACTGCTGTGCTTAACCTAAAACACATTTAGCAATTCTACTTCTCAGTGATTAGAGTACTGTAAGTGAAGTACGCAGATAATGTGCAAATATACAATAAATTCACCAAACACTACACAAGACCAATGCTGTAGACTGATGAAAATATAATTTATTTATCTACATATACCCAAATCAATGATGCAGACTGATAAAATAACGTTTTCTCTCCATATAACCAAATCAGTCAACATTTCAACATGGAGAATCACAACAATACATGTCCCAGTTTTCATGCTACTATGTGCATAACACTGTAAGCTCAGCAAATATCAGACAAACATAAAATACTGTATCCAGTACAGGTTAAAATTACAGTAACACAATTTTCTTTTTGAAAAAATTTAAACAGAAAATACTAGACATTATCTCTTTGCCTAGCTGGATCTGGCAAGATAATTTTTTGTTGTGATTCTCCATGTTGACTGATTTGGGAAAATGGGAGAAAATGTATATTTTCATCAGTCTGCATCATTGGTTGTCTTGTGTAGTGTTTGGTGAATGTATTGTATATTTTCACGTTCTCTGTGTACAGTACTTCACTCTCCTTCCATTTTGGTTGAAGACAGGTGAACTCACCTGCTGCATTTTTATAGTGCTTAAACCTGATTGTGTATCTACAATTAACTGTGTTTTTATTTTGTTATTGGTGTATATGTGTATGTATGTACAGTATATGTATATATATTATATGTATATATATGTGTATATATGTATATTTGTACTCCTGTTGGGGCTTCTTGGACCAGATCAATGTTTTATCTGGCTAAATAAATAAATAAATAAGAAACTGATGATTTGGTCCTGTTAACTTTGAATTTTCTATGGGGACTGCCCAGATCCCTCTCATGGACCTGGACCTCACTTTGAGAACCTCTAATGATTCTAGTTATTCAGTATTCATCTCTAATTAATCTAAAATTGCGTATTTCTGTGCTTAAAAAAAAAAAAAAAAAAAAGGGGGGGGGGGTTGACCCCCCCCTCCACCCCCCTGGGCTGAAGCCCCCAATGTTTTCTAACCCTAAAAACGCCCCTGGTGTCCACTAACGTTTATTAAATCAGTAGTTATAAACATATGATATTCTGATGATGGTGACGATTCCATCCATCTCCAACTCCCCAAACAGGATGCTTTTGAATTTCAAAATCAACCTTTGACATGTGGGTGTAATGTTTCCTTAACCCTTTCACTGCCACACTACAGAAGGTTAACCCTTTACTATCACACTACCGACGGTTACGTTTGGTAGTGCGTCAGTGAAAGGGTTAACCGTTTGGTAGTGCGGCAGTGAAAGGGTTCCACATGTGTTGCGGTCCTGATCTTCCCCTCCTCCAGCTCCAGTCTGAGCAGCGCCCTGCGCACACACACACACAGGCACGCATACACACACACCTGCTCCCCGTCCAGCTCCAGTCTGAGCAGCGCCCGGCGCACGTAATCCACGAAGGAGGCGGCCTTGGAGTAGAGGTTACCCACACGCTTCTCACTGTGAAGGACACACACACACAGGTACACACACACGCACACACACACACAACCACGTGCATGCACATACACACACACGCGCAACCACGTGCACACACACACACAGGCACGTACACACAGACACACACAGGCACACACCACACACACACACAATCAATAGACAATAAGACACAAGTATTATATCCTGAGGACTTGTTTACCTCACCTGTATAATAATGATGACCGGACCACTACTTTAGTTTTACAATTTATTATCCGACTAACAGCTCGGAGACGCTCTCTGATTGGCCACTGACTGACGCTCTCTGATTGGCCACTGACATGTGCGCCCAATCGCGTGACGAGCTGTGTCTTTGCCCATTTCCGGGTCTAACAGCCTGCAAACTACCTAACACCTAGTTTATCACTGGTTAAGCTTAGGCGACTCTTTCGAAGTTGGTTAAGGTTAGAGTTTGGAATCAGGGCAGGCGTTCTATCGCCATGCTCTAAGACAAACTCTAACCTTAACCAACTTCCAAAGAGTGCCTAAGCTTAACCAGTGTAGAAACAGGCGTCACACGATTGGGCGCACATGTCACATGAAGTGGCCAATCAGAGAGCGTCTCCGCAAAATGCGGCTACGGAAAAAAATAACGCGGTACATACTGGTGCAATCACTTCCGGTTACCCACAACCCCACGCTGGGAACTACGGCAAGTATTTAAGGACAATGCACCACAACAAGCAAGAACAGAAACACCTTTCAGTCCCTGTAAGAGCCATATGAGTGTTTTTAGTTATGGATTATTATTATTATTTTTTTATCCACTTTTTCTCCTTTTTTTTTCTATTTTTCTCCCATCCCAATTTCGCCTTGCCAATTCCCCCTTCAATTCTCCCCTCCCCTGTCTCGAATGTTGCTAGACTATGCATCCCACTGGTCGGCTGCAGTGAGGACCAAGCCTTGCATCACGTGTCCCCTCCGGTACACGAGGAGGCAGCCGTTGCATCTTTTCACCTGCACAGCGCAATCTCTCAGTGGCGAGGAGTAACGCGTGGGAGGCTCACGCTGCCCCCGTTGCTTCCTGATTCTGCTGTACAGGCGCACCAACCGACCTGTAAGAGTCGCTGCCCACTGCGCCACTCAGCCGCCCTATGGATTATTATTATATCAAATAGAAGGATATGTGAATATTAATTGAAAGCAGATTATTATGGGTCATTATTGTGGAATGTTATGATTGATCTGTGTGGCCTGCAACAGGGAATGCTTGCCCAGTGTTGGCCTATTCTGGGCAAAATGGATTGGCCTCAGTTGTGTATTGTGGGCTGTGGTTCACCTGACTTGCCTGAACGGCACTAACGAGGCAGACCAGTCACTGCGCAGCTGAGGTGGTATAAATCAGTGCTGGCAATTACCTGGGTGGGTGTAGAACGGGAACGGCACACAGTTTTCTGACCGCTTTGGTCCCAGCTTCGATGTAAATAGATTTTCTAAATTAATCGGATATCTGTGGTATCTGACAACGGAACTCAACGTGTGGAGACTATTTTTTTTTTTTTAAACTTTGACCAGACAGCTGGTTCTTTTTAGCGTTTATCGCTTTTTTCTGGTCAAGCATGACCGACAGAAACAGGTTGAATGGGATATAGATAGGGGAAGACACTCTGAGAAAATACGGCGAGTCGAACTCGTGTACCCCAGATCCGTGACGCGCACGGTTGTCCCCGACGCCGAAATAGTGCCGAGATACGCGGTGAGCTACTGGAGCTCCCCGTGGAGACTATTTTTGGATAGAAAGCGCGTACAGAACACCTCCCGACTGCCTTGAGAAGCGGACCCAGGCAGAGGCCGCTACAGTCCCTCTGCATCTCCACCCCATCAGCCTCTGTTTCTCTCCATCACACCTAAAGTTAGGCGCTGAGGGCCACAGAGAAGGTGGTTCTGGATGTTCCTCAGATCGCTGAGGGGACAGTTCAGTCAGTATGTTCTTCCTGTGTCTCAGGACAGTTCAGTCAGTATGTTCTTCCTGTGCTCCAGGACAGTTCAGTCAGTATGTTCTTCCTGAGGACAGTTCAGTCAGTATGTTCTTCCTGTGCCCCAGGACAGTTCAGTCAGTATGTTCTTCCTGTGTCTCAGGACAGTTCAGTCAGTATGTTATTCCTGTGCCCCAGGACAGTTCAGTCAGTATGTTCTTCCTGTGCCCCAGGACAGTTCAGGCAGTATGTTCTTCCTGTGCCCCAGGACAGTTCAGTCAGTATGTTCTTCCTGTGCCCCAGGACAGTTCAGTCAGTATGTTCTTCCTGAGGACAGTTCAGTCAGTATGTTCTTCCTGTGCCCCAGGACAGTTCAGTCAGTATGTTCTTCCTGTGCCCCAGGACAGTTCAGTCAGTATGTTCTTCCTGTGCCCCAGGACAGTTCAGTCAGTATGTTCTTCCTGAGGACAGTTCAGTCAGTATGTTCTTCCTGTGCCCCAGGACAGTTCAGTCAGTATGTTCTTCCTGTGCCCCAGGACAGTTCAGTCAGTATGTTCTTCCTGTGCCCCAGGACAGTTCAGTCAGTATGTTCTTCCTGAGGACAGTTCAGTCAGTATGTTCTTCCTGTGCCCCAGGACAGTTCAGTCAGTATGTTCTTCCTGTGCCCCAGGACAGTTCAGTCAGTATGTTCTTCCTGTGCCCCAGGACAGTTCAGTCAGTATGTTCTTCCTGAGGACAGTTCAGTCAGTATGTTCTTCCTGTGCCCCAGGACAGTTCAGTCAGTATGTTCTTCCTGTGCACCAGGACAGTTCAGTCAGTATGTTCTTCCTGTGCCCCAGGACAGTTCAGTCAGTATGTTCTTCCTGAGGACAGTTCAGTCAGTATGTTCTTCCTGTGCCCCAGGACAGTTCAGTCAGTATGTTCTTCCTGTGCCCCAGGACAGTTCAGTCAGTATGTTCTTCCTGTGCCCCAGGACAGTTCAGTCAGTATGTTCTTCCTGAGGACAGTTCAGTCAGTATGTTCTTCCTGTGCCCCAGGAGAGTTCAGTCAGTATGTTCTTCCTGTGCCCCAGGACAGTTCAGTCAGTATGTTCTTCCTGAGGACAGTTCAGTCAGTATGTTCTTCCTGTGCCCCAGGACAGTTCAGTCAGTATGTTCTTCCTGTGCCCCAGGACAGTTCAGTCAGTATGTTCTTCCTGAGGACAGTTCAGTCAGTATGTTCTTCCTGTGCCCCAGGACAGTTCAGTCAGTATGTTCTTCAGGGCAGCTCTGGCTGCAATTGTAGCTTACCACCACTGGGATGACTGTGTATGAACAAATAATGGACTCTGTACGCGGTCTGGGGTCACTGGGGTGTCATGAAGAGCGCTATATAAATCCAATTCATTATTATTATTATTATTATTATTATTATTATTATTATTATTATTATTATTATTATTATTATTATTATTATTATTATTATTATTATTATTATTCCTGTGCCCCAGGACAGTTCAGTCAGTATGTTCTTCCTGAGGACAGTGCAGTCAGTATGTTCTTCCTGTGCCCCAGGACAGTTCAGTCAGTATGTTCTTCCTGTGCTCCAGGACAGTTCAGTCAGTATGTTCTTCCTGTGCCCCAGGACAGTTCAGTCAGTATGTTCTTCCTGTGCCCCAGGACAGTTCAGTCAGTATGTTCTTCCTGTGCCCCAGGACAGTTCAGTCAGTATGTTCTTCCTGTGCCCCAGGACAGTTCAGTCAGTATGTTCTTCCTGTGCCTCAGGACAGTTCAGTCAGTATGTTCTTCCTGTGCTCCAGGACAGTTCAGTCAGTATGTTCTTCCTGTGCCCCAGGACAGTTCAGTCAGTATGTTCTTCCTGTGCCCCAGGACAGTTCAGTCAGTATGTTCTTCCTGTGCCCCAGGACAGTTCAGTCAGTATGTTCTTCCTGTGTCTCAGGAAAGTTCAGTCAGTATGTTCTTCCTGTGCCTCAGGACAGTTCAGTCAGTATGTTCTTCCTGAGGACAGTTCAGTCAGTATGTTCTTCCTGTGCCCCAGGACAGTTCAGTCAGTATGTTCTTCCTGTGTCTCAGGATAGTTCAGTCAGTATGTTCTTCCTGTGCCCCAGGACAGTTCAGTCAGTATGTTCTTCCTGTGCCCCAGGACAGTTCAGTCAGTATGTTCTTCCTGTGTCCCAGGACAGTTCAGTCAGTATGTTCTTCCTGTGCCCCAGGACAGTTCAGTCAGTATGTTCTTCCTGTGCCCCAGGACAGTTCAGTCAGTATGTTCTTCCTGTGTCTCAGGATAGTTCAGTCAGTATGTTCTCTCTGTGCCTCAGGACAGTTCAGGCAGTATGTTCTTCCTGTGTCTCAGGACAGTTCAGTCAGTATGTTCTTCCTGTGCCTCAGGACAGTTCAGTCAGTATGTTCTTCCTGTGTCTCAGGATAGTTCAGTCAGTATGTTCTTCCTGTGCCCCAGGACAGTTCAGTCAGTATGTTCTTCCTGTGCCCCAGGCAGTGGTGCAGTCCTAATATGGGAACTGGTAACACGCCACGCCACACGCACGCGCGGGTACGTGCATGCGCACAGAACTGATTTATACACACACACACGCACGCACACACACACGCACACACACACACACACACACAAGCGCATATACGCAAGTGCAATCTTTCTATCATACAAGCTCTTCTTGCTCTCTATTTGTGTGAATGTGCGCATGGAAAGCTGGCGCGCAGCACAGACGCTTGATTCAATATCATAAGCAGGTAGACCCCCATCACGAATTCCGAGCCACATTAGTATTCACCTCCACTGCCTGTGTCACACAGAATGAAGGGGGAGATGCATTCAGATAGCCAACACCCAGATTAGTCTACCTGCGCTTTTTGTTATGTAAAACGGTGGCCGGGTACTAGTCACAACGAATGGATACAGCGCATTTTTGTGCGCGCGTACACGCGAGTACACATCCGTGCGCGATCGCGCGTACTTCTGCCTCAGTGATCTGGTAACACGGCGTGTAACCGGGTGTGACCGCGACTGCACCACTGGCCCCAGGACAGTTCAGTCAGTATGTTCTTCCTGAGGACAGTTCAGTCAGTATGTTCTTCCTGTGCCCCAGGACAGTTCAGGCAGTATGTTCTTCCTGTGTCTCAGGGCAGTTCAGTCAGTATGTTCTTCCTGTGCCCCAGGACAGTTCAGTCAGTATGTTCTTCCTGAGGATAGTTCAGTCAGTATGTTCTCTCTGTGCCTCAGGACAGTTCAGTCAGTATGTTCTTCCTGTGTCTCGGGACAGTTCAGTCAGTATGTTCTTCCTGTGTCTCAGGACAGTTCAGTCAGTATGTTCTTCCTGTGCCCCAGGACAGTTCAGTCAGTATGTTCTTCCTGTGTCCCAGGACAGTTCAGTCAGTATGTTCTTCCTGTGCTCCAGGACAGTTCAGTCAGTATGTTCTTCCTGTGTTCCAGGACAGTTCAGTCAGTATGTTCTTCCTGTGTCTCAGGACAGTTCAGGCAGTATGTTCTTCCTGTGTCTCAGGACAGTTCAGTCAGTATGTTCTTCCTGTGCCTCAGGACAGTTCAGTCAGTATGTTCTTCCTGTGCCCCAGGACAGTTCAGTCAGTATGTTCTTCCTGTGTCTCAGGATAGTTCAGTCAGTATGTTCTTCCTGTGCCCCAGGACAGTTCAGTCAGTATGTTCTTCCTGTGCCCCAGGCAGTGGTGCAGTCCTAATATGGGAACTGGTAACACGCCACGCCACGCGCACGCGCGGGTACGTGCATGCGCACAGAACTGATTTATACACACACACACGCACGCACACACACACACGCACACACACACACACAAGCGCATATACGCAAGTGCAATCTTTCTATCATACAAGCTCTTCTTGCTCTCTATTTGTGTGAATGTGCGCGTGGAAAGCTGGCGCGCAGCACAGACGCTTGATTCAATATCATAAGCAGGTAGACCCCCATCACGAATTCCGAGCCACATTAGTATTCACCTCCACTGCCTGTGTCACACAGAATGAAGGGGGAGATGCATTCAGATAGCCAACACCCAGATTAGTCTACCTGCGCTTTTTGTTATGTAAAACGGTGGCCGGGTACTAGTCACAACGAATGGATACAGCGCATTTTTGTGCGCGCGTACACGCGAGTACACATCCGTGCGCCATCGCGCGTACTTCTGCCTCAGTGATCTGGTAACACGGCGTGTAACCGGGTGTGACCGCGACTGCACCACTGGCCCCAGGACAGTTCAGTCAGTATGTTCTTCCTGAGGACAGTTCAGTCAGTATGTTCTTCCTGTGCCCCAGGACAGTTCAGGTAGTATGTTCTTCCTGTGTCTCAGGGCAGTTCAGTCAGTATGTTCTTCCTGTGCCCCAGGACAGTTCAGTCAGTATGTTCTTCCTGAGGACAGTTCAGTCAGTATGTTCTTCCTGTGCCCCAGGACAGTTCAGTCAGTATGTTCTTCCTGTGTCTCAGGACAGTTCAGGCAGTATGTTCTTCCTGTGTCTCAGGACAGTTCAGTCAGTATGTTCTTCCTGTGCCTCAGGACAGTTCAGTCAGTATGTTCTTCCTGTGCCCCAGGACAGTTCAGTCTGTATGTTCTTCCTGTGTCTCAGGATAGTCCAGTCAGTATGTTCTTCCTGTGCCCCAGGACAGTTCAGTCAGTATGTTCTTCCTGTGGTCCAGGACAGTTCAGTCAGTATGTTCTTCCTGTGCCCCAGGACAGTTCAGTCAGTATGTTCTTCCTGTGCCCCAGGACAGTTCAGTCAGTATGTTCTTCCTGAGGACAGTTCAGTCAGTATGTTCTTCCTGTGCCCCAGGACAGTTCAGTCAGTATGTTCTTCCTGTGCCCTAGGACAGTTCACTCAGTATGTTCTTCCTGTGCCCCAGGACAGTTCAGTCAGTATGTTCTTCCTGTGCCCCAGGACAGTTCAGTCAGTATGTTCTTCCTGAGGACAGTTCAGTCAGTATGTTCTTCCTGTGCCCCAGGACAGTTCAGTCAGTATGTTCTTCCTGTGCCCTAGGACAGTTCACTCAGTATGTTCTTCCTGTGCCCCAGGACAGTTCAGTCAGTATGTTCTTCCTGTGCCCCAGGAAAGTTCAGTCCCAGTCTTATGTCAATAAAGAAAAGTCTTCAGTCCGACAATAGGTCCAGTCGTGGGGGGGGGGGGGGGGGGGGGTGACACTGAAATCACGAATTTGCTCGATTCACGTTCTAATGTATTCATTAAATATCTCCCATTATTATTCTAGGTTTATATTGCAAGCGCTGTACAGGTTCAAGGCCCCTTTTGTAAGTGAGGAAAGGCTTGAGTCATTAAGTGTATACAACTTAAAGGGATATTTCACCTTGGTAGAACTTTCAGCAGTCTTAACTTTATCTACAGTCATGTAGTGACTGCTGCTGTCCTTGTTATCCTCTGTCAACACCTCCTCCTCCCAGGCTCCTCATTCACTTCCATTCATTTTCAAGTCTAAACATCATACGTCTGAAGTATAAACAAACTACTGCTGTACAGGTTTGAGTGTGCTGTCTTTGCCCTGCAAGGTATGATTGGGGAGTGGTTACCATGGCTACCCGCTGCCTTGCTGGAAGAAAGATTCTAACCTCTTAAGCCCTAGCCATATTCTCTGAAGATTCTCCTAAAAGTACATACCCAAATAAATGGAAGATTGCTCCACTTCTACAAGGTCCATTTGCCTGTTATTGGTATCTAGGGACATCAATCATCAGGGAATGTTTGACCAGTATCAGACATATTGTGTCTGTTACTAGGCTTGAGTAAATTGTAATGAACCAAAGGAGAATATAAGTTATTATAATAAACTTGACGGTGAATATCACCATGCTAACATTGACCAGACGTGAAAAACTGAGCTCAGCACCTTCTTGAGATCAAGTGGACTAAAAATCTAAGCAAATGAATAAAGGGCAGATGATTTACAGGGCTTTTTGAAGATACAGTACTTACTTTTGCCTGTTTCCCAGGACAGTTCAGTCAGTATGTTCTTCCTGTGCCCCAGGACAGTGCAGTCAGTATGTTCTTCCTGTGCCCCAGGACAGTTCAGTCAGTATGTTCTTCCTGAGGACAGTTCAGTCAGTATGTTCTTCCTGTGTCTCAGGACGGTTCAGTTCTTATGTACCCCAGTTGCTATTGCATGTACATATTTGTGTGTTTTTTTTACACGTATATGTACATACATACCAACTATTTCGCCTGTTTTATTCTCCACCCATCGATCATCCATAGCAACACTACTATCACCGACATCTAAGAAGGGAGATCCCCCCTTGAACGGCCCTTCTAAGGTTTCTCCCCTCCACATTGCCTGTGGTGCATTTTTTCCTATTTCTAGGTTTCTAGTGAGTTTTTCCTCACCTTCGCAAAACTCTGAACTCTCCAAATATGTCTGGGAGTGTTGCATTTATTGACTTTACATTTATTTTGGATTTCATGGTGTTTTTTTTTGTTTTGTTCTTGATTTATTGTGATGTTTCTTCTTGACTTGTCCGGCCCATGGGGACATTAACGTGTGTTGTCAGGCCTACATTTGATTTGATTTGATTTGAACATGTCTGCAGGAGGTTTTTACTTCCAGCTCAGACCTTCCAAGCAGAGATAGAACATAAACCCCACAGCGGGTTTAGTCCCAAGCGTTAGTACCTTCTATGGGAGCTGTAGTGATCCCTCAAGATCACGTGAAGAACTGCTCTGTAGAAGAGAGACTCCATCTGAATCTGTGGAAGAGGGACAACGATAACAGGTGTTTATTAAAACAACAGCCTTTTCATTCTCATTAAAAACACTGATTCCGTTTCCCCCGTTTCAGCCAACCGTCCAGCACACAGAAAACAATACATATGATGTTGCTCTCCAAAAAGTAGGAAGCCGTAATCAACCATTTTTGGATGTACTCAATCTGGCCTTGATTGCGTTCATATTTATAAACATTCCGTATTAGCAGCCCTTGGTATCGCATATCGACTTTGGCCCACAGCTCTGGCCCTCTGCGTTTCAACACTGTAGTCGATGAGAAACCCTACAAATAAACACTGTAGTCGATGAGAAACCCTACAAATAAACACTGTAGTCGATGAGAAACCCTACAAATAAACACTGCAGTCGATGAGAAACACAGACAGCTTGTTTGAACGTATACGCATGAGCTAGAAAGAGGATAATAACATCTGGTTTGGTGAGGAGGAGGATAATAACATCTGGTTTGGTGAGGAGGAGGATAATAACATCTGGTTTGGTGAGGAGGAGGATAATAACATCTGGTTTGGTGAGATGTAGGATAATAACATCTGGTTTGGTGAGATGTAGGATAATAACATCTGGTTTGGTGAGATGTAGGATAATAACTAGTGCTGTCAGGCGATTAAAAAATGTATCTAATTAATTACAGGATTTGTAATTAATAAATCTAATTAATCGCATTTTAATCGCATAACCATTTTAGGCCTGATATTCTATATTCTATAATCATATTTCAAATGGCATGTGTCCGGATGGCAGAATTCAGTACTGTATAAAAACCTTCTGTTTAATCATCTTCCATTTATTCATTTGCTTCGATTTTTCAGGTCTGGTAAATTTTTGCATGGTGTTAGCATGGTGTTATTCACAGTCAAAGATAACATTTTTTAAATAAATTGAATTGATATTCTCATTTGGTTCATTACAATTTAGAAAAAAGCAGGAAGCCGGACCAGCACTCGACAATTTTAATCGCAGCCAGATACAACAGACATGTTTCAGAACAGGTGTTCCTTCTTCAGTGTTAATGGCTAGCTATATTAGTTTGTGGCTATATACAAGGTGGGCAGGAAGTGACATCAAAACAGGTATGCCTGGGATTACTTTGACCCTAGGAAGGACATTATAATGTGAAGTCAATTCCAAAATTACCAAAATTACCAGAAACAAAATACATCTTCACCATAGCTAATAGGGCTAAATAAATGAGCCCATTGCAATATTTGCAAACCAAAGATTCTCTTAAAGGCCAACTTGCAGGTTGTATTTTTGTTCAATAAACAATGTGGACTAGGCCAACGGTGACTTTCATGAAGAAGAAAAAAAAATATTGAAATTTACCCAGTTTTAGCGTTTTTATCAAACATTTTGTCTGCCCAACACAATCACCACGCACGTGGATATTTTAATCAATGGTTCATAACGTGCGCGTGTAATCGAAATGATGTCATCACGGCAGGTGCAGGGCACCTGAGAGTCACACACACACAGAGAGTCTGAGAGTCACACACAGCTAGTGGCAGGCAGAGAGCCTTGCTACTACTAGCCGAGGAGTAATGAATGAAAATGTATCTGTTTCACCTAACAACACTATTGCTCCGTGATCATAGCCATCCATCTCTAAAGCTAACCACTATTTGTAAAAGCCACAACCATGTTACCATATTTGTACTAATGAAAATCATTGTGTCGTTGTACATAGTGTATACACCGTTAGAAGCTAGCTAAGTTAGCTAACGTAGCTTAGCTTAGCTTGGTAGCCGAAACTCATAACATCACCCGATTTAAAATGGTTTTCTCCTCTTTGTATACATTTGTCATCACAAGTATTCTGCCAAAGAACTTATGGACACGACAATAGTAGTAGTTATAAGGTGTTTGAGCTTGTAGCGTTAGTTAGCTCATAGCTATCGTCACTGATGCACAGAGTGCAGCTAAAGGGGCTACTATCGTATCAACATGCCGGGGCGCATAGCTTGCTAGCCGGCAGGATGTGTGTGCAGCAGTGCTTTGCCTCACAGGTCTGAGAAGAGGACCTACACATTTTACTCGTTCCCAAAACTCTTTTACATGCACGACAGTCAGTGCATGTGAGCGGATCGGAGCGTGAGCGGCGCGGGGCGCGGAGCGGCCGGTTTTGACGTGAGCGAGGAGTGGGTTTTAAAATGAGTCGGCGCGACGTCCGGAGCGAGAGTTCTCCTCCGCTCCAATCCACTCCAGGTCGCTCACAGTGGTTTAACACTGTTGATGTAATATACATGCAGTACAATGCCAAAGCAACAGATGGCGATGTACAAACATGAAGGCCATTTTCAACCAATGAGAAGGGTGAACCTGTGATATCCTGTTCAGGCTTCACTCCTCCTCCTTCACTCACTCCTGTTAGAAAAAGTATCGACGCCATTGTTGTTGACGTTAGCTTACATGCTAACGTTAATGGCAGCGGCCATAGCATTGTGGCTCGGCTAGCCTATCATCGCTTAACTCTTTCAGTGCCACTCACGAGATTTCTCGTGTTTTTTTATAGGTGGTTGCTAGCCACTCACGAGATTTCTCTGAATTTTTTTTTTTTTTTTTTTTTTGCGATCTGAAAAATTATTGCATCACCCGAGCCTACCCGAGTATTGCCGAGCTGCGCCGGTGATCACTGTGGAAAAAAGCGCCCCCTGTCGTCTCCCAGATGACATAAGTGATTTTGGAATGGACTCAATGAAAATGAATGGGGAAAAAAATCCGGTACTCCACATTTTCCAGTTCACTGATCCAGCCGGGGTTACTAGAGTTCATTCTGGAGCCTCAGATCCCCGCGGATCATGGAGATCCACTGTGTCGCGTTGGATCCATACACGTATCGATTTTTTCGAATGGTGATCAGGAATTGGAATATACCAGTTGGATACCATCTGATGTCAGGTAAGGACTCTATGTTATCAGTGGTAGGATAATCAGAGTAAGTTTGATGAAGTTATAAGCTGTTTTGTGAAATGTCTTCTTTCGGTTTCATTGTAAAAGTCCGAGAGGAAATCAACGGGGCGATTATCCGCGCGCGGCCGTAATGTGCGTGCGTGCACGTATAATATTGATCATCTAGCGTTTATTTGAAAACGATTCATAAAAAGGCCGACGAATATCAACGTTGTGGAATATTCCACTAAAAGACGATTTTCATAGAATGCTCCAGAATGAGCTGTTTTTTATATCAAAACGGGGGCTTTTCTAACTGCTCTGAAACGGCAACGACGCGATAAAAAAACAATCTGCCTTCACAGCACTGTCTGGAAAATAGTCTTTGATAATGCGATGGGCAGATTAGACACATAGCCATAATTTAAAACATAGATTAGGCGATATTAACGTTAACATTGGCGCGGATGGTGGCATTCAAGCGGTAAAATGGAAAACCAGGCGTGGCACTGAAAGAGTTAATAGAGCTAGTGAATGGATAAACAACGTTATTTAACATTGCAGAATGGGTACAATTACAATGCGGCTCAATACAAACAATTGTTAAGGGGCCCAGGGGGTGTAGACTGTTGTAGTTTGAGCTAATTTACACCATGCTCCAAAAAAAAAAAAAATGCCGAGCGATCTGGCGCGGGGAGCGGGGAGCGCTCGATTCAAGGTGAGCGGGGAGCGAGCGGAGAGCGACTTGGGGGCGGGGTCAACATGAGCGATTAGCGGAGCGGACCAAGCTTTAAAGAGCGAAGAGCGGATTTCTCGGCCGCGCCGATCCGCTCACGTGGCCTGACGACAGTAGACATAATGCTAACGTTAGCGGGGTAACGTTAGCCAGAGCCATATAGCCAGCTTGATACTATGACCCGGGGATAAGGCGACAGCGCACAGACCAGTAGCGCTGCTGTACTGAACAACAGGCTGCCTAGTGGTAAATGTAGTTCTTTTTTTACGACATTAAAAACATTATAACTACCTTGTTTCAACCAGTTGTAGCTGGTCCATCAAAGTCTCCCGACGATTAAACCCATTTGCGTCTTGTAAGGCGTCCATTTGGATCAAGGAAATAGCATTCTGCACTCGTCAAAACTCCTTGTAGTGGAAGTAGGGGAAAGATATCAGATGTGACGTCATGGCCCTGATAGCTCTGATAAGCTTTTTTGATTCGCGCGTGCATGTTATTCGTGCGTGGACCTTTTTACCCCTTTCGGAGTGGCATTTCCGGCATCAAATGAAAAAATAATAATAATTTAATTAGATACCAATGATGTAAACTACCCATAATTGAAGAGTAGGGTTTAACCTGCAAGTTGGGCTTTAAGATAAGAACAGCAAAAACAGAAGAAAAAACAGAAGGAAAACATTTCCTCATTCGTAAAAACAATGATAATAATAATGTAATCATAATAATGATGGTAAAAGTCACTTATTATAGGAAACAGGTTAACACGTTCTCTTCATTCATTCCCAATGGATATAATAACATTCGCGTTGCAATAGCAGCTTATGCCTGTCTCCCCCTCTAGAGGGCCTGTTGACTAGCTCGAGTCCCATATATATTTCAGATCGTTGACGGCATGATTGCATTTAGAAAGATTTCGAGCTACAGATGACTTGACATCTGAATTTCTGACTGAACATTTATGTTCACTGATTCTAGATTTAAAAGCTCTAGTTGTTTTACCCACATAAGAAAAATTGCACGGACATTTCAGCAGATACACAAGATTTGAGGAATTACAAGTAATACGCCCTTTAACAGGTATACGCTTGCCTGTTTTTGGGTGTGTATAGAATCTATCTTTAATCATGCCTTGGCATTGTACACAGGCCTGACAGGGGAAATTACCCTCAGGGATGTTGGACATAAAATGTGTGGGTTTCCTTATGGGAAAATCAGTTTTGACTAAAAGATTAGAAAGGTTCGCTTGTCGTTTAGAAAAATAATTAGGCGAGTTCATTACAATTTACTCACGCCTAGTAACAGACACAGTATTTCTGTCCATGTCCATAGATGTCCCTAGAATCAGATACCAAGAACATGCAAATGGACCATTTAAAAAAAAAATCTGTAAATGTTTATTCTACGTTCTTATGGAATGAATGAATGAATGAATAATAATAATAATTAATTTTGAGTTAATTTTCATAACGCGATCATTTGTCGTGTAATTAATTAATCTAATTAACGTGATAAACTGACAGCCCTAATAATAACATCTGGTGAACATCTGAATACATCACCAATCGCTTAGCATTGCAGTTTTGCCAATAGAGGGAAAAGACATAATTCTACATGTTTGCATGATATTGTTGACGAAACGATAATGACTTTATGAATGGACTGAAGTACTCACCCCCTGGCCAACTGACACTCTCTCCAGAGCCTGTGTTTGAGATAAAAGGGGGAAAGGTATAGTGACTGCAACCGGGGGAAAACCAGGATATCATATCTGAACATTTCCATAATTATAAATTATAAAGGATGTTAGATCTACATCGCTAATGGAGAAAAAAACATTCATCATTTTGCCCATTGACCTCAATTTAATAGTCTATGGTCTATTAGTGTCTTACTAGGTTCAGTGTGGACAACCCAAAGCTGGCAGATTAAAAAAGAAAGTGATCACTGACAGCTCAGTAATTAATTACAGATATTAAATATAATGCAGTAGGCTGCAGGTTCAGTATTCCACCACTCACCAGGCAGGCCGACATCCTGGCATTTCTGCCACAGAAGAAGGCTTGGTCCTGGAGGTACTGGCTCATGGGGAAACCACACACTCCACCCAGACACTCTGAGGAGGACACACACGCACAACAAATATTACAACAACACACACAAATATTACAAGCAAGATTGATCTCTATACTGACACACGCACACCCATGCCCACACGCACACGCACACGCACACACACACACACACACACACACAACCTCCCAATGGTGGCGAACGCGACCACTTGACATTTTGCCATCTTATTCTAAATCATTCCTAAATGGGTCAGCCACAGACAAGTCCAACGGGATCCCCCACCCCCCCCCCCCCCCCCTCCAATGTACAGTCCCCCCCCCCCCCCCCCCCACCCAACCTCATCCAATGTACAGTTTCTACGTCAAATGTATATACACTCTTTTTCTGGACACTTTTTGTATTACAAACAGTACTGTATTTGCAAATCTGGTATGTCATAAATGTATAGATGTAGCAGTACTATCTGTATGTCATGTATGTCATATATGTTATGATGAATTGAAAATGGGGGACCCTGATGTAAACAAGACGAAAGTCTTTCTCTGGTCTGCATTCCCTTAACAATTGTATGTATTGAGCTGTACTGTACTGTACCCATTCTGCAATCTGTTAACTCCTCTCTCCCAGAAGCAGTCGCATATCTATCTCCTCTCCCACCCTCCAGAGAACACCTCAAGGCCTCTCTCTTATCCGCTTGGAGACGTCCGTTCCAGCCCTTACAGCTCCTTTCCCCAGAGCCTGGATCTGCCCTCGCTGGAGACGCTCGGCCGTTTTTGACCTTTTTCTTCTTTTTCTTTTTACAGCAGAATCCTCAACTCGACTCGACTTTTGACCGTAATATGGATCTAATAACCTGGGCTTTTACAGCGATTGATCGCATATTCTCGACGAGGAGGCAAAATGCGGATGACCCATTATGCCCTCTTGGGAGCTATCAGGCGGGATACACCATAAATTCATACGGGACCTGGCTCGCGATATGCTTTTTCCCGTTGGAGATAAACGACGTTGAGGACGTATATCTTCTAATTGTCATGCTGCTCGGCTTGGGCTCCGTCAGCTGTTGGATCTGGTACTGTCTGAATCTAATTCGGAAGAAGTTGATTCCCCTGGCCAGGGATATGGCCGGGATCAAAGACAACCAAATGGAACTGTTTAAAAGGATCGCTGACCTCAATACCCTGCGCGGGGATGAACAACTGAGCTCCAAGACCATGTTGGAACGGCGCAAAATCTACCACGTAGATGAACAATCGTGCTTGAAGACAATTCTTGAGACACTTGCTTCTAACCACGCAGAGGAACTGTCGCGGTCTCAGGCCATTCTGGACATCACGTCGGAAATTAGGGACGTGAAAATAAAGATGCCACCGTACCGTGCTAATAGGGGGTACGATGATGGTGACGATGATTAAACTAAATTGACCCAATTCTGACCATATGGGGGGAGCGACTCCGGTGAGGTGATTCCGGGAAAGAAGGAGTCGAGCTGTGCTGTCTGGAGGCGATAAGATTGATGAGGCCCCCGCCCCTCCCCCCTCCCTCCACCCCCCCTTCTCTACCCACCCCTGTCTTCGCGAGTAACTGGCGCCTATGCCTATTGGACGGCTGCCTCTGATGCGCGTTGGTGGGGGCCCTTAGGCTGCTTCATTACCAAATTCCTGTCCCCCAGTCTCCCACGTCCCCCCCCTCCCTTCATCCCGCCCCCCCTCCCGTCACCAGGCGCGATCCATCTTGTTTACTACTCGGTGTTTGAATGCTGCCGACTATTGCGCATACGGCGTCTCAGGCCTCCTGTAGATGACATGTGTCAACAAATGTACTGTACATGTCTGTTGAATTTATGCTGTGCCATTGTTACTGTAAAAATGTAATGATTGTGATGTGTTGTTATTATTAATGAGACGTTGAGCTGTATGTGTGTGTCACGAATTTCCCCAAGGGGATTAATAAAGGAATATCTTATCTTATCTTATAAACTTTTCAATCAATCAATCAATCAATCAATCAATCAATCATCCAGTCAAGTGAAACATTAATAACATTCAAGGGGCCAATCGGGGGCCTCTCTCTCCAACTACATGTGAAACACCGACACGGTCGCTACGGCAATAGCTCCCCTTCTGCTCAGCACATGGCTCCTGCAGCAGAAAGGCGGTCTTCTCTAGTTGAAGTGGAACAGTTTCCTCCGTCTGAAGGCTCACGGTACACAGGGACATGTTGACACTAGCTAGCGTGCGAGCATCATCTTGGCCCTGGTGACCGTGTCCGGACTGGAGTGGCCAAAAACCAAACCGCTGGTCTGCCCACTTCCACGTCCCTTGCTGATCAACCCTTCTAGTGCGACCACATGCGTGTGCACATGGAGCAGTGAGTATAGTAGCTTGCACAGGACATAGGCCTACAACTTGGATCAGTGTATGTATTGTAATGTATTGATAATTAGGATGCAGACCATCATTTGATAAGATTTAATACCAGGGGCCCCATTTCTCCTGTTGCTCGGGGCTCATTGGACCTCTCCTTGAGGGCCCCAGAGGACCCCCAGACCCCACTTTCAGAACCCCTGTTAGATAACCGCCTCTACGTCGTCGAGCTCCGTAATGAAGCGTGTGGCTCAGCTCCTATTTAGTGTGTGAGGTCGTTCACAGCAGGAGCTGGCCCGCATCCCAGAATGCATTGCCAGGCTGAGAGAGAGAGAGAGAGAGAGAGAGAGAGAGAGAGAGAGAGAGAGAGAGAGATTGTGTTTTCAATCAGCTGCCATGATGTCATACAGTCCTGACTCACAGAACGCTGAGGTCAGAGGTCGCACTCTCAACAGAGTCATGATATCCAGCAGATACCAACTGTAGCTGTAGGCCGTCGTCCCAGCATGAGAACATGTGCAGTGAGGTTAATACTAGGGATGTCCCATTATAATTTTTTGTGAAAAGTATGCATAATGTTGTGTTAATTCCACAACAAGAGATATGTAATGTTAATTACCTGAAATTATTCAATTTTTGGGGGGGGGAAACCCCGCATATATCGGTATCGGTTGATATCGGTATCGGAAATTAACTCATTCTGCGCCAATCACGGAAAAAGTCGGGTTAACTCGCCAACTGTTCAGCGCCAATCACGAGAAAAGTCGGGTTTTAATCGTTATTTCTTTTATTAGCGATATCCATTCATTTTCATCCATCCAGCCTGATGTTATCATTGGGAATGGGTCTGAGCTCGCAAAAGGGCAAATACCACCGCCTACACCTTCCAGCTGGTATTGCACTCCATTGGGAATGGTGTAGTTTCTTTTCTGGGACGATCCGAGCCGTTTAAATACTCAGGCGAGGTAGGCCTCAACAACAATGGCATGGTACATTAACCCCGCCCGCCTGTTCATGTGTAATGGTCGGTAATGTGGGACGGACCTCCACGAGCAGTATTTGGAATGGCGATCAGATAATTGGATTATTTCTTTTGCATTACATCAGATACCAGGTAAGAACACTATATATAAATTTGATCGTTGATCTGATATTTATTTCTACCCCGATCGACGCCGTCTCTGTGTGTGTGTGGCTGTTTACCGTTGGGTGCAGGAGGTGGGGGGGGCGCCGCGCTTCAGGGCACATTTCATTCTTGCACGAGGAAGGATAATAATGATCTAGCGTTGATTTCAGGTAGATTCGATAATCAGGCGAAAAATTATAACGTGTTTAGTGTATTCCACTAAAACGCTATTATCGCGTCTTTCTCTGGAATTACTCAGAAGCACCCAAACTATATTCATATTCAAAACGGTATAAAACGGAAATGTACCGATGAAAAAACAATCCGTTTTGTGCATGTTGACTGGAAGCAACTCACTGACAGTCGACGGGTGTATTAGACCCATTGTAGGAGCTATTTGGTTGTTTTTGTGCTAAGTTTGTAGTTTGTTAAGTTCATCACTGGGTGGCAGCACGGAGCGCATAGGTTTTGAATAAAGGCACAGGTGTAGGCTATGTCAATCAAGGTATCAAGGTATGGGTGACGGAGAGATCTCATGGTTTTTACCGCACGAACACACGCACGTACCCTCGCTCGTTTTCAGTATTAACAGCATTATGCAGAAATTATTGTTTGGCTCATCACATGTATTATGTTAAATACTTCAATTAAATGGGAACTTCACCCAACGTCAGGTGACACAGACTCGACATTGTGTTTTTTCGAATTGCGCATCAAAGACGAGGAATCCCTGCACCCAACCGAGCGTCTACCAGGACATCAGGATAGTCGCTACACCCATAGATATAATATAAGATATATTTTAAGCACTCGCAAATCTCCCAGTCCTCCCATTGATTAAAGCGGTGGAGTTCTAGCACCCTCTCGCGCATTAAGCGATGGCGCAGAATGAGTTAAGAGTTGGACAATATCGGCATATCGGATATCGGTAAAAAAGCCAATATCGAACGTCCCTAGTTAATACCTCATAAAAGAGAGGGAGAACAGGGCATCATAGAGATGTGAAGGTGAGAGCTGACATCATAGTGATGTGAAGGTGAGAGCTGACATCATAGAGATGTGAAGTTGAGAGCTGCATCATAGAGATGTGAAGGTGAGAGCTACATCATAGAGATGTGAAGGTGAGAGCTGACATCATAGAGATGTGAAGGTGAGAGCTGACATCATAGAGATGTGAAGGTGAGAGCTGACATCCTAGTGATGTGAAGGTGAGAGCTGACATCATAGAGATGTGAAGGTGAGAGCTGACATCATAGAGATGTGAAGGTGAGAGCTGACATCATAGAGATGTGAAGGTGAGAGCTGACATCATATGGTTCTATCCCAATTCGATGTTTCAATTCAGTGGTTCGCTAACCTTTTTTTTTTTCTTTTCTCAATGGCCGTCAAAGACTCCCGTTTTTTTTCTTTATACAATTTTGTCCCAGAGGGAAAGATTATAAACGTAAACTTCATAGTTACATGTTGTGGTGGAGAGAGGAGCCGGCATAGAAAAGGTGCTATAGATAATATTCTGATGCAGTTTAAAAGGTGCTATAGATAACATTCTGATGCAGTTTAAAAGGTGCTATAGATAACATTCTGATGCAGTTTAAAAGGTGCTATAGATAACATTCTGATGCAGTTTAAAATGTGCTATAGATAACATTCTGATGCAGTTTAAAAGGTGCTATAGATAACATTCTGATGCAGTTTAAAAGGTGCTATAGATAACCTTCTGATGCAGTTTAAAAGGTGCTATAGATAACATTCTGATGCAGTTTAAAAGGTGCTATAGATAACATTCTGATGCAGTTTAAAAGGTGCTATAGATAACATTCTGATGCAGTTTAAAAGGTGCTATAGATAACATTCTGATGCAGTTTAAAAGGTGCTATAGATAACATTCTGATGCAGTTTAAAAGGTGCTATAGATAACATTCTGATGCAGTTTAAAAGGTGCTATAGATAACATTCTGATGCAGTTTAAAAGGAGCTATAGATAACATTCTGATGCAGTTTAAAAGGTGCTATAGATAACATTCTGATGCAGTTTAAAATGTGCTATAGATAACATTCTGATGCAGTTTAAAAGGTGCTATAGATCAGTGGTTCTCAACTGGTCTAGCCTTGGGACCCAACATTTTCCTTAGTCATTAAGTCGCGACCCAAATTTTTTAACCACTATGATTTATTTCAATTTTATTTTTTGCAGTAATACGCAATCTTTCATGCACTGTTAAAAACATGAAATAAACTCAAAAAAGTGCAACGAAAGTGCAACTAGGGCTAAAAGTAAAAACCCAATGAAATTAAATAATAATAAATAATAATATATGCTTCTTAGCAGATTTCTTAGTTTAACGTAACAGACCTAAGTTTGGGGGAACTAATGGGATAACTGGGGTTGCAACAAAAGTGCAACTAGGGCTAAAAACCCAATGAAATAAAATAATAATAAATAATATAAGCTTCTTAGCAGATTTCTTAGCTTAACATAACATACCTAAGTTTGGGGGAACTAATGGGATAACTGGGGTTGCAACAAAAGTGCAACTAGGGCTAAAAACCCAATGAAATAAAATAATAATAATAATAATAATAATAATAATAATAATAATAATAATAATAATAATAATAATAATAATAATAAATAATATATCCTTCTTAGCAGACTTCTTAGCTTAACATCCCAGGGAACTAATGGGATAACTGGGAATGTTGTTTGCACCTGACAAGAGTCTCAAAGTCTGGGTGATGGTATAGACAAAGCAACTCTGAGGTCATGCTCAATGTCGAATCTGTTCCTCTGCTTTGTCTCCAGCTGGACCAGAGCTGAGAAGCCACTTTCACAAAGATAGATAGTAAAAAAAATATATAAAAAAATAAAAAAATAAAATTGATTTATTTTTTACACACACATCCGCGACCCACTCAAAATGGCCCCGCGACCCACGTTTGGGTCGCGACCCACCAGTTGAGAAACACTGCTATAGATAACATTCTGATGCAGTTTAAAAGGTGCTATAAGATAACATTCTGATGCAGTTTAAAATGTGCTACTGTATAGATAACATTCTGATGCAGTTTAAAAGGTGCTATAGATAACATTCTGATGCAGTTTAAAATGTGCTATAGATAACATTCTGATGCAGTTTAAAAGGTGCTATAGATAATATTCTGATGCAGTTTAAAAGGTGCTATAGATAACATTCTGATGCAGTTTAAAAGGTGCTAGATAACACGCTGATGCAGGCTTTTTTTTCTTTTTTTTTTGTCAGGCGACCGATTTTTTAAGCCAAATATCACTTCAATCCTAGTTCAAGTTAGTTATTCATTTATATGTGCTATTTATGAGAGGGCTAACTTGTTGCAAAATAATGATAATAATAATAGCCTCATTAAAATACTATTGTTGCTTCGGTTGTTTTCAGCGTTTTATGTGCATAATCTGTTATTTAGTTTGAAATGTTCGTTGAAATAAGTAGATTTTTCGTTTTTGTTTATTTATTAAAGGGGAACTATTTTACTATTTCTTTCACTATTTGGGCACTTTTACACAATTCCTGTGAGTTTATGGAACACCTCTGTAATTATATATTTTTTTTAATTCATTGTTTTGTATTTCTAATCAAGTCCTCAAAAACAGCATTTTTCTACCTCAAGATCTCGAGCCGTTTTGAGGCTGGGCTCCTAAACCACTGTGTGGCCTTCGAAGCATCGGGGGGGACATTAACATGCAGCGGAGTCTCTCTGACATCACAAATCATCACATTTTCAGATGACTCAGTTCAGTGAGGGTGAATATTGTGAGAGGAGAATTGGAAGAATGCGCCAATATGAGAATTAGAGACATAGATCCTATTAATATAAGTCCACATAGCTAGGAAACAGTACTAAACACTGAAAAAGGCCATTTATAAGATAGTTCCCCTTTAAGTTAATATAAAACCATATAGTCACATTTTAGAATACAATAGAATAGAATTTTAGAATACAACTAGAAACACTGTCCTGGCCTGCTTCTAAGTTCAGTGACCTGAAAAAAAAAAAAAAAAAAAAAAAAAAAATGTATTAATTTTTTTTTCAATCATCTCGCGGCCCTCCCGTGGCTGCTCGCGGCCCACCTTTGGGTCGCGACCCCGACTTTGGGAACCACTGCTATAGATAACATTCTGATGCAGTTTAAAAGGTGCTATATAGATAACATTCTGATGCAGTTTAAAAAGTGCTATAGATAACATTCTGTTGTGCTGATGCCTAGTTTAAAAGGTGCTATAGATCAATGTTTATGTTCAAGTCCAAGGTGAGGCTGAATTTGAAATATTATTATAGAATAGCAGGCGGCCGGGTAGCGCAGTGGACTAAGCGCCTGTCTACCACCGCAGAGACACTGGTATCGAATCCAGCTGTCAGCGGTGCCTCCGGCTTGGGCGGTCGTCATACTGACACAATTGCCGGTGTCAGCGGAGGGAAGCCGGTGGGGTGATTTCACATCTGATTGTTGCTAAATGCTCAAAATAGGGGAGACAAACTAACTGCGCTCCAATATATGCCAATAACATTCAGTTTTGTGGTATATTATCCAGAGTAATAAGTGATATAAAAAAAATTCATACAGAACCCATTTGCTTTTTTTGACCTAGAGGCCTCTGGGAAGTGTATTTCTGAAACGCTTATTGAAAGCTCTGGATGTCCTCTTCAAATGGCGTATAAAAAAAAAAAACTACAATTACCGACGGTACATTTTTCAAAATGGCGGACTTTCGCAATCACAACAACAGAATAACGAAAACTAAAATCTATCTAATAACACTTTAACCTATTGGTAAACTAACGTATTAATGATAATATACATTATAACTGCTGTTGTGACATGGTTATGATGTTTATTCTTGAATAGGTTTGAGAAAGAGGACCCCAGGGGAGTCCCCCGACCCCAGGTTGGGTCTCCTCAGTGGGGTTCTACAGCTTCTGTGGGGAAGTCCGAGAGCCAACTGAAAAAAGGTACAACTCCCATTGAAGCGAGATGAAATATTGCACACACCCTAAGGAATAAATCATTTTCAATTCAAACCGTCTAAATTAAAAGGTTGAAAATATCTCATTCTCAAAGCCCTTAAACGGTCATCCTAAATCCATAAATCCACTCCAATGACTCTGACAGCGTGCGTCTGTCCCTAATTCAATCTGCAGAAGCACAAGTTGGCCGAACGCTCCCTGATCCGCCCGCAGTATATACCGCTATGGAATATCTTACTTGTTTACTATACAATGCTAATATGAGTGGTTTATGTAACATTATGTGGCCCTGGTCATGGTTTATGTAACATTATGTGGCCCTGGTCATGGTTTATGTAACATTATGTGGCCCTGGTCATGGTTTATGTAACATTATGTGGCCCTGGTCATGGTTTATGTAACATTATGTGGCCCTGGTCATGGTTTATTGTAACATTATGTGGCCCTAGTCATGGTTTATGTAACATTATGTGGCCCTGGTCATGTGGGGAAATAATATTTCTTGTCAGTATGGACAGGAGAGGACAAGGTTGGAGATCGCCGGTGACAGGATGGGGAGAGGGAGTGGGGGAGGGAGTGGGGGTGGGAGTGGGAGAGGGAGTGGGGGAGGGAGTGGGGAGGGAGGGAGTGGGGGAGGGAGGGAGTGGGAGAGGGTGTGGGAGTGGGGGAGGGAGTGGGAGTGGGGGGGGGGGGTGGGGGAGGGAGTGGGAGAGGGAGTGGGGGAGGGAGTGGGAGTGGGGGAGGGAGTGGGAGAGGGAGTGGGAGAGGGAGTGGGGGAGGGAGGGTGGTGTTGGTCCAGGATGAAGCTCCTAACATGATAGGAACCATATGTTCTCTAAAAGAGAGAGAGAGAGAGAGAGAGAGAGAGAGAGAGAGAGAGAGAGAGAGAGAGAGAGAGAGAGAGAGAGAGAGAGAGAGAGAGAGAAGAGAGAGAGAGAGAAGAGAGAGAGAGAATGAGAGAGAGAGAGAGAGAGAGAGAGAGAGAGAGAGAGAGAGAGAGAGAGAGAGAGAGAGAGAGAGAGAGAGAGAGAGAGAGAGAGTGCGTGGGGGGGGGGGGTGAAGCATCTATACCAGTGTGTATGCGTGTGGGGGGGGTGAAGGCATCTATACCAGTGTGTATGCGTGTGGGGGGGTGAAGGCATCTCCAGGGGTTCTCAACCTTTCTGCTGCCAAGGCACCCCTGTGTTCAATAAAATATTCCAGGGCACCCCTACATACGATAAAGACTTTTCCGGTCCTGTCTTTTTTTGCTACAATGATGACAAAAGTGCTTGCTTTCAAAATAATGTTTATTTAAGAAACCGGGGAAACACATTTGTGTGTATATGCAGGCTAATAATGCATTATTAACAGGTGTTTCAGGTCTAAATGGCTTAGTACTGTTGACATTACACTGCTTGTAGTAGTAAATCAAATAGCATATTTCTTTAAATAAAATTACAGAAAATTATCACTAAAGTGCTATCTGTTGCAGCTGCACACTTTTCCATAAAAATAGCATATTTGGATAAGTGTGACCATTTCTCAAACTGAAAATCATGTATTTTTTTTTAAATACAGAAAAGGATAACTAAAGTGCTATCTGTTGCAGCTGCACTGTTCTCCATAAAAATTGCATATTTGGATAAGTTTGACCATTTCTCAAAAACAGAAAATCATGTATTTTTTTTTAAATACAGAAAAGGATCACCAAGTTACCATTTCTTAAAAAATATAAATAAATACAGAAAATAAGCACTCGTTCACTCAGTGGACATTTCTAGCTCAATGCGAGGTCTGCTGCTGCTGGCTAATAATACGGTCAATACGTGGGGAGATCTTTGACAAGGCAACACGCATGTCATCCTCAAGGCTCAACTTGGCCCTATATTTTGTTTTCAGAGCTGTCATGGATGAAAAGCCAGCTTCACACAGATATGTGGTGCTGAATGGTATCAACACCTTAACTGCTGCATCATGAGATACTTGGTACTCAGCTCCACACTCTGAAACTAGCTCTCCAGGTGGTATCAGATGAGATTTCAATGAGTTCTTCCAAGAGTTTGGATGGAGATGTGTCAGGAAGCTTTGTCTCAATGTTGTCTGTAAACGTTTTTTTTTATCCAGAGTAACTTGGTGATCCTTTTCTGTGTTTTATTAACACCAAGTTTCATAATGATTTTCAGATTTTGAGAAATGGTCAAACTTATCCAAATATGGTATTTTCATAGAAAACAGTGCAGCTGCAACAGATAGCACTTTAGTGATACATTTCTGTAATCCAAAAAGAATACATTTATTTTTTTTTAAATCTCAAGGCACCCCTGGCACTCCTGTTGAGAACCGCTGATCTATACCAGTGTGTATGCGTGGGGGGGGGGGGGGTTAGGGAATTGGCACAAGTAGCTTATGTTTTATATTATAAATGTTCTCAAATCAATGAGTAATCGGGATTTCAATATCAATCAAAATAATCATGATCATTAACCCTTCCACTGCCACACGACAGACAGCCGGTTAACCCTTTCACTGTGACAATACAGAAGGTTAGCCCTTTAGCGGAGCTAATGATGCTAATGATGGAGCATCGCCGTCGGTTGTGTGATAGTAAAGGGCTAACCTTCTGTCGTGTGGCAGTGAAAGGGTTAATAATCGAGCAGCCCTAGTGTGTGTGTGTGACGGTGTGTGTGTGTGTGTGTGTGTGTGTGTAGTACCCCGCTCCGTCAGCAGGTGGTAGCAGCATCCCACGCTGCAGACGGAGAGCAGCTCCCGTTTGGCCACAAACATCCGCAGCGTGCTGGAGGCCAGGTCTCCACACGTGTGCAGCCCCACCACCACCGCGTCCTGCAGGGGGAGACAGAGAGGTCAACACGCGTCCTGCAGGGGGAGACAGAGAGGTCAACACGTGTCCTGCAGGGGGAGACAGAGAGATCATCACCGCGTCCTGCAGGGGGAGACAGAGAGATCAACGACCAAACGCAAGACGATACGTGACGGACTGTATTCACACGGCGGCCATTTTGCTCTTATATGGAGAGGGTGGAGAGAAATCCCAACCTGAGCAAAATGGCCACCGTGTGAATATGGTCAATGGCCTGGTAGGCTGTTGGTAGGCTGTTGGCCTTACTGGTGCAGTGGGGTTTGGGGACGAGGGATCTGCCAGGACCGACTCAGAGCACTAGAGGTGCAGCACATCACAGTACAGTACAGTATCAGCCAATACCAAGTACCATCCATCCATCACTTTTTTTTTAAAACTTCATTTTTTAGCGTTTATCGCTTTTCTGGTCAAGCATGACCGACAGAAACAGGTTGAATAGGATGTAGAGTAGGGAAAGACACTCTGAGAAAATACGGCAGGTCCGGGAATCGAACTCGTGTACCCCAGATCCGTGACGAGCACGGTTGTCCCCGACGCCGAAATAGCGCCGAGATACGCGGTGAGCTACGGGAGCTCCCCCTTCATCCATCACTTTTACTGTAGACCAGCGGTTCTCAAACTACGGGGTCGTGGGTAGGTGCCAGTGGGGTCGCGCATTGGCAACTAAAAATAATAATGATCGAGAGAAAAACAGACGAGCCCAACTCAGATGGAGTTTTACACCCGGCAGCTGTGTGTATTTGCCACGTCTCGCCCCTTCATCAACGGAGGCCGACACACAGTATTCCAATATACATCTCACTACATCCTGCGCAGGTATAATCTGGTCTTTTGTGTGTAACCTGGACTCACAATGGATAGGTTAGTTGTCAGAAGCGGTGCCGGTTGGCCGCGATGAAATGGGTTCTGCGCATAACCAGCTGCTATACCACACTGAAGTGAGGTGGCTATCTCGAGGCAGAGTAATACATCGCCTTTTTTAACTCAGAAGAAGCGCAGATTTCCTTGCAGACAAAAACAACCCATTGGCAGAGAAATGGGCTGATAATGAATGGCTGGCACAGCTGGCATATCTAGCCGACATATTTGACCGCCTCTGTTATGGTTTGTAACCGACCCCAATCGCACAACACAAGACAGGTATGAGAGTAAGCCAAAACAGGGCAAATATTTATTATAGAACAAAAAGCGGCACAGTCCCTTTAAGGGAGAACACAAAAACACTAGAGACAAGGAAATCTGGAAAATGCGGCACTGTGCCTTTAAGAGGCGAACAGGCTAAGGGACTAAGGCTAAGGGCCAGGGCTAAGGACCAGGGCTAAGTGTCAGGGCCAGGACCAGGGGCACTGGAGAGGGGGACAGGGACAGAGGCCCGGAGAGGCGGGCTGGAGACAGGGACAGAGAACAGGGTTAAGGCCTTGGACAGGGCGAGGGCCAGAGCTGCTTACAGGGATGAGGACAGGGTTCCGACGGCGGAGGCCTGGCACGGGAACAGGGGCCCGACGGCGGAGGCCTGGCACGGGGCCAGGGGCCCGACGGCGGAGGCCTGGCACGGGGACAGAGGCCCGACAGCGGGGGCCGGGCACGGAGACAAAGGCCCGACGGCGGAGGCCTGGTACGGAGACAGGGGCCCGACAGCGGAGGCCGGGGGGAAGAGGCGCCATCCTCCCGTGGAAATAGGGAGCGATGACGCGCCGGCTTGACGTCTGGAGTGGGAACACTGGAAAACCTCCCGTAGAGAATTAGAGAGCGAAGAAGACGGTGTCCCACTCCAGGCACGGAGATCCTCTTCCTCCTCCTCGGGTGCTGCAGATGGGCAGCGCAGAACAAAGGGGTCCCAGGGGACCGGGGCGAAGAGACGCATCCTCCCGTGGAAATAGGGAGCGATGCGCGCCGGCTTGACGTCTGGAGTGGGAACACCACTCCAGGCCTGGCACGGAGATCCTCCTCGGATGCTGCAGACGGGCAGCGCAGAACACAGGGGTCCCAGGGGACCGGGGCGAAGAGATGCATCCTCCCGTGGAAATAGGGAGCGATGCGCGCCGGCTTGACGTCTGGAGTGGGAACACTGGAAAACCTCCCGTAGAGAATTAGAGAGCGAAGACGGTGTCCCACTCCAGGCAAACGGCGACAGGTGGTGATGGCTGGCACGTCGTCTCACGCCGGAGACGCGGCAGGAGATGGTAACGTACAGGATGGTAACCGTACAGAACTCCATGAACACAGAGTGAACATAGATACAGAACGACCCGACCAGGACTGGAAGGGAGGTTCAGGTATATAAAACCCTCTGGGGCGCTAATCATAAACTATGACAGCTGCGTGAAGGTAATTGAACAAGAAAGTCCAAGGGTGGGGGCTGGTGAAGAGTAGAGGAGAGTAAATCATCGCAAGGATGGGGGCTGGTGAGGGAGAGTAGACAGGGAAAAGTTCAGGGAACAGGCGAATCCTCACAGCCTCAACACGTTGAATCTGGGACTACAACGTCAGTTTTGATGAAGAATTATTGAAATATAATAAATGTTGTCTCCATTAGAGAGATCTAATCTCTATGCATTAACGCACCAAATTAAGTCACTTTGCTTTGATTTCTAGGATATCTATTTCTTGGTATCAGGTTTTAGTATTGGAGAAATTCTCTGATACCGATATCCTGTTTTAGCCTGATATAAGAGTGGTATCCTGTTTTAGCCTGATATAAGACTGGTATCCTGTTTTAGCCTGATATAAGACTGGTATCCTGTTTTAGCCTGATATAAGACTGGTATCCTGTTTTAGCCTGATATAAGACTGGTATACCTGTTTTAGCCTGATATAAGACTGACTCAATCGGGCTACCAACTTGAAGTCGTGGACATTGGATTATCGAAGCTTTTGGATTGCAATAAGAAGATTTTGGATCTGTTTACCGCGCACAGGACCTACCAAAATGAACTGATTAAGACACTTGGACTAATGCATTCAGTCATTTGGACGGAGTTGTTAAAACTCACTCCACTCAAATCAATAGTTATAATTCACTCTACTCAAAATCTAATTTAAATTGACGTGGCTGGAGAAATGTTGCCAGTCAGTCAGCCAAAACAAATTCCTGGACGACTCCAAGGTCGAACTGAGAGCTGCTGGAGTCGGAGGGCCTCTTGGAGATAAGAATGGCATGAGGCCCCCACCCCACCCCTAACCCCACCCCCATCCCCCCTCCCACGTGTTGGTAACGGCAGCTAATTAGTATGTGTGCTGGAGGGGGGGAGCCAAGAAGACTGCCTCGTCACCAAGTCCCACCCCCCAGCTGACAGCATTGTAGTCAGAGCCATGCCCCGCCCCTTCTTGTGCTGCAACAGTGGTTTCAGGACATTAACTCTTTCCTCCCTCCCTCCCGCCTATGGCGCGGGGACACCTCGTGTGACCGCAGCAGACTACTGCATACGGTGTCTCAGACATACTGTAGTCGACATGTGTCAACAAATGTACATGCCTGTTTGAATTTATGTTGTGCCGTTATTACTGTAAAAATGTAATGATTGTGAAATGATGACTGTTTAATGAGACAATGTGTATGTCACTTGAATTTCCCTGTGAGGGATTAATAAAAATATATCCCATCCTATCCTATATCCTGTTTTAGCCTGATGATATAAGACTGATATCCTGTTTTAGCCTGATATAAGACAGATATGATATAAGACCGATACGATATAAGACAGATCATCGGTGCATCCCTAGTGGGGAACCTTGGGGTGGTCCCAGGGAGGGGGGGGGGGGGGGGGGGGGATAGTATAATAAATAAGTTTTAAAGATTAAGATTAATATTAATTAAGATTAAACTGGACTTTGAAGAAGTCTTTATTCATTCCACACATTGACAATGTCATCATGCAGTGACACACACATGCAATTTTCACACCCCGCGCCCGGGGACCAATCCAAGTGCTCCTGTCCGTCCTCGTCAGGGACACAACAGCGTTAGCGATCTGTTGTGCATGTTTTTCCATTGGGTTTATCTTATCGGGAGGGGAAACCCTTGTGAGCACGGGGAGAACATGCAAACTCCACACAGAAAGGCCCGGGAGATACCCCACCTGGGTAACCTGGTGCCCAAGGCGACAGTGTTAACCACTACACCACTGTGCCGCCCTAAATATTAGGGATGCCCCAATCGATCGGCCAGTGATCGGTATCGGCCGATATTCAGTATAAATATGAGATTGGTGAATTCCGATAATGCTGTCTGTATTTTCGCCGATCGCTAAAACCGATCGATGACACGCGCGAAAAACATGCAATTCTCAGTGCAGGGTATCTGCAGGTTTAGCCCAGTCAGATTTAAGGCTTTTTAAGACTTTTTAATGCCACTCAGAATTAAATTTAATACCAATTTCACAATAACAAAATGGCAAAAATCATGGGTACTCTCAGTACACTCATTCAAGTTTCAAGTTTCTTTAATAGTTGTCATACAGAAGTACAGAATACTTTTATACAAAATGCTTCTTACTGTTACGCTCCAGAGACTGTGCTAGACAAGATAAGTACAAAATAACATAGTATAGCATGTAAATTAGAAGTAAAAAATGAGGTCACAGTGTTCAGTATAGACATATGTACAATGTTCGATGCAGAATAGACGTAACTGAGTTACCATATAATATACAATATACTATGCAGTGTACTAATATACAATACTATATAGTGCAAAGCAGAAATGGGATGAGGTACAATTTAGGTACAATTTACAGTAAGGTGTACGAGTTGTAGTGCAAATCCTTTATCAATAAATATAAAGTGTTTAGGTGATCTAAAGTGTGGAGAGTGGGTGTGGAAGTGTGTTGTTTGTTTAAAGTGAGTGTGTGCGTGTGGATGTGTGTGCTGTGTGCATTTGATGGTTGTTGTATAGTGTTTATTGTTCGTTGAGCAGCCTGATGGCCTGGGGATAGAAGCTTCTTCTGAGTCTTTCTGTGCTCGCCTTGAGACTCCGGTATTGCTTGCCTGACCGCAGCAGTTCAAAGAGGCAGTTGTTCGGGTGGCTGGAGTCCTTGATGATTCTCTTAGCCTTACCCCTGCACCGCTTGTTGTAAATGTTCTGGAGGGTGGGGAGCCCCTCTCCAATTGTGCGTTCGGCTGAACGTGTCACTCTTTGTAGTCTGCTTCGGTCTTGTGCAGTGCTATTCCCAAACCAGGAGGTGATGTTGCCAGTCAGGATGCTCTCTATTGTACATGAGTAGAAGTTCTTAAGGATCTTCTGACTGACTTGGAACTTCCTTAGGCGCCTGAGGAAGTAGACGCGTTGTCGTGCCTTCTTCACAACACTGTCAATGTGTGTGGTCCATGTCAAGTCCTCGGATATGTGGGCTCCGAGGTACTTAAAGCTGTTCACTCTCTCAACCGGTGCCCCGTCGATGCTGAGGGGGCTGTAGTCCTTGACCCCCGACCTCCTGAAGTCCACAATCATCTCCTTTGTTTTGCTGACGTTCAGGGAGAGGCTGTTCTCCTGGCACCATCCCGCCAGGACCTTGACCTCTTCCAGGTAGGCCCTCTCGTCGTTTGCAGAGATCAGGCCCACCACTACTGTGTCGTCAGCAAATTTGATGATTGTGTTGATACTCCGCTGAGCCACACAGTCGTGTGTGTACAGGGAGTAGAGGAGGGGACTCAGAACACAGCCCTGGGGGGCCCCTATGTTGAGGGTGATGGATGAGGATGTGCAGTTGCCTGCTCTCACCACCTGGGGTCTGCCCGTCAGGAAGTCCAAGACCCACTGGCAGAGGTCATAGTTCAAGCCCAGGTCCCTGAGCTTGGCTGAGTTTGGAGGGGACTATGGTATTGAATGCCGAGCTGTAGTCGATGAATAGCATTCTCACATAGTTCCCCTTCCTCTTGTCCAGGTGTGATGCTGCTGTGTGCAGCACATGGGCTATGGCGTCCTCCGTGGACCTGTTGGGGCGGTATGCAAATTGCAGGGGGTCCAGGTTGATGGGGAGGGAGGAGCAGATGTAGCCCTTTACTAGCTTCTCAAAGCACTTCATGGCTATGGAGGTGAGAGCTACAGGGCGGTAGTCGTTGAGGCAAGCAGGCTTGGATTTTTTAGGTATAGGGATAATGGTGGACTTCTTCAGGCAGGTGGGGATGACAGCCTGTTCTAAGAACAGGTTAAATATGTCAGTGAATACTGGGGCCAGTTGGTCGGCACAGACTTTTAGGACGCGGCCGGGGATGCCGTCCGGTCCTGCTGCCTTCCTGATATTCACTTTTTTTAAAGGTCCGCCTCACCTCATGCTCTGTTACCCTGAACACTTAGTCTCCATCAGCAGACCCCCCCCCCCCCCCATTGCCGTGGCTTGTAGGCTGGTGTTGTTATTACCAGCCTCAAACCTCGCATAGAAGGTATTGAGATCATTTGCTAAGGAGATGTCACTGTTCAGTTTGAGGGAGGTGCCTTTGTAGTCTGTCATCGTTTTGAGGCCCTGCCACATAGCTCTGGAGTCAGCCTGTTCAAACTGGAGTTCAATTTTATCCCTGTAGCGCCGTTTTGCCTCTATTACTGTCCTTCTTATGTTGTATCGCGCCACCTTGTGGTCATTCATGTTGCCTGCCACCAGGCTGTCGTTGTATGCTGTGGTGCGCGCTTTCAGAGCTTCACGGACGGATTTGTCTACCCAGGGTTTTTGATTTGGGTAAACTTTAATTGTGGTAGTGGGGATTGTTTCTTCCACCAAAGTACGAACAAAGTCCAGCACTGTCTCCGTGTAGACATTAATGTTATCTGTGTCACGGAATACACTCCAGTCTGTGCATTCAAGCGCAGCTTGGAGCGTCTCCTCTGACTCCACATCCCATTTCTGCACCTCTCGCGAGACTACCGGAGTGCTCTTGATTCTTTGTTTATATTTTGGTGAAAGAAAGATGGCCGCATGATCAGACTTCCCGAAGCCACTAGCAGAATGAGCCTTGTATCCACCCTTGAATTGCGTGTGGTCTAAAATGTTACCGCCTCTGGTGTTGCAAGTCACATGCTGATAGAAGTCCGGCAATACCTTTCTCAGATTGGCGCTATTGAAATCACCCACAACCACAATAGCAGCATCAACGTTAGCTGCCTGGAGTTTATTTACCTCGTCGTGGAGCTTCGAGAGCGCGTCGCCAGTGTTGGCTTGCGGTGGAATATACCCCCTGACCAGGATGATCGACGTTAGCTCCCTCGGGAGGAAGAAAGGTCGACACTTGATGGATATATATTCCAGGTTGGGGGAGCAGTAGGGCTGGGCGATATGGCCTAAATATGATATCACGATATTTTCTGACCTTTCGGCGATACACGATACACATCACGATGTTTTTCTTTTTTACCCCAAACAATTCATTATGAGGCTTACCAAGACAGTATTTGATTTTGCAAGCTAACATTAAAGACAAAATAAAATACCCATGCATTTAGCATTTTTATATTATATATTAGATTTAGATTATTAGATTATATATTGCATATATTTAGCAATGAGATATTATATGATTTAGATATGAAATATGATGAATTGAAAATGGGGGACCCTGATGTAAACAAGACTAAAGTATTTCTCTGGTCTGCATCCCCTTAACAATTGTATGTATTGAGCTGTACTGTACCCATTCTGCAATATGTTAATAAAGTTTTAAATCAATCAATCAATCAATCAATCAATCAATCAATCAATCAATCAATAGCATTTTAATGAAACTACTGTATATATGTATGTCTCTAAATGTTTTGATGAATTGAAAATGGAGGACCCTTATGTAAAAAAGTCGAAAGTCTTTTTCTGGTCTTCATCCTCCTGTACTGTATTGTACCCATTCTGCAACCCTTTAACAAAGTCTTCACTCATTCATTCTGACGGAAACATATAATTTTGATTGACAGTCGAGTCTGCCAATTACGTCACAGCGCTTGCACCCGCCCTGCTGTTCTTAGCACCAATCGGCAAGCTCCTAGTTTTTTACTTCCTGAATGTCCTGTGGCTGAACAACGTCAACAAAGCTACTAACGTTAGCTCCCCGCGGCCATCGAGTAGGAGACCAGTGCTCAACAGGATGACTAAATGAGGCATAATGATTTTACTACAACGAATGTTATAATAAAAGCCTTTCCATACATCTGTCTGATTGAAAACTTTATTAACAGACCGCGGAATGGGCATATCTCAGCACGGGCTGAGATATGAACGAGTAACGTGTGGACAGATTGACGCGACACAATCCTCTTGGGCAAAACATCACGATATCCACGATACGTTGAAAAAGTGTATCGTTAATGAACTGTACCCGATATTTATATAATATCGTCATATCGCCCAGCCCTAGGGAGCAGTGGCTCGATAGTTCCTTCACGTTGCCTGGATCGCTCCAATTGTTGTTCAACATGAAGGCTATTCCACCTCCACGCTGTTTGCCGGATTCTGCTGTTCTATCCTTGCGGTGAATGAAGAAGTGATCGGCCGGTTGGATGGCGTGGTCTGGGACTTCTGGCGCCAGCCACGTCTCGACGAAGCAGAGAACGTTACAGTCTCTAACGTCTCTCTGGAATTGAATCCTTGATCGGATGTCGTCTAGTTTATTGTCTATTGATTGTACATTGGCTAGCAATATACTGGGTAGTGGTGTCCTGTGCCGCCTGGTTCTCAGCCTGTTACGGACTCCAGCTCTCTTTCCTCGCCGTCTGGGTCCTTTGTCCCTGGGGGCGAGATCCGGTCCTGATGTCCTCAAGATCTCAACAGGCCATTGTTGCGGTTCAGAGAGCTGATCCAGAGAGTAATCCAGTCGGTAAGTTTCCCGTAATCCAATGTCTATAAGTGACTGACGGTCATACACATTAAATGCACCTACTGTTGGTACAGACAAAACTCTTAAAACTATAAATATTAACAAAAGTAAGCACAGTCTCGACGGAGCGCACAGACAGGCAGCCGGTCGTAGCGGCGCCATCTACGACTATGCCTGCACCTCATGGTACCAAAGCACCTCAAAGGCACTAAAAACAAGATTACAAACATCACAAAACAAACTGGTCAGACTACTGCTTAACCTCACTCCTAAAACCCACTTTACCCCTGCCCACATTCAAAACCGCTCTTATTAAAGAGCACCTACGGGAGGCTGCAATTCGAAACTGGCCACCGTAAATGTCCAACCCCCCCCCCCTCCTCCTAATGTACAGTCTCATCCCCATCATATGTATATAATATTTTCTGTTAGGATCTCTGGGTAACAGTACTGTATATTATTTGCATATCGTATATGCCACAAATGTAACAGTACTATATACCTGTATGTCATGTATGTCCCTATGCCATAAATGTCATGATGTCATGTACTGTATGTTGAGTATGTCATAAATGTCACTATGAATTGAAAATGGGGGACCCTGATGTAAACAAGACAAACGTCTTTCTCTGGTCTGCATCCCCTTAACAATTGTGTGTATTGAGCCGTACTGTATTATTGTACCCATTCTGCAATCTGTTAAATAAAGTTTTCATTCATTCATTCAGTTGTTTTGTTTTTGTGGTTTGGCTGCTATAAGAAAACCAAAAACGATCGGTATCGGCAGTGTATCGGCCGATATGACTCAGACGATCGGTGGCAAAAAACATGATCGGGGCATCCCTACTAAATATAGTATTATTCCATTCACTAGAAGTTAGCATTAGCATAATAATGTGTGGCGGGTGAACTTTGGTAGAGAATAGTTCCTAAAGGTTTGTGTGATTATCTTGAGTGACCGGGTCACTCAAAAGTATTTTTTGCTGTTTTGAGCCACAAACCGATTGTATTGGAGTGATGACAGATCATACATCATACTGCTACATCAGATACCTCCAAGACGAGGCACATCACACAGAAACTATCTGGATGAATAAATAGCAGCAGGAAACATTTATTCTGGGTGAACTTCCCCTTTACAATACCTCCATGCCCTCAAACATTGAGGTTAAACAATTTGCTGACGACACAGTAGTGGTGGGCCTGATCTCTGCAAACGACGAGAGGGCCTACCTGGAGGAGGTCAAGGTTCTAGCGGGATGGTGTCAAGAGAACAGCCTCTCCCTGAACGTCAGCAAAACAAAGGAGATGATTGTGGACTTCAGGAGGTCGGGAGTCAGGGACTACAGTCCCCTCAGCATCGACGGGGCACCGGTTGAGAGAGTGAACAGTTTTAAGTACCTCGGAGTCCACATATCTGAGGACTTGACATGGACCACACACATTGACAGTGTTGTGAAGAAGGCACGACAACGCCTCTACTTTCTCAGGCGCCTAAGGAAGTTCCAAGTCAGTCAGAAGATCCTTAAGAACTTCTACTCATGCACAATAGAGAGCATCCTGACTGGCAATATCACCTCCTGGTTTGGGAATAGCACCACACAAGACTGTAGCAGACTACAGAGAGTGGCCCGTTCAGCCGAGCGCACAATTGGAGGGGGGCTTCCCACTCTCCAGAACATTTACAACAAGCGGTGCATGGGTAAGGCTAAGAGAATTATCAAAGACTCCAGCCACCCAAACAACTGCCTCTTTGAACTGCTGCGGTCAGGCAAGCGATACCGGAGTCTCATGGCAAGCACAGAAAGACTCAGAAGAAGCTTCTACCCCCAGGCCATCAGGATGCTCAACGAACAATAACACTATGTAACAACCATCAAATGCACTCACAGCACACACATCCACACGCACACACTCACTTTAAACATACAACTCACTGCAGCACCCACTTTAACCACTTTAGTACACCTAAGCACACTTTATATTTATCGGTAAAGAATTTGCACTACAACCCATACCTCATTACACCTTACTGTAAATTATATTGTACCTAAATTGTACCTCATCCCACTTCTGCTTTGCACTGTATAGTATATTGTATAGGATATTGTATGGTAACTCAGTTACTTCTACTCTACATAGAGCATTGTATATGTATATACTGAACATTTTTGTCTACGTACTTGACTTCTATTTTATACTTGCTATACTTATTTTATTATCTATTTTTGTCTAGCACAGTCTCTGGAGCGAAACAGAAAGAAGCATTTTGTATAAAAGTATTCTGTACTTCTGTATGACAACTAATAAAGAAACTTGAACAACAACAACAACAACAACAACAACAACAACAACAACAACAACAACAACAACTGGTTCTTACCTCCAGTTCCCCGATGAGCTCTTGTAGCTCCGTGTCCGCGGTGACGTAAGAGGTTAAGGGTGAGAACAGTGGACTGTCGCTGTCGGGCCGGTGGGCAGCCTTCCTCTCCAGGTTCGCCCTCTTCCTCCTCTCTCTCTCTTCAGCGCTCAGCTGGCCAGGGGGAACTCTGGGAGCCGTCGTCTCCGTCACATCCATGGGGAGAGCGCAGAGGAAGTCTGTTTCTGGCTGTGGGTCCTCTAGGTCTGAAGCACTGTCCACTGATGGTGGTGATGATGGCGAGGGCACTTCCTGTTCCTCCCCCAGTGATGCGGTTTCCCTTTTGGTTGCATTTGACTGCAAACTAGAACTTTGGCTCAAATCCTCACCAGTAACGCTGAATATTCCGTCGTCTTCTCCTGCCAATTCGCCCCGACCCGGATTTGGTGCCTCCATCCGGTTCCTCGCTACTTTGTGGTGTCTGCGGTAGGCCCTGGAGAACTTCTTCAGCTTCCGGTTCCTCTCCTGGGCGCCGCGGGTGTTGGTTCTGGAGGAGTCGATGCCGAACACCTGCAGGCCATACCGTAGGGATAGGAAGGAGCACAGGTAGCCCTTCCCAGAGCCCACGTCGACCACCTGGAGTGTGAGGGGGAGGTGCAGGCAAGAGGACTGGGTTAGGAATGAATACGTTTATTTTTGAACATGTATTCTCCACATTCCTCCAAACAAATCACAATATCAAGCAGAACAATCATAATGAAAAATTATAAAAGTCAAGCGCAATGTAGTTAGTTAGTTGACATGTTCAAAAAAGGAGTAGAGGGAAGCTAAGCTTATTGATCCCTACCCGCTTTTTCTTCCATTAATTTTACTTGATATAACATAATTTTGTATAATACATTATATAATGTACTTTTACTTATAGTACAAAAAGAAAAAACTTGAGTCGCTTGACAGCAGTAAATACAATACAACACTATAACACAATATAACATAACTTTGTTTATCCGCATTACTCATTTCTATATTTCTCTAATGTGTATTTTTTAAGCTGCTTTTTAAATTGTGCAATATGTTTACTCATTTTGATGTATTCAGGTAAGTTATTCCACAACTTCAGTCCACAAACGGATATGCACATGCTTTTCAAAAGTGCTTATAAAAGGGCGGCCGGGTAGCACAGCGTCTGTCTACCATCGCAGAGACACTGGTATCGAATCCGGACAGGAGAAACGCACAATTTCTATCTTGCGACAACACAAAGCCGTGTGTCATTTATTACATTTATAGCACAAGTGACAGCTGTCAGAACTATGCCGTGCTAGCCTCTGCAGCTCGTAGTAACCAAACATTTTATCAATGAAATCCCACCAGTGCGTCTTCTCTAAGGCTGAGCACATGTCCCACCTCCGGATGCTTTTTGAGCGGCTAAATGAGCATGGACTGATAATCAACCCGGCCAAATGCCAGTTTGGGCGGTCGACCATTGACTTCCTGGGGCACAGAGTCACAAAAGAGGGAGCGGTCCCTCTTCCCATGAAGGTGGAAGCGGTGATGCATTTTCCCCGGCCGCCCACGGTTAGGTCACTGCAGGAGTTTTAATTTTTTACTTCTAATTTACATGCTATACTATGTTATTTCGTACTTATCTTGTCTAGCACAGTCTCTGGAGCGTAACAGTAAGAAGCATTTTGTATAAAAGTATTCTGTACTTCTGTATGACAAAAACTTGAAACTTGAACTTGTTTCTCGGAATGATCAACTTTTATCACCGCTTTATTCCCCAGGCGGCTCGGATTATGCAGCCTTTGTATGAGGCCCTTAGGGGTAAAGCGCCAAAGCATGTTGTCGACTGGTCTGCAGAGAGAGACAAAGCTTGCTGCTGGCACATCCTTCCTTTAAGGCCTCGATCTCCATCACCACCGACGCCTCATATTTTGCCGTGGGCGCAGTGTTTGAACAGTGGGTAGGCGGGGCTTGGCAGCCGCCAGTTAAGCCCCAGCGAGCGGAGGTATAGCACCTTCGATCGGGAGCTCCTCGGCCTCTACCTTGCCATCCGCCATTTTCGTTTCCTGCTGGAGGCCCGCCAGTTCACGGCCTTCGTGGATCACAAGCCGCTGACGTTCGCCATGGCCAAGGTGTCTGAGCCATGGTCCGCCCATCAACAGCGACAACTCTCATATGTCTCAGAGTTCACTACTGACATTCAACATGTGGCAGGTAAAGCAAACCTTGTCGCAGACTGCCTCTCCCGGGCTGTAGCGGGCGCCATCCACTTGGGGCTGGATTACACCGGTATGGCGGCAGACCAGGCTACCGACCCTGAAGTGCGAGATTTCAGGTCAGCCACCTCAAGCCTGCGGTTAGAGGATGTGGTTTTTGACAGCGCTGGCACCACACTCCTGTGTGATGTCTCTATGGGACAGCCCCGCCCCATCATTCCCACAGGATGGAGGCGGGTGTTTATGACGCTGTCCGCGGCCTCTCCCACCTGGGAAAGAAACCTACGCAGAGACTAGTGTCCGCCAAGTTTGTCTGGCCTGGGCTTAGGAAAGATTGGAGTGCCAGCGCGCTAAAGTGTACCGTCCGTCATACCAAGGCCCCCCTGCAGCACTTCCCTGTACCTGAAAGGAGGTTCGACCACGTGAACGTTGACCTAGTGGGCCCCCTGCCCCCCTCACACGGCTTCAGTTACCTCTTTACTATGGTAGACAGGACTACCCGTTGGCCAGAGGCAGTTCCACTGTCAGCCACGACGTCTGCCGAGGAGGCCAGGGCCTTTATTGGAACCTGGGTCGCCCGGTTTGGCACTCCAGCCGACCTCTCTTCAGACCGGGGCCCACAGGTTTTCCCTACAGAGGCGCCGGCCTCTACAGGGGTCAGGCGGAGCCGTTATGGCAGAGTTCTCCGCCCTCCTGTTCATTGACTTTTTTTGTTATGATGAATTCTGGGGGGACGTATGTAGTGGGTGCTATAGACATAATTCACCATTGTATTGTTTTGATGTGTTGATGGGGCACTGTCACTTTAAGGAGGTTGGTTTTGGGGTTGGGCTTAGAGAAGACGCACTGGTGGGATTTCATTGATAAAATGTTTGGTTACTACGAGCTGCAGAGGCTAGCACGGCATAGTTCTGACAGCTGTCACTTGTGCTATAAATGTAATAAATGACACACGGCTTTGTGTTGTCGCAAGATAGAAATTGTGCGTTTCTCCTTTCTGACGATTTCTACAATAGTGCATTTGGATCGCTTTTTTTTCTTCTTTTTTTTTTAACTTTTTCTCCCATTTTACATTTTTTCTCCCTTCCCCAATTTCGTATCGTCCAATTCTACCCTCCCCTGTCTCGAACGTTGTTAGGCCATGCCTCCCACAAGCCGGCTGCAATGTGGACTAAGCCTTACATCACGTGTCCCCTCCGGTACTCGAGGAAGCAGCAGTCGCATCTTTTCACCTGCACAGCGCGATCTCTCAGCGTCGGGGGTCTGCGTTTGGAGGGCACGCCACCCCCGTCGCTTCCTGATTCTGCTGCGCAGGCGCAACAACCGACCTGTAGGAGTCGCTGTCCACAACGTCGGATCCCCACCCATCAGCTTCCCACCCCCTAATACTGCCAATTGTATTAGTATGAACGACCAGCCAAGCTGATAGCAATGCGGAGAGCTGGGCTCGAAGCCAGCGTCTCCTGCATTGGTGGTGAGCGCCTTGCCCACTGCACCACATAGCCGCCCGCATTTGGATCGCTTTCTAAACTTAATAATCTATATGATTTCTGCGTTTATTGCGCCATACAAACCGGAAATGGGTGTAGGAGATCGGCGTCAAATAATTGGGATCTTTTTCCTCCAGTCTCATCGGCGAACGGTAAGAGGATAGTAACGTTCTTTTCAGCCCGATTGTTTATTAATTTCACTGCAAACCATCTGATCAATATATCAACCCATACTAAATAAAGCCGTTACTGACGATCAAGGAATTATAAACGACCCCCCCCCTTTCCTTCACGCATGATGAAGCATAATGTATACCGATCATATACATTTGAATTTTTTAATATAGTGTGTATAGGAAAGAAACGCCAATCGATAATCTATCATATGCTTCAGGGCCTATAACTACTGTTTTTGGAATTACAGCAGAAAAGATTAAAAACATACTTATATTCTCGACGCTATTAACACAACAATGTATGAATGAAAAAATATAACGTTCCCACATCCTGAACGATAGATAATCGATGTTGAATGGGCCATAGTAATGTCAATACAATTTTAAAAGTTATAGCCCTGCAAAGAAGGTAAACATCTCCATAGGCTTTCAACAGTGGCAGACTGGGTATATTGATGGATATAACCCATGGCGCCCAATGTGTTAATATAAAAAAAAATGTATTTATTTTTATATTATATTTATGATAATTATTATAATTATTATTGTTAAATAGAATAATTTTCGATAGGCTTGCCGTGTCATTCTGTGTTCAGGCATCCACTTGCCTACTGCCCCTTTAACAACTTATCCTTGATAAGTTTCAGTTTCACTTCCAGAGAGAATTTAACTTCACGACCAGACTGAATACTAGAGAACAGATTTAAACACAGTGGAGCTCAGATGATCTGTCCGGAAAAGTATGTTTCTTTTTTTTTATTTGATTGTGCCTGTGAGTCCGGCGGCGGAGAATGTTGATGTGTGTGTTGGCGCGTGTGTGTGTGTGTCTTTCCATTGGTTTCATTTGGTTAACGTTATTGGGCGAACAAGAAAACGAAATAAAACTGTAATGACCCTGCAGCTGTTCCAATGTAAATGTGCTTTTCTCTGAAGTCGGACTCTGTGTGCCGCGCGCTGTTCTCACACGGACACGGAACCTGCGAGTGCCTGCATGTGAGACTGGTGTGTTTGCGCTGTGGGGCGTATTCATCGTATGGTGCGCGTACCGTACCGTGACGGCCGTACCGTAAATTCACGGGACGAATACACGTACCGTTACACCCCTAGTTACTACTGTACCTGAGAGACCCTGCAGCTCCGGGCCTGGACCTCGTGGTGCAGAACTAGATGTTACTGTACCTGGGAGACCCTGCAGCTCCGGGCCTGGACCTCGTGGTGCAGAACTAGATGTTACTGTACCTGAGAGACCCTGCAGCTCCGGGCCTGGACCTCGTGGTGCAGAACTAGATGTTACTGTACCTGGGAGACCCTGCAGCTCCGGGCCTGGACCTCGTGGTGCAGAACTAGATGTTACTGTACCTGAGAGACCCTGCAGCTCCGGGCCTGGACCTTGTGGTGCAGAACTAGATGTGTTACTGTACCTGAGAGACCCTGCAGCTCCGCGCCAGCAGAGCCACCACGGCAGACATGGACTGGACCTCGTGGGACTTCTTAGAGTTCATGAACTCATCCGGCTCAAGAAGGGCACCTGCTGCGCCACACAGAGCAGAAGAGGTCACAACATAAATGACTGTCTTGGCCGGACAACACCCTTAACACTTTGAATGCCACTCGCGGCTTTTCTCTGGTTATTACCCCCCGGGTTGAAGGCCCATCACGAGAATATTCGTTTTATTCGCTTTTTATTTTTTATTAGCGATCTGAAATCATATTGCATCAAGCGAGCCTACCGTTGGAGATCCAGTCACCCCAGGCTCTCAGATGTGAAAAAAGCGCCCCCTATCGTCTCCCAGATGGTAAATCACCCTTTTGGATTGGACTCAATGAAAGTGAATGGGAGAAAGGATTTCTGACTCCACATTTTACTTCTCACTCGGCATCGACCGGCATCACTCCGGAGCCTGAAGAGCAGCGGGGATTATGTGTTCTACTGTATACACGGTTGATCAATACAATGATGGATTTTTTCGAATGGTGATCAGGAATTGGAATAATCCATTTGGATACCATCTGATCTCAGGTAAGGAATCTATGTTATCAGTCTTAGGATAATCAGACTCGTTTTCACGGAGATATAAGCGTTTCCCCTATATGTGATATGGCTGTTTTGACTGTAAAAGCCATCAGGAAATAAGAGCAGCGATTATCAGCGCGCGGCACGCGCGTGTGTGCGCACACATATACTATCGATTATCTAGCGTTTATTTGAAAACTATTCATAAATAGGCCGACAAATGACAACGTTCTAGAATATTCCAGTAAAAGGCGATTATCATAGAATGGGTTGTTTTTTCCGCGAAAACGAGTGATTTTCAAAATGCTATCAAACGGAAATGAAGCGATAAAAAAACAATCTGCCTTGACAATGTTGACTGGAAAATGAGTCTTTGATAAGCGACGGGCAGATTAGATACATAGCCATAATTTAAAACATAGATTAGGCGATATTAATGTTAACATTGGAGTGGATGTGGGCATTCAAGGGGGTAAAAAGGAAAACACGGACTGGCTCCCAAAGTGTTAAAAGACCATAATATGATCTTGGAAGATAAAAACAACCTTGAATTTATGGGCGCCGGTACAAGAAGAAAATGTCTACTTGGCTTTTATGTTGTCAGATTTATGATAAATGAGTTTGGCTGAACATGAGGAAACTGAATGGATCCTCTAAGCATGGAGAGTTTTCACTACCTTCTTCTGCTGGCGGCGTGGCGCGGCCTGGTGGGCTGAGCGCCTGCAGTAGCGTCTCCCTGGCCATACAGACACCAAGCCCGGGCAGACAGTGGACCTTGGCGGCCTCCAGCAGCTTGCAGGGATCAATCAATCGCTCAGTAGTGGCACAGAACCCATATGTTGTCTTGCACTTCTCTGTTAGGATAGGTTACATACATGTTATTCATTCAATATACTTGATATTGGCTGTGCAGAGGATTTCAGATTTTTTCAAAGCAATTTGATTGATTGAAAACGTTATTAACAGATTGCAGAATGGGGTACAATACAATACAGTACAGCTCAATACAAACAATGCAGACCAGAGAAAGACTTTCGTCTTGTTTACATTGATTGATTGATTGATTGATTGAAAATGTTATTAACAGATTGCAGAATGGGTACAGTACAGTACGGCTCAATACACACAATTGTTAAGGGGATGCAGACCAGAGAAAGACTTTCGTCTTGTTTACATAGGAAGTGTTTCCCCTGAGAATTCATGAGATGCCATGAATTGTGCAAACTATTTGTAATATAGTCAAAGTCTGCTTAGAGTCATATATAGTCATTATAAAGACTGTCGGATTCAGATTAAGATGACTTTATTCACCATATTGTATATACAAATGGAATGTGAATCGACATTACAGTGCATGATTCCCCCCCCCCCCCCCCCCCCCCCCCACAAATAAGAATAACATAATAAACAGGACAGAACAGTGAGACAACAATAGACTGTAAAAGTGCAGTGGTTGTCTCTGATATAGCTATTGTACAATTATAATTATTCATACAACTAGATAGGCTATTTATTACACAGTGTATGAAGTTACCATTCCCTCTGTGTTCTGGCGCCCCCTGGCGGCCGGTGTCCGCGGTGATGGCTGACAGGACCTGCTCCGGCGGCACCGCCATGAAGCGCGTCCACACGTCGTGCGTGTAGAACTCCACCGTGTGCGCGTTGGCGATGCTCAGCGACACCGACAGGAACCGCGTGACTTCATCCAGCCGTCGCTGCACCTCCTCGAGGGAATCAACAGGAGGAGACGCCATTAATAAAGAAACGCTCTCTCTCTGTCGCGGACAAGCGCTGCCTGTGACGTGTTTCACTTCCGGTACACTCAGGCATGAGCAGTCGAACATGATGCACAACAGCCATCGTCCGACGTCTCTACAATTCGTAGCCGCATTTCTGCAGACCCCTCTCTGATTGGTTGAGGCTATTTCTGCATACCCCTCTCTGATTGGCCGAGCGCGCGCATGCGCGTGAGCCGCGACATGCTCCTCTAGCCAGGAGTCGAAACTCCGTTAAGCTCCAGAGAGAGAGGCTGAAAACCTCCCATCCGCCTGACGGATGGGAGCCGAATCCCGGATCCGAGTTTTCTGATGAATAGCCCCAAAACATGGAGGTCGCGAACGCAATTTAAGAATGAATGAATGAATGAATGAATGAATGAATGAATGAATGAATGAATGAATGAATGAATGAATGAATGAATGAATGAATGAATGAAAACTTTATTTAACAGATTGCAGAATGGGTACAATACAGTACGGCTCAATATACATACAATTGTTAAGGGGATGCAGACCTGAGAAAGACGTTTGTCTTGTTTCCATCAGGGTCCCCCATTTTCAATTCATATAGACATTTATGACATACACAACATACATGACATTTATGGCATAGGGACATATAGGTATTTAGTACTGATACATTTGTGACATAAGCGGTATTCAAATATACAGTACTGTTACCCCTAGATCCTGACAGAGTATATACATATGATGGGGAGGGGACTGTACATTAGGAGGGGGTGGGTGGGTGGGAGGGAAATATACATACGGCGGGGAGGGAATATATACATGCGGTGGGGAGGAGACTGTCTATTAGGAGGTGGTGGGGGTTTTGGGCATTTACGGTGGCCAGTTTCGAATTGCAGCCTCCCGTAGGTGCTCTTTAAGAGCGGTTTTGAATGTGGGCAGGGATTCACATTCCTTTACAGCTTTGGGTAGGGCGTTCCACATTGTTGTGGCATAATTGCGAAACGTGTTTAGTCCCTTGTTTGAGCCGAATCTGGGTTTAACATGATTTGTTGAGCTTCCTCTGGTGTAGTGGTTGTGGTATTCACTGACCTTTGGGAAGTATTTTGACATGTACATGGGCACCCCGGTCGTATAGTGTATCTTGTAGACCAGGCCCATTGCAAGTTGCTGTACTCTGTCGTCTACTCTAAGCCATCCTAGGTTGGCAAAGTGGGCAGGGGTGAGGTGGGTTCTGGGGTTCAGGTCAAGTAGTAGTCTGACCAGTTTGTTTTGTGATGTTTGTAATTTTGTTTTAAGCGCCTTTGAGGTGCTTTGGTACCATGAGGTGCACGCATAGTCATAGTACCCTTGAATGAGTGCTCCTGCCAGAGTCTTCAGGGTATTCTTGTTTACCAGACAGGAGATCCGGTACAAGAATCTAGTTCGTTGGTTGACTTTTTTTTATTACATTGGATGCCATTTTGTCACAGGAAAGATTTGCCTCTGGAACCCAGGTAGGTAATTTCGTCTTTCCTTGTGACAATATTGTCACCCACTGTAACTGAGAATCCGTCGGTCTTGCTGAGTTTGTTATTTGAACCGAAGTATTGATTACGCCATAACGAATCATTAAAAAAATATACCGTTAACTGGAATATGTTGTGTGTGCCTTTACACATATGTTGGATAGGATTATGTAATTGGTTTGTCATTAAAAACCAATAATAATCGCTCGCTGGCTTCACTGACCAGAGCTCTCTCAGATTCAAAGAACATACATGTTTCGGAACCAATGTGTAACTAGACAGTTACAATATAACATTTATATTAATTAACCCAGTTAATGCCTTAAGAGAAAGAGTCTGGTGGTCAATTGCTACGGAAATGTTGTGTCTTACTAATAATAACTAATTCCTTGGTCAATAGAAGTCTCTGTGATACTTTCTGAATATGATTTGGGAACATCAAATTGGCAGGCTGCGAAATAACAACGTTACAATGTACAGTTTCTGACAGCTGGCTGTGTTGTGAAATGTGCATAACGTTATGAATAAACCGCGAAGTCACGCGAAATAACGTTATACGCGAATCTGGTAGTACATTTCCAATCAGAGAGGGGCTTCGCTCAACCAATCAGAGAGGGGTCTGCAGAAATGGAGCTCAACCAATCAGAGAGGGGTCTGCAGAAATGCGGCTACGAATTGTAGAGACGCTATCCTGCCACTCTATGGACGCCATGTTGGGTGTACCGCCATTATCCTGCCACTCTATGGACGCCATATTGGGTGTACCAAAATGCATTAACCCGCGTTATTTTTTTTTGTAACCGCAGTTTGCGGAGACGCTCTCTGATTGGCCACTGATGTTTCTGGTCATGTGACATGTGCGCCCAATCGTGTGACGCCTGTTTCTACACCGGTTAAGCTTAGGCGCTCTTTGGAAGTTGGTTAAGGTTAGAGTTTGTCTTAGAGCAGGGCGATAGAACGCCAGCCCTGATTCCAAACTCTAACTGTAACCAACTTCGAAAGAGTCGCCTAAGCTTAACAAGTTTCAAGTTTCAAGTTTCTTTAATAGTTGTCATACAGAAGTACAGAATACTTTTGTACAAAATGCTTCTTACTGTTGCGCTCCAGAGACTGTGCATGACAAGATAAGTATGAAATAAAAACATAGTAAAAATTAGAAGAAAAAAAAGAGGTCACAGTGTTCAGTTTAGACATATGTACAATGTTCGTAGACGTAGTTACCATACAATATACAATACTGTGCAGTGTACTAATATACAATACTATATAGTGCAAGGCATAAATGGACAAGGTGCAGTTTAGGTACAATTCACAGTAGGTGTACGAGTTGTAGTGCAAATCCTTTATCAATAAATATAAAGTGTAAGTGTGTTTGTGTGATCTAAAGTGTGGAGAGTGGGTGCTGCAGTGTGTTGTTTGTTTGAGTGAGTGTGTGTGTGCGTGTGGGTGTGTGTGCTGTGTGCATTTGATGGTTGTTGCATAGTGATTATTGTTCGTTTAGCGATTATTGTTCGTTTAGCAGCCTGATGGCCTGGGGATAGAAGCTCCTTCTGAGTCTTTCTGTGCTCGCCATAAGACTCCGGTATCGCTTGCCTGACGGCAGCAGTTCAAAGAGGCAGTTGTTCGGGTGGCTCGAGTCCTTAATAATTCTCTTAGCCTTCCCCTTGCACCGCTTGTTGTAAATGTTCTGGAGGGTGGGAAGCCCCCCTCTAATTGTGCGTTCGGCTGAACGTGTCACTCTTTGTAGTCTGCTACGGTCTTGTGCAGTGCTATTCCCAAACCAGGAGGTGATGTTGCCGGTCAGGATGCTCTCTATTGTACATGAGTAGAAGTTCCTAAGGATCTTCTGACTGACTTGGAACTTCCTTAGGCGCCTGAGGAAGTAGAGGCGTTGTCGTGCCTTCTTCACAACACTGTCAATGTGTGTGGTCCATGTCAAGTCCTCGGATATGTGGGCTCCGAGGTACTTGAAACTGTTCACTCTCTCAACTGGTGCCCCGTCGATGCTGAGGGGGCTGTAGTCCTTGACCCCCGACCTCCTGAAGTCCACAATCATCTCTTTTGTTTTGCTGACGTTCAGGGAGAGGCAGTTCTCCTGACACCACTGTGACAGGTTCTCTACCTCTTCCAGGTAGGCCCTTTCGTCGTTGGCAGAGATCAGGCCCACCACTACTGTGTCATCAGCAAATTTGATGATGGTGTTGTTGTTCCGCTGTGCTACGCAGTCATGTGTGTACAGGGAGTAGAGGAGGGGGCTCAGAACACAGCCCTGGGGGGCCCCTATGTTGAGCGTGATGGATGAGGAGGTGCAGTTGCCGGCTCTTACCACCTGGGGTCTGCCCGTCAGGAAGTCCAGGACCCACTGGCACAGGTCATAGTTCAAGCCCAGGTCCCTGAGCTTGGCTATGAGTTTGGAGGGGACTATGGTATTGAATGCTGAGCTGTAGTCGATGAACAGCATTCTCACATAGTTCCCCTTCCTCTTGTCCAGATGTGATGCTGCTGTGTGCAGCACATGGGCTATGGCGTCCTCCGTGGACCTGTTGGGGCGATATGCAAATTGCAGAGGGTCCAGGTTGATGGGGAGGGAGGAACAGATGTAGCCCTTCACTAGCTTCTCAAAGCACTTCATGGCTATGGAGGTGAGGGCTACAGGGCGGTAGTCGTTGAGGCAAGCGGGCGTAGATTTTTTGGGTACAGGGATGATGGTGGACTTCTTCAGACAGGTGGGGATGACGGCCTGTTCCAAGGACAGGTTGAAGATGTCAGTGAATACCGGGGCCAGTTGGTCGGCACAGACTTTTAGGACGCGGCCGGGGATGCCGTCCGGTCCTGCTGCCTTCCTGATATCCACTTTTTTAAAGATCCGTCTCACCTCATGCTCTGTTACCCTGAACACTGAGTCTCCATCAGCAGACCCCCCCCCCCCCATTGCCGTGGTTTGTAGGCTGGTGTTGTTATTCACAGCCTCAAACCTCGCATAGAAGGAGTTGAGATCATTTGCTAAGGAGATGTCACTGTTCAGTTTGAGGGGGGTTCCTTTGTAGTCTGTCATTGTTCTGAGGCCCTGCCACATGCCTCTAGAGTCAGCCTGTTCAAACTGAAGTTCAACTTTATCCCTGTAACGCCGTTTTGCCTCTATTACTGCTCTCCTGACGTTGTATCTTGCCATCTTGTGTTCTTCCATGTTGCCTGTCACCAGCCCGGTGTTGTATGCTGATGTGCGCACTTTCAGAGCCTCACGGACGGATTTGTCTACCCAGGGCTTTTGGTTTGGGTAGATATTAATTTTGGTGGTGGGGATTATTACTTCTACCTGAGTACAGACATAGTCAATCACCGTTTCGGTGTATTCGTTAATATTGGCTGTGTTATCACGGAGTACACTCCATTCTGTGCTTCCCAGCACTGCTTGGAGTGACTCTACTGACGTCACGGTCCAACGTTTAACCTCTCGCGAGACCACCGGCGTTCGCTTGAGACACTGTTTGTACTTAGGCAAAAGAAAAATTGCAACGTGATCGCTTTTACCGAATGGACTAAGAGCCTGTGACTTGTACCCATTCTTAAATTGCGAGTATACATGGTCTAATATGTTCTCGCCTCTGGTGGGACAGGTCACATGCTGATAGAAATTCGGCAGCACCTTTTTAAGACGCGCGCTGTTGAAATCCCCCAAGACCAAAATGGCCGCGTCAACGTTAGCTGCCTGGAGTTTGTTTACCTCGTCGTGAAGTTTTGAAAGTGCGACCTCAGTGTTCGCGTGTGGTGGAATGTACACTCCGGTGAGGATGATGGACGTTAACTCTCTTGGGAGGAAGAAGGGTCGACATTTTATCGTGATAAACTCCAGGTCTGGGGAACAGTGGTTAGACATTTCCTTTGTGTTGCCTAAATCGCACCACTCCTTGTTTATCATGAAGGCGATGCCGCCTCCTTTCTTCTTTAGTGACTCTAATGCCGTCCGGTCTTTTCGTAGAACGAAGAAATGGTCTGCCGGTTCTATTGCATGATTCGGGACATCTGGACTCAGCCAAGTTTCTGTGAAGCAGAGGACGTTACAATCCCGAATGTCCCTCTGGAATTGGATCCTTGCTCTGATGTCGTCCAATTTGTTTCCTATCGATTGCACATTGGCCAACAATATGCTGGGCAATGTGGTTCTGTGTCGTTTGGACCTCAGTCTGTTCCGGACCCCGGCTCTCTTTCCTCGTCTTCGCGGCAGCTTTTTTTCTTGTCCGTGGCCGGCGTAACAAAGGATCTCGGTGGGCCATTTCTGCTGTTCAGCGATCCGATCCAGAGAGCAATCCAAACGGTAAGTTTTTCTTAATCCAATGTCAATGATTGACTGACGGTCATACACATATAATGCACCAACAGTTGGTGCAAATAAAACTCCTAATACTATAAAAATTAACAAAATAAAGCACAGTCTCGTCGGAGCGATCAGAAAGGCAGCCATCACAGCAGCGCCAGTTCATCTAACCGGTGATAAACTAGGCGTTAGGTAGTTTGCAGGCTGTTAGAGGCGGAAATGGGCAAAGACACAGCTCGTCACGCGATTGGGCGCACATGTCACATGACCAGAAACATCAGTGGCCAATCAGACAGCGTCTCCGCAAACTGCGACTATGAAAAAAAAAACGCCATTAACCCCAATGAGTTAGTACATCAGCGAATTTTTTTTATTTTGTGTCTTCGGTTCGTTTCATTATTATTATTATTATTATTATTATTATTATTATTATTATTATTATTATTATTATTATTATTATTATTATTATTATTATTATTATTATTATTATTATTATTATTATTATTATTATTATTATTATTAAATACTTCCCAAAGGTCAGTGAATACCATGATCACAACACCAGAAGGAGCTCCACAAATCATGTAAAACCCAGATTCGGCTCAAACAAGGGACTAAACACGTTTAGCAATTATGCCACATCAATGTGGAATGCCCTACCCAAAGCTGTAAAGGAATGTGAATCACTACCCACTTTCAAAAACACTCTCAAAGAACACCTACGGGAGACTGCAATTCGAAACTGCCCCCTACAAATGTCCTAACCCAGTTGTACAGTAAAGACCAAGTATGGCCTTGTCAGTATTCCAATGTACAGTGCCCCCCCCCTACCCAACCCCCCCCCCCCCCCCCACCTCCAATGTACAGCCCCACCCAACCCCACCTACCCAACCTCCTCCAATGTACAGTTTCTATGTCAAATGTATGTCAGTATTCCAATGTACAGTGTCCCCACCCCCCACCCCCCCACCTCCAATGTACAGTTTCTATGTCAAATGTATATACACTCTTTTTCTGGATTTTTTTAGTATCACACAGTACTGTATTTGCAAATCTGGTATGTCATAAATGTATAGATGTAGCAGTACTGTCTATCTGTATGTCATATATGTTATGATGAATTGAAAATGGGGGACCCTGATGTAAACAAGACAAAAGTCTTTCTCTGGTCTGCATCCCCTTAACAATTGTATGTATTGAGCTGTACTGTACTGTACCCATTCTGCAATCTGTTAATAAACTTTTCAATCAATCAATTTCCAATCAATTATTATTATTATTATTATTATTATTATTATTATTATTATTATTATTATTATTATTATTATTATTATTATTATTATTATTATTATTATAAAGGGGACCCCCCCTGGCCGCGTGATTTTTTTCCATAGCCTATGTGTGCGAAGACCCTCTCTGATTGGTTTAGCGCCGAAGGGTCTCTTCCGCCTAACCCTAACCTTAACATTAACCCTAACCTTAACCCTAACCCTAACCCTAACTCTAAGCATAACCCACTTCGAAAGAGGGCCAAAGCATAACCACTTTGAAGCAGATAATATAATGTACAAGGCGGAGGGGCGGCTACGTGGTGTAGTGGGCAAGGCGCTCGCCACGAAATGCTGGAGACGCTGGGCTCGTCAGTTCGAGCCCAGTGCTCCACATTTGCTTTCAGTTTAGCTGGTCGTCCGTACTAATACACATTGGCCGTATTAGGGGGTGGGAAACTGATGGGTGGGGATCGGGCGTTGTGGACAGCGACTCCTACAGGTCGGTTGGTGCGCCTGCGCAGTAGAATCAGGAAGTGTCGGGGGCAGCGTGAGCCTCCCACGCGTTACTCCTCGCCACTGAGAGATCGAGCTGCGCAGGTGAAAAGATGCGACTGCTGTTACCTCAAGTACCGGAGGGGACTTGTGCTATGTATGACTTAGTCCACATTGCAGCCGGCTTGTGGGAGGCAAGAAACAGCGTCCGTGACAGGGGAGGGTTGAATTGGATGATACGAAATTGGGATGGGAGAAAAATATAGAAAATGGGAGAAAAAGTGGATACAAAAAAAATAATAATGTACAAGGCGGAACGGAAGAGACCCCAAGGACTTCAAAATTGCTAGAGTAACACCCCTGCACAAAAAAGGCAGTAAATTAGACCCAGGCAACTACCGCCCTGTTTCTATCCTTACATCCATCTCGAAAGTCATGGAAACATTTTTATACGAACAGGTCGGAAAATACCTTGCGGAAAAAAATCTAATCTACGAATTCCAATCTGGCTTCAGAACATCCCACTCCACTGACACATGCCTTCTCTATTTAAACGACCACATCAAACAAGAGGTGGACGCGGGCAAATACTGTGGCATGGTCATGCTGGACCTACAAAAGGCCTTCGACACTGTCAATCACACCATTCTGATTGACAAGCTAAAAGCAATTGGTTTTGATAGTCTATCAGTGAGCTGGATGCAATCCTACCTGGAGGGGAGAGAGCAGATGGTGGAGGTAAACGGTACACTACCCCCCCCTCCCAGTGAGCTGTGGTGTTCCACAAGGAAGCATACTAGGTCCGCTACTGTTCCTAATTTATGCAAATGACATGTCGTCAGCTTGTGACTGCAACTTGTTCCTGTTTGCGGACGACTCAGCCCTGCTGGTCTCTGACAAGAACAGGTTACAGGTTGAAAAAACCCTCAGCTCAGAACTATGGCAAAATCTGCATATGGCTCGCTGATAACAAACTATCATTACACATGGGCAAAACAGAGTCCATTCTCTTCGGTTAAAATAACAAACTCAGCAAGACCGACGGCTTCTCAGTTACAGTGGGTGACAATATTGTCACAAGGAAAGAAGATATTACCTACCTGGGTTCCATCCTAGAGGCAAATCTTTCCTGTGACAAAATGGCATCCAATGTAATAAAAAAAAAGTCAACCAACGAACTCGATTCTTGTACCGGATCTCCTCACTGGTAAACAAGAATACCCTGAAGACTCTGGCAGGAGCACTCATTCAAGGGTACTACGACTATGCTTGCACCTCATGGTACCAAAGCACCTCAAAGGCGCTAAAAACTAAATTACAAACATCTCAAAACAAACTGGTCAGACTACTGCTTGACCTTACTCCTAGAACCCACCTCACCCCTGCCCACTTTGACAACCTAGGATGACTTAGAGTAGACGACAGAGTACAGCAACTTGCAATGGGCCTGGTCTACAAGATACACTACACGACCAAGGTACCCATGTACATGTCAAAATACTTCCCAAAGGTCAGTGAATACCACGATCACAACACCAGAGGGAGCTCCACAAATCATGTTAAACCCAGATTCGGCTCAAACAAGGGACTAAACACATTTCGCAATTATGCCACATCAATGTGGAACGCCCTACCCAAAGCTGTAAAGGAATGTGAATCACTACCCACTTTCAAAAACACTCTAAAAAAACACCTACGGGAGACTGCAATTCGAAACTGGCCCCTGTAAATGTCCTAACACAACCCCCTCCAAAGTACAGTAAATTACCAAGTGTGGTCTTGTCAATATTCCAATGTACAGTTTTGCTTGTACAGTTGTACAGTGTCCCCCACCCACCCCTCCTACCCAAAAATGGGGGACCCTGATGTAAACAAGACAAAAGTCTTTCTCTGGTCTGCATCCCCTTAACAATTGTGTGTATTGAGCCGTACTGTATTGTACCCATTCTGCAATCTGTTAATAAAGTTTTCAATCAATCAATCAATTTGCACACATAGGCTACGGAAAGAAATTATGCCCTCTGGCCACGGGAGAAATCAGGCTTCAGGCTTATCTGTGGTCTCACGGCTTTCCCTAAGGTTTTGATTGATTGATTGAAAACTTTATTAACAGATTGCAGAATGGGTACAATACAGTACAGCTCGAAGGGGATGCAGACCAGAGCAAGACGTTTGTCTTGTTTACATCAGGGTCCCCCATTTTCAATTCATAGTGACATTTATGACATACACAACATACAGATATTATATATCATGACATTTATGACATACAGATGTACAGTACACAGTACTGTTACATTTGTGACATACAAGATATGCAAATATACAGTACTGTTAAACAGAGATCCTAACAGAAAATATATACATACGAAGGGGAGGAAACTGTACATTAGGAGGGGGTGGGAGGGGGGATTTGGACATTTACCGAATTGCAGCCTCCCGTAGAGAGCAGTTTTGAAGGTGGGTAGGGATTCACATTTCTTTTACGGCTGTGGGTAGAGCGTTCCACATTCCACCTCTGGTGTTGTGGTCATGGTATTCACTGACCTTTGGGAAGTATTTTGACATGTACATGGGTACCTGAGTGTTGTGTAGTGTATCTTGTAGACCAGGCCCATTGCAAGTTGCTGTACTCTGTCGTCTACTCTAAGCCATCCTAGGTGGGATTCGAACTCCGGTCTCCCACATGGTTTCTACTATAGTGCTGGGAATTACGGCTCTTTGGGCTCCATTCCTTTCAGAGAGCTGTCAAAAGACAGGCTCTCTTGTTTTTATTTTTATTTATGGATGGATGGATAAGAGGACAAAAAAATGCGGGACTGTCCCACACAAATCTGGACGTTTTTGTCACCCTAGCTGCATTCATTGTCACATTCACACCTTCATTAAACTGCATACCTGTTTATTGAATTTAATAATAATAATAATAATAATAATAATAATAATAATAATAATAATAATAATAATAATAATAATAATAATAATAATAATAATAATAATAATAATAATAATAATAATAATAATAATAATAATAATAATAATAATAATAATAATAATAATACACTTTATTTGTATGGCACCTTTCATACAGAAATTGCAGCTCAAAGTGCTTCACAACAGAAAAAAGACAGGCATAAATTGCAGACATATAAAATCACAGTTTTTCCACATTAGGATCTAACATCCCAACAGGCCACCTTGTTTATGATTTGCTTTAGTTTAAAAAAAAAATAGACAATAATAAAAAGAGTAAGATAGAATAGACAGAGTAAAATAGTGCAGTACAATAAGTAGAAGAATAGAATAGACATGAAATGAGCACATAAAGTGTAGACAGTATAAATAGTTCTGGATTACTGTTTAACAGTTTAAAGTAGGGCTGTCAGTTTATCACGTTAATTAGATTAATTCCATAAGAATGTAGAATACACATTTACAGACTTTTTTTTTTAATATGGTCCATTTGCATGTTCTTGGTATCTGAATTGATTGATTGAAAACTTTATTAACAGATTGCAGAATGGGTACAATACAGTACAGCTCAATACACACAATTGTTAAGGGGATGCAGACCAGGGCCCTATTCCCCGTACCTGGTTCAACTAAGTCGATCAATAGTCCCATTATCCAGATTCAATTAACCCGATGTTTGAATCCGGGATTTTCCTGTTCCTCGAAGGTGGATTCAGTCTCGTTCATTTGAACCAGACTTGAGACCCAGGATAATTGCGTGCGCCCGCCTCAGCTGAAAAGACAGCAAGTATCGATAGCAGAAATCCTGATTTTCTAACGGCATTGATTGATTAATTGATTTAAAACTTTATTAACAGATTGCAGTACGGCTCAATAGCCTCGCAGACAAGTTAAATGCATAATCTATAGGCTAATTTTAAGTCCCTCATTACCCCAATCAATCAGATTATATAATAATTAGTTCAACAGTTTCAGAATAAGGATACGGCTCTCTTATCCATTGAGGGATGTATGGTTGATGTTTAATTTGTCTGGCACCATGGTGTGATGGTAGGTCATTTTGCCTTTCACGCGGACGACCCGCATTCGAATCCCCCTTCTTCTAGTTTTCTTTTTCTTTTTGCAATGTAAATATTTCAATTTGGTGCACGTTGAGAGCTATATAAAGAATGACATCCTCAATGCATGTAGATTTATAATATTTTAACTTAAAACTAGGCTACTTTTGCGTATATTCATTAATATTATATTCCAAAAAATTATATTGGAAACGCAGGGTTTCGAACTCGGGTCGTCCGGTTGACAGGAGTGAGCACTAGCCGTTGCACCACTGTGCCAGATGGGATATATTCATTGTGTATCCATCAATGGACAAAAGACCCGTGTTTAGAATATTTTTCTTTTGAATGAAGTTTTATCTCTTTATTCTCAAATGCATTAATGTGACGTCAACGGCTCATTCAATTGCTCAAATCCGTCAAACAGCGCATCTCATCAGACATTTTAATCCCAGTTACAATATCACAATAACGTGTGAGTGATGATACAATTCAACAATCCTCAGATTCCTCGTAATTCATAATCCACAAAAACCACAATCCACGCATAGACACTTCAATTTTATGCTTGAATGAAACACAATCCGGGCGCTCCGTTAAGCAAATCTACAGCGGAGAATATATGAAACTAATCAGAGCCAAACGGCCGATAGGTTTCATTCATTAAAAATATCCCCGCGGGATTCACATTTGCAATGCGCCGTTATTAAAATAACCACATGCAGCGTGTATCGCGACTCCGAGCGCCGTATATGACGTGCATTATTTTATTTAGGACAAAGTAAATCTATAGGCTGAATATGATTTATTATCAGCATTTAGTTCTATTATTATACATTTCAAAAGCCCCCTCTAGGAAAACGAAGCACAAAAACATAATTCAGAATGGTATAATGGGATCTAGACTGTGAGAAATATTTCAGGAAGCGAGCTGGCATTTCTTTGCGAGGTTCATCCAGCTAACTGAACTTAACCCTGCTCCCGACCAGGTTCAAACTTTCTGATCTGTTACCATGGTGATTTAGAAAATCCGACTTCGGGGAACAGAAAGGTCTGGCTTAAGTCAAGCTATGCTGGAATTTATCCGGCTAACTCAGTTAGCCAGGTACGGGGAACGGGGCCCAGAGAAAGACTTTCGTCTTGTTTACATCAGGCCGGGTCCCTCATCTTATTCTAGGGACATCTATGAATCTCAGGGAATGTATTCACAGTGTCAGAAATACTGTGGGCTAGATCCACAAAGAATGGATTGCACTGTGCAAGTTGCACCCTTACTTACATTTTATGAATTGAAAATGGGGGACCCGGTCCCTGATGTAAACAAGACGAGAGTCTTTCTCTTTTTCTGAACTGACGTTTCTATTGAACGGTGGGGGGCAGTAATGCGCCTTTAGCGTCCAGACTGCCGGACATCTATTAGAAGAAGAAGAAGACGAAGAAGAAGAAGAAGACCCGCCCCTCCTGCTCTGTTGTCGATTCGTAGCGTCTGTTTGGAATCGTAATCGTCATCAACACGCGTCATCACCACGCGTCATGTCGGAAACGCACGCGAGCTGAGAGTTGTAAACATTGAACGTTTCCACACAAGTTAACATTATTTACACAACAAGGTGTTTATCTAACATGGCAGATCAGAAAACGAAGAATAAAGGGACGTTTAGTGAAGGCAAAGGAAAGCAATGGAGTAACAGACAGACGGCTGGTAACAAGAAGAGGAAATGGGTCCCAGAACACAAGAACGTGTTTGGTGGAAGTGTTGGGGAAGGTAAACTAGTAGTTGTCTCAGTAGATCTTTTATTAAACTGAGGTGAAGTGTTGGGGAAGGTAAACTAATAGTTGTCTCAGTAGATCTTTTATTAAACTGAGGTTACAGCACTGCGCATGTCCACATGGCACATCCGGTCAAGCGCCACTAGGTGTCCCTCTAACACAGGCTAGAAACATATGCCTGTAACAATAATAGTCTACTTTTGCCTCATGTGTCGATCAGCAAGTAACGGGATCTTTTGAAATGGCTAAGAGCCAACATTAACTATTTAATGCTGTTTAGTTTAGTCTGCCTCCAGCCCATTCTGAATCTGGACCAGCCTGTTGATGATGGGACCTACTGTCAGATATAGTCATGTCCCCTCTTGGAAAGGCCAAAATCCCCCCAACCCCCTCCAATGTACAGTTTCTTCCCCTTCGGATGTATATTTTTTTAAGATCTAGTATGTCATAAATGTCTTGATGAATTGAAAATGGGGGACCCTGATGTAAACAAGACGAAAGTCTTTCTCTGGTCTGCATCACCTTAACAATTGTGTGTATTGAGCCGTACTGTATTGTACCCATTCTGCAATCTGTTAATTAAAGTTATCAATCAATCACTTGTGTGTCCCCCCAGGTCAGGGGTTTGCCTTCAAGAGGAAACAGAAGGTCCAACACGAGTACAACAAGCTGCTGCGGAAGGAGAGCATGAAGAGGACGAAGAACCCCAGCGCCAATGCCGTGTCATACAAGCAGGACTATCCCGAACACCTCCGGCATCTATACCTGGCCGAAGCTGAGAAACTGAAAGAGGAGGCTCGAATGAACAGAGTGAAAAGGAGTCAGTATAGAATGGTCGGGTGTGGTGAGCAGGAGCAGGAGGAGGAGGAGGAGGAGGAGGAGGAGGAGGAGGAGGAGGATGATGATGATGATGCTGATGATGCTCCCTCCTCGGCTCCCGAGGCTGTAGCGGGGGGGACGGAGCAGTCGGACACCACATCATCTGTAGAGGCCAAGGTACCAGACAGGTGAGCTTCCCGGGAACAAGATATCTCAAAAAGCTATGACTGGATTGCTATCGAATATGCTGTGAAAACTAGGGATGCCCCGATCGATCGGCCACCGATCGTTATCGGCCGATAATCAGTATAAATATGCGATCGGTGAATTCTGATAATGAGTCATATTCGCAGATCGTGGAAACCGATCAAGCGGAGATCTCACTCGCTGTCTGTCTCAGACACACAGGACCTGCAAACTGCCGCTGCTCCTCCTCCCTAGCCCCGCCCGCACCCGTGTAAAGTTTGTAAACACAGAGGAGGAGGCTCTGCTCGAGTCTATAGTGCATTCGACCTGAGCTAACGTTAGCTACCTAGCTATCGTTACTGTTTAAACAAAATTACCCAGTCAACTATTCACTTTTAGTAGGCATTGTCTAACGGTATTTAGCCGGCTAGCTACTGATAGCTCCTGATATCAACAAATGCTCCAGCAAGTCTAGTAGTCCATGTTGATACCTCCGTTAGCTCGCGTTATCTGACGTTAGTTCACTGTTCAAAACGAAATGTCCCATTGAACTAAATAGTTCCCTGAGGCGTCGTCTTAACGTTATATATCCGGCTAGCAGTAGCTACAGATAGCTCCTGATATCAATGTCTTATAACATTGATTCAATGCGTATTCGAGCTGAGGGCTTGCTGAATGTGATATGACCAAAGCACAGTAACGTTATACCAATAGGGTCCAGCTGCAGCGCAGGAGAATCCTTGCTGGAGCTGGAGGCTACTAGAGTACACACAGACAGTGGAGCTGTTTGCAGATAGCGAGCATTTTCACTTGTTGCGTGGTGGCGATGTCTCGCAGATAATACAAGTACAAGTCTAATTATATAATATATATATTTTATTAAAAAAAAATATTATATAAAATAAGTTTTAATTTTTTTTTAATCAAAAACGATCGGTATCGGCCGATATGGCTCACGACGATCGGTGATCGGTATCGGTGGCAAAAAAGGAGGACACTGTATTGATTTAGTGAAAGGTTAACCTTCTGTAGTGTGGTAGTGAAAGGTTAACGTAAGGTTATGTATATAACCTAGTTATATGAGTACTAGCTAAGCGTCCCGCTCTTTAAGCCTATCGAGATATACCTCATCTCATGTACCTATTGTACTCCATCAACGAAAAAAACAAGTACACCTACACCTGCCAGGTCCCGCCCCTATGGAGGCGTAGCCTATAAGACAGTAGGCATGGTCACCAAACACTCTTCCTCGCCAAAAATCCCGTTTCCAGTAAAAGATCCCTCAAAAGGGAACTCAGGGCAGCTTAAGAGCGGGACGCTTAGCCAGTACTCATATAACCAGGTTATATACATAACCTTACGTTATATTATCGTACTTGGCCATCGAGTCCCGCTCTTTTGAGCCTATCGAGATATGGGTTAGAGCGGACGCAAGGCCCGACAGATGCACCCCCTGAGGACCCGTAAGCCCACATCAAGGGGTTTGGGGAGCCCCGTCACCCCATCCTTCCTAATGAAGGGGGGGCGCAGTCAACTCCACCTGAGTGCGAGCAAGAGGGAACTAGAACCCCTTGAACACACAGCACAGGCGGAACCACGTGTGACCTAACATACTGTGGCCCATACCCACACACTCCTGCTACCCTACCAAAGGACGGTAAGCAGGAAAGGCCACAGACCCCAGAACCGCCTGGGAGACAGAACCCCCGGTCATGTCCATGAGGTAAAACCTTACAAAGGGGCCCGGGGAGGACCATGAAGCTGCAGCACAGATGTCCTCCACCGAGGCCCCAGCCAGGAGAGCGGCAGAGGCAGCCACCCCACGAGTGGGGTGCGCCCTGACGCCCCCAGGGGGATCCTGCCCAGCCAACGTGTAGCAGAGGGCAATGCCCTCGCACAACCAATGGGACAGGCGCTGTTTCGACAGTGCCTTACCGGCACGAGAACCACCGTGACAGACAAAAAGCTGATCGGTAACCCTGAAGTCCTGAGTACGGCTGAGGTAAATTCCCAAAGCACGGACCGGACATGACAGGTGAAGGCCTGCATCTAACTCACTAGTGTGAGGAGGAGGACGAAACGCCTGAACCACAATATCCCGGGAGCGGAAGGAACTCCGGATATTCTTAGGCATGAAAGCAGGATTAGGTCGCAGAGTGGCACCGCAATCGGCCCGAAAAGACAGGCACTCTGGACGTACCGAAAGAGCACAGAGCTCACTCACGCGTTTAGCGGAGGTGACAGCCAGCAGGAACGCGGTCTTGAAAGACAGCTGTCCCAACGGCGCCTGCTCGAGCGGCTCAAACAGGGCCAAGGACAACCGACCGAGGACCAATTGAAGATCCCAAGTCGGAGCCAAAGAGCGTTGCACCGGCTTAACGCGTCGAGCGCCAAGCAGGAAACGCTTCACAAGAGGGTGGCTGAACAAGACATTCCCCTCAAACCCCTCATGATAGGAGGATATAGACGCCGCATATACCCTCACCGTCGAAGCCGACAGTCTACCAAGGAGAGACTGGAGATAACCCAGGACAGCATCCAGGGGGCAGGAGACTGGGTCCCTGCCCCCGCCTTACACCACTCTTGGAACATACGCCATCTGCCCGTGTAAAGCGCGACAGTGGAGGGAGCATGTGCATTCCGGATGGTATCAACCACAGAAGGGTCCATCCTCTCCAGACTTACCCTCCCACCAGCCACACCAACAGGCGTTGGCCCAACATCGGGTACTGGAACAGTGACCCGTTGTGCTGCGAGAGGGCCGTCGCCGACCAAGGAATAACCCAAGGAGGAGCGACCAGAAGCTGGATCAAGACCGGGAACCACACTGCCGTGCCCCGGTCCGGCGCGACCAGGATCACCGTCCTGCGCTCCCTCCATATCCGCTCCAACAGCTGACCCAACAGCTGTACAGGAGGAAAGGCGTACAGAAGACCGGGCGGCCATGGAAAGGTCGAGAAGGCATCCACCCCCAAGGGGGGATGATCTGCTCGACTGACCGAAAACCACAAGGGGCACTTGTGAGAGCGTCGGCTCGCAAACAGATCTACCGAGGCCTCCCCGAACCGATCCCAGATCTGTCTGACTATGTCGGGGCGGAGTTCCCACTCGTCGTAACGAGGACCGCCCGAGACATCATATCCGCGCCCATATTCTCTGCACCAGGGATGTGGAGCGCCCTCAGACTGCGCAGCCTGCGAGATGCCCATAGCCAAAGTTCGACCTCCGCCCAGAGCAGGCGGATGGAACGAGTCCCACCCTGCCTGTTGATATACGCCGCTGCTGTCATACTGTCTGTCCTGACCAAAACGTGCTTGCCTACCCCCAGGTGGTCGAACCGTTTGAGGACCAGGAGGACCGCCTTCAATTCCAACACATTGATGTGCGGGGTAGACGGGCCAGCATGAACCTCCGTCCAGCTGCCCCCCACTGCGTGGGTCCGACACGTCCCTCCCCAACCCGTGAGAGAGGCGTCGGTGAAGACCGTGACGTGTGAGCGCCTGCTGCCCATGGGGACCCCAATGGTGAGGATACCCAGCCTCTTCCAATGGGCGAGATCTCCCCATATCGACAAAGGAACCGTCAACCGTTTCCATTTGTCCCTCACCGGATCTATTCTCATAGAGAAAAACCACCTCTGTATCCTCCTCATGAAGAGGAGGCCAAGAGGAACCACCGTGTGAGCAGATGCCATCATACCGAGCAGATGCATCACTTGCAGCGCTGTGACCGTCCCTCCCAGACGGAAACCCCTGAGCGCGCGAATGATAGACACCCGGCGCTGCTCCGAGAGGGTTACAATCATGGGCCTCGACCTCAACGTCAAGCCCAAGTACTCCACCTGTTGACTGGGAAGAGGTGTACTCTTCTTCCAATTCACAGCAAAACCCAGCCTGGTGAGGAATTCCACCACCAGCCTGGTATGAGACCTGGCAACCTCCTTCGAACGACTGAGGAGTAGAATGTCGTCGAGATAGAATAGAACCCGTATCCCCCGACGACGTAGAGGCTCCAGCGCAGTCGCCACGCACTTGGTGAATGTGCGGGGAGCCAGAGAATAGCCGAACGGCAGCCTCTGGTACTCGTACGCTACGCCCTGAAACAGGAACCGTAGGAACTTCCTGTGAGGAGGGAAAATCGGGATGTGAAAATACGCATCCTTCAGGTCTATGGAGGTGAACCAGTCTCCCCTTCTGACAGCAAGCAGAAGGAGTTTGACGGTCAACATCCTGAACGGTCTCGCTACAATCAACCGATTGAACGTGGACAGATCCAGTATAGGTCTGACCCCCCCTGTTTTCTTGGGTATCAGAAAATAACGGGAGTAGACGCCTGACATCGCGTCCTCTCTCGGAACCACGACGACGGCCTGCTTTGCCAACAGAGATTGGATCTCGTCGGCCAGGGCTGTCACTGCTTCTGACCCTGACAATAGGGTCGGCACCAAACCTGAGAACGGAGGGTGGGGTTGTGCGAACTGCAAAACAAGCCCCTCCCTCAACGTTCTCTCTATCCACCCCTCCAAACGGCATTCTTGTCGCCATATGTGAAAATAATCCCACAGCGAACCCGCCGTCAACTGACGCTGGGCCGCAAGGAACAGTAGATAGTTGGCCCGGTCCCTCCCACTGTGCGACGCACCCAAGGGGGGACCCCGACAGAAATGGCCGGTTTGATACGGGAGAAGCTGTCATCAAACTGGTTGACACACACCCCCCCCCTGAACACCCCTCTAGCGCATGCTGAGGAGTTGTTCCGCAGCTAGACACGCAAGGCATGAGGACCCCATGGGCTCCTACACGCTGAAGCCCTGCAGTGATATTGCTACCACCCAAATCACGCTCGCCTCTTCTTTGCAGACCACTCCGGGACGGGAGTGGGAGGCATCAGCGTGATACCCCGCCTGGCGAAGGCGAGACCGGGGTAACCCTTGCTGTGCATTCAACAGAAGAGGCCTCGAGTCCCCCTGCTGACCACTGTAGCTAGTGGCAGCTGTAACACCAGGCTCATCCATCACACAACGTGTGGTGCAGGAGCCACGCGACAGCACAACATTCTCACGGACAGACCCAGGCTCAGCCATCAACTGGGTGTCAGCCCCTGTCCCCATGAGAAGTGAAGAATGGGGCCGCATGCGCTTCAAAGAAGGTTCGCGGCCCGCAGCCAAAGGAAAACGATCAGAGCCCCGCTTCCGTGGGTAACAGAGAGAGGATTGAACGGGGAGCGGGCTGCTCGCGGCAAAGTGACGACGGCTTGTTTTATCCAAGCCGAATTCACCCAAAATGGCCGATCCCTCGGCCGCCAAGGCTGTCGGCCTTGTGGAATCCTGTTGACTCTCCGCCCAGGGCACCACTGGCGGGGGAAACATGGCCGCCTGTCGAGGGCCTCGCCACAGTCGTTGACGAGACCGTGCTCCCACCTCTGGCTGCACAGCGTGAGGCGGTGTAGGACCCAGATCAACAACCGCCTGCGCCTCCACAGAACGACCAAAAAGTCTTTCCGTGGAAAAAGGAGTCGTGAGAGAAAACCTATCCTCTTCCCCAAGAGGAGAGTGCTCCAACCAAACATGCCTAACAACAAACGTTGATAGCATCCTAATCCTCCCCGCAGTTATAGCTTGCGACTGAGTCAAGATCTCTATAACACCACAAACATGCAACATGTTTACAATGTCGGCTGGACCCATAGCCCTACTACCCGACGCCAATGTGGATAGGAAACTAGCCAGCTGAGCCATAACACTGGCCGCCGCTACAAACCATCCTGCAGCAGTATACCACTCATCCGTCCATACTGCCACCCTCCAAGCCGATTCGCTCTCAAGCATCGGCCGGGTGGGACATCGTTCATCCCCGCCGGGGCACAGGAACAAAGCTACCTGGCTACGTAGCCACGGTACACCCGGCCTGCACCCTGTTGTTAGCCCGTTTACCCGTAAAAAAGGTAAATAGGACTCAGCGAAACCCCCCACATTAGCAACCGACTGACCTTCATCAATGAAGCGAGCAAGAGGAGGGATAAACGGCAATGTCCCGCGGCGGGGAACAACCTATTTCAGCATCAACATTAGCATTAGCAGTAGCATTAGTAGCATTAGCGTTAGCAGCGTGCTCCAGGATCGCCAGGAAATCGTCCACTGCAGTGGAACGTTCACCAAGCCACCCCGGCCCTGGCGCCGAAACATACTCCACAGCATTACCAATACCAACATTAATGCCTGATGACACAGGGCCTACCTTTGTACAAGCCGGCTCGATAGCCAAACCTTGTACGCTGCCCCTTGGTCTGCTGCCGTCAGACGAGGAAACATCAACACAGGCCCGACGTGTCGCTGAAACATGCCTCGAAGATGCCAGGGGTAAGCAAACCTCTGGTAAGCATTCAACATTACGCAATTTCTCTAATCTTTTCATAACAACTAGTTTACATAAGGTGCACTGCAACCGTTATGATGGAAACGAAAATAGAGGAAGAGTGTTTGGTGACCATGCCTACTGTTTTATAGGCTACGCCTCCATAGGGGCGGGACCCGGCAGGTGTAGGTGTACTTGTTTTTTTCGTTGATGGAGTACAATATGTACATGAGATGAGGTATATCTCGATAGGCTTAAAGAGCGGGACGCGATGGCCAAGTACGATAATATAACCTTCTGTAGTGTGGTAGTGAAAGGTTAACCTTCTGTAGTGTGGTAGTGAAGGGTTAACCTTCTGTAGTGTGGTAGTGAAAGGGGTTAACCTTCTGTAGTGTGGTAGTGAAATGTTAACCTTCTGTAGTGTGGTAGTGAAAGGTTAACCTTCTGTAGTGTGGTAGTGAAGGGGTTAACCTTCTGTAGTGGTAGTGAATTAACCTTCTGTAGTGTGGTAGTGAAAGGGTTAACCTTATGTAGTGTGGTAGTGAATTAACCATCTGTAGTGTGGTAGTGAAGGGGTTAACCTTCTGTAGTGGTAGTGAATTAACCTTCTGTAGTGTGGTAGTGAAAGGTTAACCTTCTGTAGTGTGGTAGTGAAAGGTTAACCTTCTGTAGTGTGGTAGTGAAAGGTTAACCTTCTGTAGTGTGGTAGTGAAAGGGTTAACCTTCTGTAGTGTGGTAGTGAGTGTGGTAGTGAAAGGTTAACCTTCTGTAGTGTGGTAGTGAAAGGGTTAACCTTCTGTAGTGTGGTAGTGAAAGGGTTAACCTTCTGTAGGATGGTAGTGAAAGGTTAACCTTCTGTAGTGTGGTAGTGAAAGGTTAACCTTCTGTAGTGTGGCAATGAAAGGGTTAGCTGTACAGTCACAAAAAGTAAACCCAAAGTTGCGGGTCCTCCATATTGAAGTCTTCCATATTGGCTGTTCATCCGACTTTCACCAAACCTGCTGTGTGGCCTCTAGGGGCCGCTGTCTCCACATTATGTTATTTTGAAAGGCCAAACCATACGACCACCATATCCAATAGAATTTCAGATACACGCATGGTAAACAGGAAGTGACGTGTTACCTGTGTGAGTCTGATTTTGCACCAAAATTTGTTTTGTTCTACTACAGCAAGGAGGTCTGTGTGAAGAGTAATCTGACCTCATGGTGGCGCTGTTCACACAAAAGGAAAACATCAAATTCAACAGCTTGTCCAACCATGATGACATTTTAATTCGAAGCTTCGAGAGAGGAAAAGAAAATTATTATTTAACTTTTTTTTCTTTTTTTTTTCTTTTAATATATAAATGTTGTGGGACTTGTACAGCACTTTGTTCAACTTTGTCAGTGCTGTAAAGTTTAAACCGTTTTAAATCTTAGACAAACAAAACACTTTGCTTTCATGAAATATTGTAAGCCGTCATTTGAGGCTTTATAAAAGCAGCACAATGAACACATCTGTCAGTGCAGAGTCCGACCTCATCTTAAATAACAAACGGCACTCATCTTAAATAACAAACAGCATTGCTTGTTGTAGTTAACAAAGAGAGGCAGAGTTGATTTTGCACAAAAAAAAATATCATATTATTATTATATATATATTTTTTTAATAATCGAATTTTATTTTCATATTCGAATCCTATGCCCAGGGCAGGAAACTAACTTTTTGGCTTACCAGCCAACTGGCGAGTATCTGATTTTTTTTACCAGCCAAACAGATTTTTTACCAGACAAAAAAAATCGCTAATTGTGATAATTACTTCTTTGTATGTCAAGCCGCGTCAATGTTGTGTATGCATCTGGGTAGGCACACTGTGCCTTTAAGACAGCACGGGGGTCTTACGACAGTGCTGTGAAGTACCGTCAAGTGTTGTGGTAACGTCAGTTGGGTTGGTGTGCTGTTGTGCACAGTGCACTGGTTGAGCTAGCCCCTTTCGTGACTGCGATGTGCAAGCCAGGGGCTTTTGAGCATGAAATAAAATGTCTAACCTTACGTCGTAGTCCGGTGCTTTTTTGGAAACATTATAGTCATAACAGATACACCTAGCTGGCTGCTTGGAGCACACGGGGCTAACGTTAGCTAGCAAGCAGCTATAGCTAAAACGCTAACTAGAAGCTAACCACTGTATACAGTTCCAGTAGACTAACATTACACCTCTGTGATTTAAATGTGTCCTTAGTAACTTATACTCGAGGGTTGTACTAGGGTTGGATGCAGTTCCCCGTTGGTCAGTCTGTCTGTTTTCCATCTTCTGCTGTGTTTAACGTTATCTGTTTGCGAGTGCTCCTGATGGCTAGCCTAGTACCGCGGGACTTTTATTATTATATGTCCGCGGGTTGGCCAGTACTGCGCAAACGTTTATTAAACATTATATGTCCGCGGGTGGTCTTGTGCAGTGCTCTCGTGGCACTGTCAACTAAAGCGAACACTCAGAAGACGCGCACCGTTTGCCAGTGCAGTGATTGCAGAATGTTTTATTTTTTTGTATACTCGCCAGCAGGGGAGGAAACTAACTTTTTGGCTTACCAGCCAACTGGCGGGTATCTGATTTTTTTTACCAGCCAAACGTAAAAAATACTAGCATTTGGCCAGTAAAGTGGCCTAATTTCCTCCCCTGCCCATGCCCATCGAACGAAGCTTCGAAGTATTTAAGACAGCCCTAGTGTTAAGCCATGGTGGAGGTGGGGTGGAGGTGAGGTGTAAAATAATAACATTAATTGTGGTTTCGTCATCTAGGTGAATGAATTATCATTCATCAGATGAACATACAACAATAATGCATTGGTCTCTTCTGAATGACTGAATCCTTGTGCAGAAGGACATTAATGTGGGTATTTCTTTTGTAGATTTATCCATTAAATCAACAAGTCGACAAAATCCTGTCGCCATTAGTCAAGTAAGAATGTCTTTAGTCAGGGGACGGCCCTACAAACAACGGTAATCCTACTTCATGTCTCCCCAGTGTCCCTGTGAGCAACCGGATGAAGAAGAAAATGGCACGGAAGACATCTTACCAGAAGACAAAAGAGGAGTTTGAGAAGATCAAAGAAAAACGTAGACAGAAAAAAGAGGTGAAACATCATCTCTCTCCAAATAATATCTGAAAAACTGTTACCATCTACATCTCATAGTCTCATTACTATCTACATCGCATAGTCCCATTAATATATACATCTCTCATAGTCTCATTACTATCTACATCTCTCATAGTCTCATTAATATCTACATCTCATAGTCTCATTAATATCTACATCTCATAGTCTCATTAATATCTACATCTCTTAGTCTCATTAATATCTACATCTCATAGTCTCATTAATATCTACATCTCATAGTCTCATTAATATCTACACCTCTCATAGTCTCATTACTATCTACATCTCTCATAGTCTCATTAATATCTACATCTCTCATAGTCTCATTAATATCTACATCTCATAGTCTCATTAATATCTACATCTCATAGTCTCATTAATATCTACATCTCTCATAGTCTCATTACTATCTCATCTCATAGTCTCATTAATATCTACATCTCATAGTCTCATTAATATCTACATCTCATAGTCTCATTAATATCTACATATCATAGTCTCATTAATATCTACATTTCATAGTCTCATTAATATCTACATATCATAGTCTCATTAATATCTACATCTCTCATAGTCTCATTAATATCTACATCTCTCATAGTCTCATTAATATCTACATCTCATAGTCTCATTACTATCTACATCTCATAGTCTCATTAATATATACATCTCTCATAGTCTCATTACTATCTACATCTCTCATAGTCTCATTAATATCTACATCTCATAGTCTCATTAATATCTACATCTCATAGTCTCATTAATATCTACATCTCATAGTCTCATTAATATCTACATCTCTCATAGTCTCATTAATATCTACATCTCATAGTCTCATTAATATCTACATCTCTCATAGTCTCATTAATATCTACATCTCATAGTCTCATTAATATCTACATCTCATAGTCTCATTAATATCTACATCTCTCATAGTCTCATTAATATCTACATCTCATAGTCTCATTAATATCTACATCTCTCATAGTCTCATTACTATCTACATCTCTCATAGTCTCATTACTATCTACATCTCTCATAGTCTCATTAATATCTACATCTCTCATAGTCTCATTAATATCTACATCTCTCATAGTCTCATTAATATCTACATCTCTCCTGTATTTCCCCACAGGAGTTCCTGACAGACAAGCAGAAGAGGGAGGAGGCCATCCTGAAGTACAACCAGAAGAAAACGGAGACGTTTCAGATGCTGAACAAGAAGACCAAGAAAGGACAGCCCAACCTCAACCTGCAGATGGACTTCCTGCTCCAGAAGATCCAAGGCTCTGGACCACACGCCAAATCATAATCCATAAGTGTACAGTTATTTGACCCTACCAGTGGTGTTAAATATGATTTATATTATTCTGTACACTGTTTCCCATACATACATTTATATATGGTGGCCCAATATCTGACAGACGCACCACAAATGGATACCAAAAAACTTTTTTTTATTTATTTTTTTATTATCTTTTCCCCCCTCCTTTTTCCGATTTTTCTCCCATCCCACTGTTAGTCGTTATGCCAATTCCCAACCCCCTTCCTGGTTGTTTGCGCACTCCCCCCTACTGTTGGTCCGGGAGGCCGGAGACTGTCACATGCTTTCCTCCGACGCATGTGCAGCCAGCCGGCAGCCAGCCTGGCAGCGCAGATTCTCACCGGGAGGCGTGTATGCCTTCTACAACGCAGTTCCAGTTCCGCGTTGCCGTTTTGCGCTCTGATTGGCCAAGCGCGCGCATGCGCATGAGCCGCGACAAGCCCCTCCGCCGTGCTGCGATAAGGCTTTCGCCAGCCGGGAGAGTAGGCGCCGCGAGCGGCATCGCTGCGCTCATCAACGCCCCTCCGTGCTCCGGCTTTCAACAGCGGGGAGAGTATTATGGGGCTTATACCACGAAGCAGTAACACAACAGTGAACACATAGTTAAGTATGACTGACAGATGCATTGCAACTATGTGTTCACTGTTGTGTTACTGCTTCTCGGCATAAGCCCCATAATAAGATCGTCTCTGGCTTCGTCCAGCGGACACCATGGCGAGCTCAGCGATGCCGCTCGCGGCAGCATACTCTCCCCGCTGTTGAAAGCCTTATCGCAGCACGGAGGGTCGTGGACCCGCAACGCAGCCGCGAAGGCGGCGATGAAGCCAGAGTCGCGCGATTTTTTATTGGTTTGTCATGACAAACCAATTACATAATCCAACATATGTGTAAAGAAACAACATATTCCAGTTAATGGTATATTTTTTTAATGATTGCTTACGGTATAAATTAGGTTAACTGGAGCTTAGTATTGCTGCCTGGCTGAGGGCCGCGTCGCGGCTCATGCGCACGCTCGGCCAATCAGAGCAACGCGGAACTGGAACAGCGTTGTAGAAGGCATACACGCCACCGGGAGAGTGTAACGTGTGGAAGGTCACACTACCTCCCTCCAGATCCTACCCTCGCTGTGCAGGCGCCCCGACCGAACTGTAGGGGTCGCTGTCCACATCGCCCAGGACCCACCCGCCAGCTTTCCCACCCCTAACACTGCCAATTGTGTTGAAGTATGAACGACCAGCCAAGCTGGTAGCAAAAGCCGAGAGCTGGATTCGAACCCAGCGTCTCCAGCGTTGATGGCGAGCGCCTTGCCCACTACACCACCTAGCCGCCCACCAAAACACTTTAACAGGGCTCTTGAGTATGGTATTTGCTAATTTCTTTTTGCTGTTTTATTTATGTGTATCGTAATCTTACCTGGCCCGGCCTCCTACCTGGCCCAGCCTCCTACCACCACAGGTGACGTGAGCGCCTGTGGAAAACACAGCTGCATGCTGCTGGTCCAGATGGCTTCAGTGGTTCAGTTTCATCTCATACCACCAGGTGGCGTCAACAGAGATTGAAAGTGTTTCTCCGAAGACGTTAAGTGATTTTTTTTAACTTTGCAATAAAATGTGTTTCTATTCAAATTGGCAAACAAAACATTTGGGTTTTATTCCACAGTTATTCCATTTGATCTTCTGTACCTGTTGTTGCAGAATGTGTTTGAACAGATGAAACAGTTGTTTTTACGCTTTTACATGAACAATGTTTTCAAACCTAATGATCTAAAGGCCTGTTGTGTTGTGTACATTCGATTTACTTTACAACTGCAAATATATGGGCTGTCCGAATACTTTTAAAAACAGATTTGTATGGTTCTTCATCTCATGGATCAAATGATCAAAGATGTTATGGATATAAAATGTATCAGAATAAGCATCAACATTCAAGGTACTAATTCAGTACACAACCATTCAAGGTACTAGTAATTATACAGTATCATTCAAGGTACTAGTAATTATTATATAGTATCATTCAAGGTTCTAGTTATTATTATACAGTATCATTCAAGGTACTAGTAATTATTATACATTATCATTCAAGGTACTAGTAATAATTATACAGTATCATTCATGGTACTAGTAATTATTATACAGTATCATTCAAGGTACTAGTAATTATTATACAGTATCATTCAAGGTACTAGTAATTATTATACCGTATCATTCAAGATACTAGTAATTATTATACAGTATCATTCAAGATACTAGTAATTATTATACAGTATCATTCAAGGTATTAGTAATCATTCATTATACAGTATCATTCAAGGTATTAGTAATCATTCATTATACAGTATCATTCAAGGTACTAGTAATTATACAGTATCATTCAAGGTACTAGTAATTATTATACAGTATCATTCAAGGTACTAGTAATTATACAGTATCATTCAAGGTACTAGTAATTATTATACAGTATCATTCAAGGTACTAGTAATTATACAGTATCATTCAAGGTACTAGTAATTATTATACAGTATCATTCAAGGTACTAGTAATTATTATACAGTATCATTCAAGGTACTAGTAATTATTATACAGTATCATTCAAGGTACTAGTAATTATTATACAGTATCATTCAAGGTACTAGTAATTATTATACAGTATCATTCAAGGTACTAGTAATTATACAGTAGCATTCAAGGTACTAGTAATTATTATACAGTATCATTCAAGGTACTAGTAGTTATTATACAGTATCATTCAAGGTACTAGTAATTATTATACAGTATCATTCAAGGTACTAGTAGTTATTATACAGTATCATTCAAGGTACTAGTAATTATTATACAGTATCATTCAAGGTACTAGTAATTATTATACAGTATCATTCAAGATACTAGTAATTATTATACAGTATCATTCAAGGTACTAGTAATTATTATACAGTATCATTCAAGGTACTAGTAATTATTATACAGTATCATTCAAGGTACTAGTAATTATTATACAGTATCATTCAAGGTACTAGTAATTATTATACAGTATCATTCAAGATACTAGTTATTATTATACAGTATCATTCAAGGTACTAGTAATTATCATACAGTATCATTCAAGGTACTAGTAATTATTATACAGTATCATTAAAGGTACTAGTAATTATTATACAGTATCATTCAAGATACTAGTAATTATACAGTATCATTCAAGATACTAGTTATTATTATACAGTATCATTCAAGGTACTAGTCATTATTATACAGTATCATTCAAGATACTAGTAATTATTATACAGTATCATTCAAGGTACTAGTAATTATTATACAGTATCATTCAAGATACTAGTTATTATTATACAGTATCATTCAAGGTACTAGTAATTATTATACAGCATCATTCAAGGTACTAGTAATTATTATACAGTATAATTTAAGGTACTAGTAATTATTATACAGTATCATTCAAGGTACTAGTAATTATTATACAGTATCATTCAAGGTACTAGTAATTATTATACAGTATAATTCAAGGTACTAGTAGTAATTATACAGTATCATTCAAGGTACTAGTAATTATTATACAGTATCATTCAAGGTACTAGTAATTATTATACAGTATCATTCAAGGTACTAGTAATTATTATACAGTATTATTCAAGGTACTTGTAATTATACAGTATCATTCAAGGTAGTAATTATTATACAGTATCATTCAAGGTAGTAATTATTATACAGTATCATTCAAGGTACTAGTAATTATTATACAGTATCATTCAAGGTACTAGTAATTATTATACAGTATCATTCAAGGTACTAGTTATTATTATACAGTATCATTCAAGGTTCTAGTAATTAGTATACAGTATCATTCAAGCTACTAGTAATTATTATACAGTATCATTCAAGGTTCTAGTCATTAGTATACAGTATCATTCAATGTACTAGTAATTATTATACAGTATCATTCAAGGTTCTAGTAATTATTATACAGTCATTCAAGGTTCTAGTAATTAGTATACAGTATCATTCAAGGTACTAGTAATTATTATACAGTATCATTCAAGGTTCTAGTAATTAGTATACAGTATCATTCAAGGTACTAGTAATTAGTATACAGTATCATTCAAGGTACTAGTAATTATTATACAGTATCATTCAAGGTACTGTCCTTATACCCAATGTAGACATTACATTACTTCTGTGTGGAGTTTGCATGTTCTCCCCGTGCTTGCAAGGGTTTCCCCCCCCGATAAGATAAACCCAATGGAAAAACATGCACAACAATAGATCGCTAACGCTGTGGCGTCCTTGACGAAGACGGACAGGAGCACTTGGATTGGTCCCCTGGCGCGGCTCACGTTGACGCCTGTCTGCTCCCGGCTGCCCTTGGGGGGGAAGGACGACGGGATGGGTTAATCGCAGATACGAATTGCATGCATGCATCGCATGTGTGCCGATTGATGACCTCTGAGCAGGTCCTAAATTATTATTATTATTATTATTATTAAAATATAGATTTGAGTCTAAATGACCAGGTAGTAGGGCTTATGGTTTTAGTGTAGTTTAGGATAGTTTTATTTTATTTTTATAATGAGGATATAGTATAATAGTGATATATGGTAGGATGTTGTATCATTATTAGATAGAGTTGGTAGTTCGAGATTAAAATAAATATTGATTGTTTATAATTTAGTTTTGATTTTGTATATAAATGCTATTGATTGTTTAATGCTTTGTGTTTTATGTATGAGTTCTGTTCCAATGTGGTTTTGTATGTCTGCCAACAGGGACCTCGATGGAAATACCTTTTTTTAAGGACTTTAACGCGTTTAATTCCCTGACAACCTGTGTTTTTAATGTAATGATTTATGCATGCATGTTTTAAATTAAGTTTAGTCTAATCAAATCAAATAAAATGTGTTGTCATCATAGTTACACAAAGCTCTCCTTTCGCTGTAACGTCCCCAAAGCGTCCGAACCCGTTGCTTTCTACACAGAGGGTTCATTCTGCAGCGAGCCAGACTGAACCCCCCCTGGCCACGGCCCCCCCCCTGGCCACGGCCCCATGATGAGACAACCCCCCCTGGCCACGGCCCCATGATGACATCACATGGCTGCAGAGTGACTTCAGCAAGACCTCCTGAACAGAAAGAGTGATTATTGCTGCTCTGTTGATGTTCAGGGAGCTTCTTTTGGGGATCATTCTCCAGGTAAGTGATCTTTTTTTCTACATTAAATGTACAGCACTCTGTATGTGTTTGATCATAACCATGGCCATTTACATTTGTATGTTTAGAACAGTAAAATGGTCTTACAGATGTTCCAGAGATCAAATAATCGTTTTAATTTAAATGTATTAAAAGTGTAGACATACAATATATACAAATAGTTTTTAGTAAGGCTGTCAATCGATAAAAATATTTAATCTGATTAATCGCATGATTGTCCATAGTTAACTCGTGATTAATCGCAAATTAATCACACATTTTGTATCTGTTCTAAATCTACCTTAAACTGATATTTTCAAGTTGTAATACTCTTATCAACATGAGAGTCGACAAATGCATGTTTATTTATTGCCACAATGAGAAATACTAACTGTAACATTACATAGTAATGATTATTAACACAGTAGTGTGTTGAACTTTACACATGAACTATTCATCCCCATTTTTTAGTTTAAGAGAGAGAGAGAGAGAGAGAGAGAGAGAGAGAGAGAGAGAGAGAGAGAGAGAGAGAGAGAGAGAGTACTTCTTTGTGAAGACTAGAACCAGTGTCATGTTCTTAATGTTGGTGTCATATTCTCTTTGTTGTTACTGTAGTACCTTTCATTTACTTTTGGCTTTGATACAACAAAGAAGATGAAGCTTCCACCCTCCCACCAGAGAGCTGCACTTACTCATGTCTAATGAACTGTGAGCCTGTCTGATGCAGACAAGCACACGTGCAGCTGTTCAACCTTCAATAGACCACAATTACATTTGACTCTATACTTGAAAACCAAGATTCAAGATTCAAGAGGTTTATTCATCACATACAAATCAAATCAAATCAAATTTATTTATAGGGCCCGACAACACACGTTAATGTCCCCATGGGCCGTACAGGTCTTCTTTAAACAAGTCAAGAAGAAAACATAACAATAAGTCAAGAACAGAACAAGAACACCATAAGGTCCAATTTTTTTTTGATGAATGCAAATAAATGAAAGAATGCAAGCACTCCCAGACATATCCCACGCGAAGGTAAGGAAAAACTCACTAAAACCTAACAATAGGGAAAAAAGCTCCACAGGCAGTGTGGAGGAGAGAAACCTTAGAAGGGCCATTCAAGGGGGGATCTCCCTTCTTAGATGTTGGTGATAGTAGTGTTGCAGACGGACAGTTGGTAAGCAGACACAAGACATATAGTGAAATGAAGGTGGCCATGCCCGCTTTGATTGTGCAAACAATAGGAATAATAATGGAATAAAAGCTAACCAGACGGCGCCTGGCCTCGGTAGAACGAAGCCCTGCTTTAGAGGAACTATAATAATATTATTGTCCAACTGTGCTTTTGGAAGTGCTGGTTGGCATGTGTTTTGTGCTGTGAGGTATTAAGATAATCCTTCATAGTATGTTGTTTACATACCGTTGTGGGTTTGCTTTTTCTCAGCTTATTAACTCATTCCCTGCCATCGACGAGCATACTCGTTATATAGCCCGCCAATTGTTGGACGCCAACAACGAGTACACTCGTTATTATGATTGTTATTTCTTTTATTCGCTATTTCCATTCATAAATCATCCTGGAAGGCTGTGGTACTGTGTGGCAATGTGTCTGAGATCGCAAAGGTCCAATGCCGCCGCCTGGTGGTATGCGGCCTATGTCACACTTCCTGTCTGACTCTGTGTATGGGGCTGTGCGTCATTGAGAGTCATCCGGGCGGAGTTTTGTTTTAACGTGGATCAAGATCTTCACCCGATCGCATTGAATCGCTTTCGGGACACCGGATTCATTATGCTGTGGGGGGTTATGGCATGGGCCAAATGGACATACGATCTAGCAGATGGCAATCAAATAATTGGAATATTCTTTTTGGAATATCATCGGCCACAGGTAAGAGCAATTTAACGTCAATTTCAGCTTGGTTGTCCATTGTTTTCATAGCCATCGCCCTGATCAACGTATGCTGTTGTACTAACGAATGCCGTTATTGACAATCAATTAATCAGAAACGACCCTGATGCATGATGATGGAACATAATATACTGATCATATGCATTTGAATTTTTTATTGTAGAGTGTATAGGGACGAAATGCCAATGGATTAAGTATAATATGCGTTGCAGGCTATTACTAGCCTCCCAGGAATGACCCCAGACCACTCTAAAACCATACTTATATTCACCACGGTATAAAACGACAATGTGTGGATGGAAAAAATATTCCTTTTTCACATCTTGAACGATAGATACTCGATGTCAAATGGGCCATAGTATTGCATATATAGCTATAATATATATATAGTTATAGCCCTGCAAACAAGGTGAGCGACTCCCACCGTTTACAGCGGTGGCGGTAGCTACTACAGGATGAGGCTAATAGCTGGCAGTCAATGAGTTAAGGAAAGGGAAATACTGCATAGCTCTAACAAACACGACGCAATGTTCTGATAACTTGTTCAACCAGACATTTTCAGACGTTTCTTCAAAGATAACAAATCTACGTGGTGCAGTGGGCAAGGCACTCACCACGAATACTGGAGACGCTGGGTTCGCCTGTTCGAGCCCAGCGCTCCACATTGCTTTCAGTTTAGCTGGTCGTCCGTACTAATACACATTGGCAGTATTAGGGGGTGGGAAACTGATGGGTGGGGATCGGGCGTTGTGGACAGAGACTCCTACAGGTCGGTTGGTGCGCCTGCGCAGTAGAATCAGGAAGCGATGGGGGCGGCGCCCCTCCAAAGCGCAGACCCCTGACGCTGAAAGATCGCGCCGCGCAGGTGAAAAGATGCGACTGCTGTTACCTCAAGTACCGGAGGGGACTTGTGCTATGTATGACTTAGTCCACATTACAGCCGGCTTGTGGGAGGCAAGAAACAGCGTTCGAGACAGGGGAGGGTTTAATTGGATGATATGAAATTGGGGATGGGAGAAAAATAGAAAAATGGGAGAAAAAGTGGATAAAAAAAAAGATAACATCTTGGCAACTTCCACCCATTTTACATTAGGTGTCGGTTGAACTTGAACTTTCAGATTCAGATTCAGAGTTTTATTTGCCATATGGAAGTAATATAAATAATACAGTTCTCAGACAAACACATAAATACAGTTCTACCACATGGGCAAAAAAAGCAGGAAGAAGAATAAATCTTATAATGACCTGCCCCCTATTCCTGAACTAAACAAGTAACACTTTATGGTCGGCGTACAACCTAAATTACACAACATAATAATTCATACCATATACAAAGAAACAAACAATTCACAGATGAAACAAAAAAAAGGAAAGAAAGATAAGAAAATATCTCACTATTCAGATTCATATTGATAATGACTAAATATTTTATTTTTATAAATTTCTTTGAATTGATAAATATGATTACACCCCTTAAAGGAAAACTCCAACATTTTGGGACATTAGCTTATTTGCCATCTACCCTGGAGTTAGACAAGAAGATGCATACCTTTTTCTTCTCTGTGCATGCAGTAGGAGTAGGAAGATGTTGGGAACTAGGCTAATGGAGGAACCTACTTCCAGTGACTGACGCTAAGCTAGGCTAACGGTGCGTGTCTTCCTACTCCTACTGCATGCACAGAGAAGAAAAAGGGTATGCATCTTCTTGTCTAACTCCAGGGTAGATGCCAAATAAGCAAATTTCCCAAAATGTTGGAGTTTTCCTTTAAGATCGCAATGGAGAGAATTCCACAATTTTACACCAATAACTGAAGGACACATCTGTTTAAGTGTGGTACGTGCAAACTGATGTTTAAAATAAACAAAAAAACTCCTACTAAACTCACGTTCTAAATGAAAAATATTTTGCAAACTTTCTGGCAGTATCTTATTTCTTGCCCTAAACATAATTAATACTGTTTGAAACTTAACCATGTCTTCAACTTTAATTATTCTAGATTTAATAAACAATCTGTTTGTGTGTTTTTGATAATTCACTTTGTGTGATTCGTACAGCCCTCTTCTGTAGTATATAATGGTTTTATATTAGTCTCATAAGTATTCCCCCATACTTCAACACAATAACTAAGATAAGGTGAGATGAAACAGTAGAGTGTTCTCATTGCCTCATACTCTAACACATCCTTTACTTTATTCATAACAAAAAATACTCTTGGACATCTTTTTTTTTAACATGTGCTATGTGAGATTTCCATTCTACTTTCTCTGTAGGGCACACTGGAACACGTCAGTCCCTCCAAATTCAAAGCAGGAATCTAAATATCTACTATTCTTGTATTTGTATAACTCCTTAAACAGCTGTCGTTCCTTTTTCTTCTTTCATAGAAACACCAAACCAACTTCAGATTGATCGACAAGCCGCCGAACACGACCCCCCCCGCTCGGCCCGGCGCCCCCATTAGACGATGTCAATCCCTGTCTCTGTCATAACAGTGACCCCAAGGGACCTGGCAGATCAGAGGTGGGCGGCACGCGTGATGGATGGTCTGATTGATTCTTCTTCTTTCGTGTAACGTCAGAGGTCCAACTCCGTGTCTTGTAGCCATGCCAGAGGGTGGTCTGTATAGGGGGGCAGATGGTGGTCTGTACAGGGGGCAGAGGGTGGTCTGTATAGGGGGCAGATGGTGGTCTGTATAGGGGGCAGATGGTGGTCTGTATATGGGGGCAGATGGTGGTCTGTATAGGGGGCAGATGGTGGTCTGTATAGGGGGCAGAGGGTGGTCTGTATAGGGGGCACAGGGTGGTCTGTATAGGGGGCAGAGGGTGGTCTGTATAGGGGCAGAGGTTGGTCTGTATAGGGGGGCAGAGGGTGGTCTGTATAGGGGGCAGAGGGTGGTCTGTATAGATGGGGCAGAGGGTGGTCTGTATAGGGGGCAGAGGGTGGTCTGTATAGGGGGCAGAGGGTGGTCTGTATAGGGGGCAGAGGGTGGTCTGTATAGATGGGGCAGAGGGTGGTCTGTATAGGGGGCAGAGGGTGGTCTGTATAGGGGGCAGAGGGTGGTCTGTATAGGGGGGCAGAGGGTGGTCTGTATAGGGGGGCAGAGGGTGGTCTGTATAGGGGGCAGATGGTGGTCTGTATAGGGGGCAGATGGTGGTCTGTAAAGGGGGCAGATGGTGGTCTGTATAGGGGGCAGAGGGTGGTCTGTATAGATGGGGCAGAGGGTGGTCTGTATAGGGGGCAGAGGGTAGTGTGTATAGATGGGGCAGAGGGTGGTCTGTATAGGGGGCAGAGGGTGGTCTGTATAGGGGGCAGAGGGTGGTCTGTATAGGGGGGTAGAGGGTGGTCTGTATAGGGGGCAGAGGGTGGTCTGTATAGGGGGCAGAGGGTGGTCTGTATAGCGGGCAGAGGGTGGTCTGTATAGGGGGGCAGAGGGTGGTCTGTATAGGGGGCAGATGGTGGTCTGTATAGGGGCAGAGGGTGGTCTCTGTATAGGGGGCAGAGGGTGGTCTGTATAGGGGACAGAGGGTGGTCTCTATAGGGGGTCAGACGGTCAGGATGTGGTCAACAGTCTGCTCAGGGTCTCCACACTCACATGCAGCACTGTCTGCCAGGCCCCACTTCTTTAATGATGCTTTAAAGCGACCAACCCCAGTTCTTAAACGGTTCAGCAGAACCCATTGCCGGTGTGGAAGATTGTCTCCTGTGGCGCCATCTCCTGGATCCCAGATGTAATGGTGGATGCCGGTTGGCCCAGCGCGCTCCCACTCTCTCTTCCAGGCTGCCGCCAGCCATCCATTTCTGGACAGGTCCTCAGTGGTGGAACGGAGCATCTCTTGTGCCACCTTGTTGTAGGGGTGGCGGGACTTGAGTCTGCTCAGAGGTGCTGCTGTTGTTGTGGTGTTGTGTAGGATGTGCCAGTCATGCTTCACTGCTTTCCTTGCTAGGGCGAGAGTGGCAGCCTCTCGTCGTAGGCCAGCTGGTGCGATTCCTGCAAGGACTGGCAGCAGGAAGACGGGTGTAGATTTCAGGCATCCAGTGATGATCCGGAGGGCGTTGTTAGTAGCCGCATCAACTTTTCTCACGTGTGGGCTTCTGCTCCAGACTGGGGCACAGTACTCCGCTGCCGAGAAGACCAGGGCTTGGGTGGATATCCGAAGGGTCTTGGCAGTGGCTCCCCAGGTTGTACCAGCGAGGCGTCGGATCAGCGCAACCCTTGATGTTGTCTTTGCCCTGACATCTTCGAGGTGTTGTTTGAAGGACAGTGTCCGATCCAGACGCACACCAAGGTATTTAGGGGCTTGCTGGGACTCCAGACGCTTGTGGTCAGCATATACCTCCAGTTCCCTCTTGGCGTCTCTGTTGCAGAGATGGTATGCTGCTGTAACGGTATTGCCGGTGCTGAGCTGTAGGCGCCACTTTTGTAGATAGGCTACTAGGATGTCCATGTCTTGGTTAAGACCGTCCTCCAGTGCCTTCCATGTGGGTCTTCTCAGCATGATGGCAAGATCGTCCACGTAGCCGTACTTTCTGGATGCTGTGACTGGGGGATCGTAGATGTAAATATTAAACAGCATCGGAGAAAGGACTGCCCCCTGTGGGACACCGTTCCTCAGTCTTCTGAGCCTGCTGTGCTGGCCATCGCTGGTGTGTAGGACAAAACTGAGGTTAGACAGCATCTCCATGATAAACGTCACCATACCGATCAGGTACCATCCTCAGCAGCTTCAGGTGGAGTCCGCGGTGCCAGACAGTATCGTACGCGGCAGTCAGCTCCAGGTCCAGGTCCACATGTGATGGATGGTCTGATTGATTCCATCCTGTATCACTGTTGAATGACATGTCATTGTGTCCCTCCAGGGTGGAGTCTCGCAGCAGCGGTGTGTTGAGGATGGAGGAGGGGAGCAGAGAGAGGAGGGACTGCGGCCACATCGCCGCCCTGCTGGAGGAGGGGAGCAGAGAGAGGAGGGACTGCGGCCACATCTCCGCCCTGCTGGAGGAGGGGAGCAGAGAGAGGAGGGACTGCGGCCACATCGCCGCCCTGCTGGAGGAGGGGAGCAGAGAGAGGAGGGACTGCGGCCACATCGCCGCCCTGCTGGAGGAGGGGAGCAGAGAGAGGAGGGACTGCGGCCACATCGCCGCCCTGCTGGAGGAGGGGAGCAGAGAGAGGAGGGACCTGCTGGAGAAGACCAAGGAGTTCTTTCAGACTTGTGATGTGGAGGGCAAGGGCTTCATCACCCGCACTGATATGAGGGTTAGTGTGTGTGTGTGTGTGTGTGTGTGTGTGTGTGTGTGTGTGTGTGTATGGATGTGTGTGTGTGTGTGTGTGTGTGTGTGTGTGTGTGTGTGTCTCTGGATGAGATGTTTTGAGGATGAGACGGGTCTGTTCTGAATGACACCAGTACACAGGGACAGCTAGGTACACAGAGACAGCTAGGTACTAGGGCTGTCTTAAATACTTCGAAGCTTCGTTCGATGGCACAAACTTCGAACATAAAAAAAAAATCGAAGTTTAAAAAAAAAAAAAAAAAAATCAAACACTTTTTTTTTCAATTCTTTTATTTTATTTTTATTTTTACTTCGGTGTGTGTGTGTGTGTGTGTGTGTGTGTGCATGGGGCCATTGGGTGGGGCCGGGGGACAAATACACTGGAGGAAAGTAACCCAGCTCAGCACTGCCCAAATTATATCATCACTATTGCCTGTTTGAAAGATAAGAAAGAAAAAGAAAGATATTCCTTTATTGATCCCCTTGGGGAAATTCAGGCATCATAGCAGCATGGGGGGAGGGGGGGGGGGTACAGGTAAAGGGGGTGGGAGCTGCTATGAAAAGGCTGCCACTCACCTCGGCGCCACTAGGATATCATCCTCAAACACATATACACCACCTACACGCCTATTCTCAGTCCTTGCCCCACAATGGTGGAATGAACTACCCACCCCAGTTAGGACAGCCGAATCCCATCCAATCTTTCGCCGTCGACTAAAGACGCACTTCTTCAACCATTATCTGAAATAAAATTTAAAAAATAAAATAAAAAAAATCTAACCCTAACTAACCTTACTGTCATGCACTTGTCTTAATAAACTAACCTACACTGTAACACGCAACACTTTGATGAATATTGTTACTCAGCTGATAGAGTTGTATCCTTCCTGATGACCTGTCGTACAGAACTTGTAAGTCGCTTTGGATAAAAGCGTCAGCTAAATGACTAAATGTAAATGTGAATGTAAATGCCTTGTAGAATTCCACACATAAGAAAGAAAGATACTGGGATGAATAAACAAAATAGGAAATAAAATGTAGAAATGCATGCAATACATAAATAAATATGAATCTCCATATATGAAATAGAACATTTAGATAAGGTGCTACTGAGATGTTTTGGTGAGTTCTTTGTTTTTTTGTGGAAGTAGCCCTTCTTAAAAATGCATGAACATTCACTGATGATTGGTCTGTAGTGGAGTCTACAAGGTCTACATTGCCGGACCATGTAGAATCCGGACCTTGTAGACTGACATAATTCTGTGCATAGTTTAGTCTACACAGGCCATATTTCAAATAATCAAAATCTTACTTCATTCATCTTAAACATTCTTGATTTGGGGGATTGGTAGTTCCCATGAAATCTGAAGTTGTTCAAACGACAACAGCGATCCACCTTGAATTAAATCACACTGTGTTGGCTGCGTCACAGTCACGAAAGGGGCTACTTAATTCATTAATCCAATCCACTTTATTTATAGAGCACATTTAAAAACAACAACGTTTACCAAAGTGCTGTACAAGTCCCACAATATAAGATAAAAAAAAAAAGATTATATAAAAAAAAAGAAAAAGAAAAAAAAAAAAGATTAATGAATACAACATTTTTAATTCGAAGCTTCGAATTAAAATCGAAGCTCGGCCCCGAAGCTTCGATTGTCAAAAAAATTCGAAGGTCAGCCCTACTAGGTACACAGAGACAGCTAGGTACACAGAGACAGCTAGGTACACAGAGACAGCTAGGTACACAGGGGTAAGCCGTCGCATCTTTTCACCTGCACAGCGCGATCTCTCAGCACGCTGCACGCTGCCCCCGATACTTCCTGATTCTGCTGTACAGGCGCACCAACCGACCTGTAGGAGTCGCTGTCCACAACGTCCGAGTTATTCGGGAGGAGCTATTCAAACTAATTTACTCTCAATAATAACTGTCAAACTAAATGGATGTGTGCAAAACAGTTTAGAGCCTTGGGAGATTATGGACAAAAATAAATCAGCATTGTTTTCTGGTGAAGTGCCCATTGAATGGCAAGTGAGTTTTTATGACATTGTCCCATATTGATAGGAGAGGCATGACACTTCATGATAATATTGTGAATATACTGTATATATACACACACACACACACACACACACACACACACACACATACATACATACACACACACACACACACACACACACACACACACACACACACACACACACACACACACACACACACACACACACACACACACACACACGACACACACACACACATACACATACACATACACACACACACGCATACATACACACACACCACCTCTTAACTCATTCAGCGCCAATCACGGAAAAAGTCGGGTTAACTTGCCATGCGTTGAGCGCCAATCACGAGAAATCTCGGGTTTTAATCGTTATTTCTTTTATTAGCTATATCCATAAATTTTTCATCCATCCAGCCTGATGTTATCATTGGGAATGGGTCTGACCTCGCAAAGGGCAAATACCACCGCCTACGCCTTCCAGCCGGTATTGCACATCATTGAAATCCCTTCCCCTTGGGCTGTACGCTGATCTAACAAGTCCGGTCCAGGTTTTCCTTCTCGGCATGCAGTATCGTTATAACACATGGACTGGGGAGACTGAGAGAAGCGTGGATTATGCCTTTCGGACATATAATGTTGGATCAATAAACGCGATCAATATTTGGAATGGCGATCAGCAATTGGATTAATCTTTTTGCAGGACATCAAAGACCAGGTAAGGACTCTATGTTACAAATCTTGGCTTAATCCGATGTTTCTTTCACCACCATCGGAGCGTGTGTGTGTGTGTGTTTCTGACGTTGGCTGCAGGCAAAGCACTGATAAGCGTTTTTTCAGTCCCGCTTCTGTTCGCGCATGATGACACATATAATACCGATAATTTAGCGTTATTTTCAGAACGATTCATAAATCAAGCGACAAATGGCACGATTTCTAAGGAAATACATTGAAGCACCGTTTGCTTGAGTTTCTTGAGATTAGACAGAATGCTCTGGAAATATACTCTTATTCACCACGGTATAAAACGGAAATGTACGGATGAAAAAAACAATCTGTTTCGTGCATGTTGACTGGAAGCAACTCACTGACAATCAACAAGGGTATTAGACCCATAGCTATAATATAAGATATATTTTAAGCACTCGCAAGTGAACAAAGCGCCCCATTGACTTACAGCGCTGGCGTTCTACCCAGAAGGTAGACAGCGACCCCTGGCGCTGAATGAGTTAACACTGTCCGAATAAGCTCTTGAATCCAGAACAGGCATCATGTCTTTGTTGTTGTTTGAGTGGAGGGTTATTTTAAAAGCCTTTTTGGAGAACATCTTTTTATAGATCACACCTATGTTTATGCCACACAATCATTTTGCACACATCGTCATTGAGATTAATAGAAATCCACTAAAACGTGGTTTCCTTTCAACTTCAACTCTTTTTCCATATTGAACTGCATGCACTACATCCTTTGCCATTTTGTTCTTTCGAGGAGAAGTTCAAGATGACTGATGATCAGTGATGCCACAGATTACTTGTAAAAGTAATCTGATTACTGATTACTGATTACTCCTTTAAAAAGTAATCTAAGTTACTTTACTGATTACTTGATTATCAGAGTAACTTAGTTACTTTGAAAGTAACTAGGTTACGAAGTCGTCATCGTTCCCCCAACAGTTTTTTTTTAAACGCTTTATTGAAAGTGCATAAATTGTTTTTAACTTGTTTCTCTGCACATAACGTAAATTGTTAAACTAGTGCTTCAGCTTCTGTACCATCAAGTATGGTAAAGCAACAGTCTATGATGCTCACAGCATTAGAGCAGCCAGCCAGTGGTTTTACAAAACCAGTGTATCACATCTAACAAATGCAGGCTGAACTATTCAATTATATCAACTGTAACTATTAAATTGTTTTTATAAATGTCTCTCTATAAACATACAATCAGTCTCTCTTTAACATGTAAATTAACTGTAAATCTGGCAAATAAGAGCTTTTGCTCTGCCACCATCAACCCTCCTGTACCTAGTCGAAGCGTCGGCTAGTGTTGTGATTCCAGATGCTTTCAATGCAATTGGATGTGCTGTTTTTAGCGGTAGACAGTATTTTGTTTCCTCCGCCGTGAAGTAGTGACTGAGGCTACGTTTAGACGAGCGTTTTGGGGTGGAATTCTGAACAGAAACCGCAAAAGTCATCTTGCTGTTTCACTTTTAATTTTGCCAAGCGTTTTGGGGTGGAATTCTCCGACGACGGAGCCCTGCTGTCACACGATTGGCGCATATGTCACATGACGTGCTGTGAAGACCCGCCCTACTCTGCCTCTGATTCGCAGACTGTGTATGGGGAATGTGATTGGACCAAAGCAGAGTCACTCACAGACAGAGGGACCAGTCACGCCGCGGGACACATTCTTGTATTTAACCCTTTCACTGCCACACCACGTCACTCCCAAATAAGAAAAACAGCTCAAAATGTATTTTTGACTGTCGAAAACGAAATAAAATACTGCATTCCGCCTGCATTATGAATTTATGATGAGATAGTAACGAAATAGTAATGCACAGCCACTTGGACAAGTAACTGCAATCAGATTACTGGCTTTTAAAGATTAACGCGTTAGATTACTATTTTCGGGGAAAAGTAATCAGATTACAATAACGCGTTACTTAGTAACGCGTTACTGGCATCACTGCTGATGATCTCTTCAGAGACAAAGATGTAGCTCTTTATTATTATTCTATTTATTTTTGGGCTTTCTGTATTTTTCACCCATCCCAATTTTGTCGTTATGCCAATTCCCTTCCTGGTCGTTGCGCGCATTGCCCCACTGTTGGCCTGGGGAGGGTGTAGAACTAACACGAAACATGTGGAGTCGCCAGCCGCTTTTTTTCACCTGACAGCGAGGACTCTCACCGGGGGAGCGTAACGCGTGCAGAGGTTCACGCTATTTCCCCCAGATCCCCTCCCTGCTGATCAGACCGACCAGTAGGAGTTGCAGTTTACAACGACCAGGACACATACCCCACCGGCTTCCCACCCGCTAACACTGTGTGTTTGTAGGGACGACTGACCAAGCCGGAGGTACCGCTGACAGCTGGATTAGATCCCAGAGTCTCTGCGCTGGTAGGCGACTGTGCTACCCAGTCGCCCTTAAAGATGTAGCCCTTTGCGTAGTCTGACTGAAAAAGCAGTCAGGCGTGCCTTGTTTCTTTCACCATGGAACATATTCACCACAGTGTTCTGTGTGTGTTTGTGCCTCACAGAGACTGCACAGAGAGCTTCCCCTATCCGCCACAGAACTAGAGGAGGTCTTTGACTCCCTGGATGTGGGCAGTACGGGCTGCCTGACGCTGGAAGCCTTCTCTTCAGGATTCAGTAAGTTCCCCGCAGTCCTGTCAGCCTACATGTTAGTTTTAATTGAAGTGTATCTTTATGTAAATGCTACTTTTAATTTGAAGGTTTTATTAATGCAAATGTAGGTTTATATGTATGCAAAGGTTACCTTTGATTGGAGTATTTCTTTTATTGTGACTGTGAGCCATTTTAGAGGAAGTTAATATGTTGTCAGCAAACATTTGTTTGTTATTATAAGCATCTGTTAAGAGATTATGTAGCCTACTAATGACACCATGGCTTCCTGTTGTGGGCGTGTCCCCAGGTCAGTTCCTGCACGGTCGGAGGATCTCAGTGGTCGATGCACAGGGTGCCAGGGCGAAGGAGGCCCTGTACCAGAGCCAATGGGATGCCAAGTTGGCAGGAGGAGAGGATGACGAGGAGAACCACTTCTGTATGCTGTTGGAAAGCCTCGGGGCCAGCAGCGTGTTTGAGGAGTACGTTCAGCTACATCCACACTAATATATATACTATAACCCTAACCCTAACCCTAAAGCCTGTGGGCCAGCAGTGTGTTTGAGGAGTACGTTCAGCTACATCCACACTAATATATATACTATAACCCTAACCCTAACCCTAAAGCCTGTGGGCCAGCAGTGTGTTTGAGGAGTACGTTCAGCTACATCCACACTAATATATATACTATAACCCTAACCCTAACCCTAAAGCCTGTGGGCCAGCAGTGTGTTTGAGGAGTACGTTCAGCTACATCCACACTAATATATATACTATAACCCTAACCCTAACCCTAAAGCCTGGGGGCCAGCAGTGTGTTTGAGGAGTACGTTCAGCTACATCCACACTATATACTATAACCCTAACCCTAACCCTAACCCTAAAGCCTGGGGGCCAGCAGTGTGTTCGAGGAGTACGTTTAGCTACATCCAAACTTAACACACAATCACATCATGTACTGTAGTTACTTCATGTTACAATATGAGGCGACAGTGGCTCAGGAGGTGGAGTGGTCGTCTGGTAATCGGAAGGTGTTTGCGGTTCGATTCCCACTCCTTCCAGGCAGCGTGACGATGTGTCCTTGAGCAAGACACTTAACCCCTAATTGCTCCCGATGAGCAGGTTGGCACCTTGCCTGATTGCCTCCGCCGTCGGTGTGTGAATATGTGAGTGAATGGGTATAATGTGAAGAACAGACATTTGGATAAAAGCGGTATATAAATGCATCATTTACCATTTATAATAGCATAAATGTTTGCAACCCCATCCACCCTGCAGCACTGTGTAGAAATTAGACCAAAACTATTCATGGTTTTTGAAAACCTAATTATCTAAAGTTGATAAGTTGTCGTGTTCAAGTCAAGGTTCTTTTAGGTGATGTATCAAATTCACACTACAATGGATTTGGGTTGACTTATACTTGATAATTCATTCAATCTTTATTTATACTCGATAAATACACTGAGTAATTAAACTAATTTACAGTGCTGTCGAGATGTTACATACACAAGTGTCACAGTGCGTTCATAAATATAAAGACATCAGACAATCAGAATAATTAAGAGCACATTTTAAAATACATAAAAAAATATATAAAAAAAAATTATAAATAGCAAAACATTTAAACAGAGGTAATAATTTAAAAACAATTACATATTGTGGTGACCTGATTGGTCATTAAGGTTCTAAACCGACCCATAGACACTAGAGTGTCTAGTTTCAGAGTGTCCTGCAGGGTATTCCATGATGTAGGGGCAGAAAAGCCAAAAGCAGATCTACCAAGTTCAGTACAAACTCTAGGCACTCTAAGTGTAAGCCAAAAACTGGATCGTGTACGACAGGGTCAAGTGGTCCATTCCAATAAAGAACTAATATCATTTGGACAATCTCTAATTATGGCTTTATAAATAAAAAGATTCCAATGCAACTTACGTCTCTCTGCCAGAGAGGCCCACCCGACCTTATTATATAGGTAAGTACCATAACTATCACCGGTGATAAATCTAATGGCTGAATGGTAAACAGAGTCCAAAACAGATAGGAACACTGCTTCAACAACTATCTTTCTGCTAATCATAGGGAAGCTGGCTCTATTTATATACAAAAAAAACAATATTTTTCCGTAATTTACTGGCGAGAACGCCCACATGATATTTAAATGTAAATCCTTCATCAATCCAAATACCAAGGTATTTGTATTCTGAAACTCTCTCTATATCAGAACCGTTCAGAGTGGATATATGCAAGTCACTATAAACAAAATGTTTGGCTTTGGAAAACAACATGAATTTAGTTTTACTGGCATAAGTGTTAGGGTTTGAAACCGACCTCAAACGCACGGCACAGACAGGTAGTTCAGAGTTAGCCAAATACTAGGGCGTATTTATTTACAGAGTCAAAAAGGAGTCAAGTAACAATTTCGAAACAACAAAAAAGGAGACTGCCTTTGGCAGAGTTATCTGCGGCTCTGCAGATCCTCTTGGTGTTAGAGGTGGGGAATCGGCGTTGACGCCGTAGCGGCTCTGCAGATACTCCCAGCTTCAACTCGAGGTGGAAACGGAGAGAGAGAGAGATCAATAACAGTCCAACAGTACACAGAGGCAGTGCAGTTCCCTCCTCCCTTAGCTGAGTCCAGAACAAACAAAAACGATAATCTTCAGTGTTCTCCACAACACACAATTTAGCTGAGTCCAGTGCAAACAAAAACGATACTCTTCAGTGTCTCTTTTAAACACACAATTTAGCGGAGTCCAGTGCAAACAAAAAACGATACTCTTCAGTGTCTCCTTTAAACACACAATTTAGCGGAGTCCAGTGCAAACAAAAAATTATACTCTTCAGTGTTCTTCAAACACACAAAACAGATAATCCAAAAAGGGTTTGGTTCCAACTCACCAAAGCGCAAACGCGTAAAGCGGGCAACGAGGCGCAGCTCCAAACGGGGGAACAAGGTATTCACCAGCGGCTATCCAAGGATGTCCTGGAGGGAAAGTAGACGAAGCACAGCAACGGGGGGAAAGCAGGCAGAAGCAGAAGTATTCAAAACGACCCGACATCGATTGAAAGAAGGTCCCAGTATAAGAAGCCTCTGGGGCGCTAATCACAAACTATGACAGGTGCGTGCTGGAATTGATACTTGCTCCAGAAGCGTGTGGCGGGGAATGCACCAATCAACACAGTACCTTAAAGGAGCGTGTGGCGGGGAACGAACCAATCCTCACAGTACCCCCCCCTCCACGGGAGCCACCCGGCGACCAGCCCGACCCGGCTCGTCCGGATGGGCACGATGGAAGTCGGTGATCAGGCCGGGGTCCATGATGAGCTGGCGGGAGACCCAGCTCCGTTCCTCCGGGCCGTATCCCTCCCAGTCCACCAGGTACTGGAACCCCCGACCCCGCCGTCGAACGCCCATCAACCGGCGGACCTGCCACTGGGGGTGTCCGTCCACCATCTCGGGAGGAGGCGGGTCCGGAGCAGAAGGCATCAGGGGACTGAGAGAGACAGGCTTAACCCGGGACACATGGAAAACGGGGTGAATGCGCATGGACGCAGGAAGCTTAAGACTCACCGCCGCCGGACTGAGCACCTTCAGAACCTCAAAAGGACCGACGAACCGGGGGTTAAGCTTCTTGGCCGAGGACCGAAGTGGAAGGTCCTTTGCGGACAACCACACCCTCTGCCCAGGGTGGTACGTCGGCGCAGGGACCCGGCGCCGGTCAGCCCCACGACTGGCGCGCTCCGATGACCGGAGCAGCGCAGTCCTGGCGATCTCCCAGACCCGACGGCACCGGTCGAGATGCTCCTGTACGGAGGGAACTGCCACCTCCGACTCCTGTGCAGGGAAAAGAGGGGGTTGGTAGCCCAGGGATATTTCAAAAGGCGAGAGGCCGGTGGCGGAACTGACCATGGAGTTGATGGAGTACTCGACCCAGGGAAGGAAACGGCTCCAAGAAGCGTGTTTCTCGGCAGCCACACACCGAAGAGCAGACTCCACGCTCTGGTTCATCCTCTCCGTTTGTCCGTTAGTCTGGGGATGATAACCAGAGGAAAGACTGACCGTTGCCCCCAATCCCTTGCAGAAGGCCCGCCATACCTGGGAAGTGAACTGGGGCCCCCGGTCCGAGACGACGTCCTGGGGAAACCCATGGAGGCGGAACACGTGGCTTGTCAGGAGGTCCGCCGTCTCGGCCGCCGAGGGAAGCTTGGGAAGGGCCACGAGGTGAACCCCCTTGCTGAACCGATCCACCACGGTCAGTAGGCACGTGTTCCCCTGGGAAGAAGGAAGTCCCGTGACGAAGTCCAACGCCACATGGGACCAAGGGCGGCTCGGAATGGGAAGCGGCTGCAATAGCCCGGAGGGCGCCTGATGGGAGGCCTTGCTGCGGGCGCAGACTGCGCAGGCCAGTACGAACTCCTTGACGTCGTTCCTCATGGTGGGCCACCAGAATCGACGAGCCAGGAAGGAGAACGTGCGATGAACGCCCGGGTGGCAGGCGAACCGGCTGGTATGGCCCCACTGGAGGACCCGGGACCGGACTGAGTCGGGGACGAAGAGGCAATGAACCGGTACATTGCCTGGAGCGCGATGGAAGCGTAGGGTACGCCTTACCACCCCCTCGATGCCCAAGGTGACCACTCCCACCACCCTGGCCTCTGGGAGGATGGGAGTCGGGTCCTCAGTGGTTGGAGCCCCCTTGGAGTGTAACCGGGACAGGGAGTCGGCCTTCGTGTTGCGGGAACCAGGGCGAAACGTCAGCGAGAAGTCGAACCGACTGAGGAAGCTGGCCCATCTTGCCTGCCGGCCATTGAGGCGCTTGGAAGCACGGATGTACGTCAAGTTCTTGTGGTCCGTCCAAATGGTGAATGGCTCCTCGGCCCCCTCTAGCCAATGACGCCACTCCTCCAAGGCAGCCACAACCGCCAGCAGCTCCCGATTGCCGATGTCATAGTTCCTCTCGGCAGGGAGGAAACGACGTGAGTAGAAGGCGCACGGATGTACATTCTGGTCCGTTGCCGACCGCTGAGATAAGATAGCCCCTAGTCCGGTATCCGAGGCGTCCACCTCTACGATGAACTGTCTCTTGGGGTCTGGATGGAGCAAGACCGGGGCGGTAGTGAACCTCTTCTTGAGGGAGCGGAACGCAGCACCCGCCGCTGGGGACCAGTCGAACGGCAGGGCGGGAGAGGTTAGCCTGGTAAGTGGTTCCGCCACCTGGCTGTAGTTCCGGATGAATCTTCGGTAGAAGTTGGCGAACCCGAGGAAGCTCTGTAACTCCTTCCGAGAGGTGGGTTCCGGCCACTCCTCCACGGCCCGGATCTTGCGAGGGTCAGCTCGGGTCAAGCCTCTCTCCACGATGAAGCCCAGGTAATCGACGGAGTCGGAGTGAAATCGGCACTTCTCTGCCTTGACGAAGAGCCGATTGTGGAGGAGGCGCTCCAGCACCCGGCGGACATGCTGGATGTGTTCCTCGAGGGTCTTGGAGAAGATGAGGATGTCGTCTAGGTATACCACCACAAACTCCTCCAGCATGTCACGAAGGACGTCGTTCATGAGCGCCTGGAATACCGCCGGAGCGTTGGTGAGGCCGAACGGCATTACCAGGTACTCGTAGTGGCCCCTGGGAGTCTTGAAGGCGGTCTTCCACTCATCGCCCTCTCGGATACGGACCAGATGGTAGGCACTCCGGAGGTCCAGCTTGGTAAAGACGGTAGCCTGGGTGAGAGGCTCGAAGGTGGAGTTCATGAGAGGAAGAGGGTACTTGTTCTTAATGGTGATCTCGTTGAGCTGGCGATAGTCGATGCAGGGTCGAAGGTCTCCGTCCTTCTTCCCAACAAAGAAGAAACCGGCCGCCACAGGGGAGGAGGAAGGCCGAATGAGGCCTGCTTCCAAGGACTCAGAGATATATCGATCCATCGCTGCCTTCTCAGGGACGGTCAGACTGTAGAGGCGGCTGCCGGGAAGGGGAGCCCCTGAGCGAAGGTCGATGGCACAGTCGTAAGGCCGGTGAGGCGGAAGGGCCTGAGCCCGGGACTTACTGAAAACCTCCTCGAGGTCGTGGTACTCGGGGGGTATAGTCGAGAGGTCCGGAGGCGGCTCACAAAGGGGGCTCCGGGGCGAGGGACAGGACGCCGCCTGAAGACACTGGGTATGACAGGCGGAGCTCCACCCCCTGATGGTACCGGAGGACCAGGCGATGTGGGGCTCATGCAGCGCGAGCCAGGGCCTGCCCAGGACTACTGGGACAAGAGGGGATCTGGTGATGAAAAACTGGAGTCTCTCAACGTGGTTACCAGCAATGGTGAGAAGGACTGGACAGGTGCGTTGAGTGATGTCAGCCAGGCGGTGTTGGTCCAACGCGAACACCTCCAAGGGTCTCACGAGGTCCTCTAGCGGAATGTTGGCCTGGGTAGCAAACTCGAAATCCAGGAAACTCTCGTCAGCACCCGAGTCGATGAGTGCCTCCACCATCGCCCGTTGGTCCGCCCAGGCCAGGGTGACGCTCATCAGACGACTAGGTGGTGCACGGTTCTGGGAACGAGAAAAACGGCTCACCAGGATCTCCCGGGGTCCCGGCGAGCCTGGTCTTTTGGCCGGGTGGGGCAGTTGGAGATACGGTGCCCATCCCGGCCGCAGTAGAGGCAAAGGCCGGACCTGAACCTGGCCTCTCGTTCAGCCGGGCTAAGGTGTGAGCGTCCCAGCTGCATGGGTTCCTCCTCGGGCACCGAACGGGAGGGGAAGGAACCACCAGTTGTGGTGGAAGCAGGACGGACCGCAGTACCGTCACGAGTGTGGGGGGTCTGGGGAACCTCTGGAGGTCCCAGTCGGGCTCTCTCACGCCTTCTCTCCCGGAGGCGTCCGTCGATGCGAATGGCGAGGCTGAATAGGTCCTCGAGGGACTCCGGTTCCTCACGGGTCGCGAGCTGGTCCCTTACAGCGTCGTTGAGCCCCCTCATGAAGGTGAGACGAAGCACTTGGTCGTTCCAACCGCTCTCCGTTGCCGCCAGTCTGAACTCCAGTACGTAGTCGGTAACCCCGCCACTGCTCTGCCGGAAGGTGCCCAACCAAGCTCCTGGGTCCTGGCCACGGGCTGGGTGGTGGAAAACCCTGCGGAGCTCTGCCACGAAGTCTGGGTAGGAAAAACAGAAATCAGCCCCCATTGCCCAGGAAGCAGTAACCCACTGTGCTGCCCGGCCTGAGAGCAGGTTAGTCATGTAAGCCACTCGGGCTCCCTCTGAAGTGAATCGGCTGGGTTGATGAAGAAAAACCAACTCACATTGCATGATGAATGTGGCACAATCCTTGAAGTTACCATTGAACAACCGTGGTTCGGAGAGACGGGGCTCCCGAGGTGCGGGATCGGGAGGCGCGGGGCCTGCCACGGCTGCGGGTGGTGCTCTGGCCGAGACTCCTGAAGCAGGTGGGGTTACAAGCAGGGCGTTAAATGCGTCACTCAGAGTTCGCAATTGGTGAAGAATATCAGCCTGCTGATTACCCTGGGCTGTCTGCAGGGTAGCCAGAGAGCCAAGGGACTCCTGAATAGGCAGAACCTGGGCTCGGAGCTCCTGTACAGCAGCCGCAGCCGCACCTAACTGTAGGCTGTGGTCGTTGGTTAATTCAATCTGGACCGCCAACGCGGTTCTGACTCTGTCTGTGTCGGCTGAGGTCGACATGGTCGGGTCGTAATGTTAGGGTTTGAAACCGACCTCAAACGCACGGCACAGACAGGTAGTTCAGAGTTAGCCAAATACTAGGGCGTATTTATTTACAGAGTCAAAAAGGAGTCAAGTAACAATTTCGAAACAACAAAAAAGGAGACTGCCTTTGGCAGAGTTATCTGTGGCTCTGCAGATCCTCTTGGTGTTAGAGGTGGGGAATCGGCGTTGACGCCGTAGCGGCTCTGCAGATACTCCCAGCTTCAACTCGAGGTGGAAACGGAGAGAGAGAGAGAGATCAATAACAGTCCAACAGTACACAGAGGCAGTGCAGTTCCCTCCTCCCTTAGCTGAGTCCAGAACAAACAAAAACGATAATCTTCAGTGTTCTCCACAACACACAATTTAGCTGAGTCCAGTGCAAACAAAAACGATACTCTTCAGTGTCTCTTTTAAACACACAATTTAGCGGAGTCCAGTGCAAACAAAAAATTATACTCTTCAGTGTTCTTCAAACACACAAAACAGATAATCCAAAAAGGGTTTGGTTCCAACTCACCAAAGCAACGAGGCGCAGCTCCAAACGGGGGAACAAGGTATTCACCAGCGGCTATCCAAGGATGTCCTGGAGGGAAAGTAGACGAAGCACAGCAACGGGGGGAAAGCAGGCAGAAGCAGAAGTATTCAAAACGACCCGACATCGATTGAAAGAAGGTCCCAGTATAAGAAGCCTCTGGGGTACCTTAAAGGAGCGTGTGGCGGGGAACGAACCAATCCTCACAATAAGCACCAATTTTAGACTAATAAGTGCATCTTGAAGAGTTTTTTATTCAGTGGCCAGTTGCACAGAATCAGCAGTACAATAGAGAACTGTGTCATCCATGTAAAGGTGGTGTTGACAGCTGCTCAGAGATGAGACAATATTATTAATGTAAATGGTAAATAAGACAGGGCCCAGGATTGATCCCTGTGGAACACCTTTTGTGATGGGTAGAAGCTCTGATTGGGCATTTCCCATTTTCACACACTGCAATCTTTCTGATAAATAGTTTTAGAACCAACTGCAAGCACCCGTATCAAAGCCAACACTAATCTAATCTTTGTAATAGGAGAAGGTGGTCAACAGTATCAAACGCCTTCGACAAATCTACAAACAGGGCGGCACAATGCTTTCAGGGCTGATACAATGTAATTTATAACTACAGTAGCTGCCGAGATTGTACTGTGTTTTTCTCTAAAACCAGATTGGTGTGGGTTTCATATAGAGTGCTTTGTGATGAATGTTTTAAGTTGGTTGTTTACCAATGACTCCAGGATTTTTGCTAGACAGGATAACTGGTCTAGGTCTGTAATTATTTAGGTCACTTTTATCCCCCCCTTTATGCAAGGGGGTCACATGGGCTGTTTTCCAGGCAACAGGAACCACACCTGTTAGTGCAAGATTAAATATGTGTGTTATTGGCTTTGAAACCAATGGTGCAGCTAGTTTGAGGAAAAAAGGATCCAACCCATCCTCTCCAGTTGATTTCCTGGTATCAATGGCTTGAAGTGCCTCAAGAACAGACTTACCAGACAAGGGTTGTAAATTAAACTGAAAATCATTTCCTATCTGCACAGGGAATGTATAGGGCTCCTGATCCTGTCCACCTGGTGGCCCTACATGGCTATTCTCAATGACCAGCTTCCATCAAATGTTGGTTTATGGCTAAACAGACCTCTTTTTGTTCCGGGATCAAGGATTCACCCTTTCTAATCTCTGTAGGGAGGGAAATTGTGGTTCTGGTCTTATTTAAATTCACCGCCTTCCAAAACTTAGCAGGATCTGAGTAGGAGCTGGTTACTAGTTCTAAGTGATACTCAACTTTAGCCGTTCTCACAGATGCTGTACATTTATTTCTGAGCCGTCTAAATGCTGCCCAGTGTGACTGATCACCAGAGCGTCTGGCAAGTGACCAGGCTCTATCTCTCTCCTTAAGCAAGGCAGATAATTCAGGTGTGAACCAAGGGATTCATCTATTTTTTATTCCAAGCCTTTTATACAGTGCATGTTTAATAGCAATTGAAAGAAAGGTGCTACTTCGACATCGGGAATCTCCAACTTGTAGTGGATGTCGCTATGGAATAGGTCAATTAGAAAAGCCTGATCACTGAAGTTTTTCATATTCCTTTTGTTAAATAGTGCGAGACTGTGATTTCTCTAATCGAGAGTTTCTAACACAAGCTATAGGACAGTGATCACTGACACCTAATTCAAAAACACCACAAGCACTAATTGTATCAGTCTTATTAGAAAATATTAAGTAAATTATACTTATATAATAATATTTTTTATTTGACCTGGTGGGTTCAGTAACCAACTGAGATAAGTCAAGGCTACTACTAATGTCTCTAAGATGGTTTGAATCATTACTAAACCAATCATTACTAAATTCCCCTAGAACTATCAGCTCAACATTTGAGTACTGAGATAGTAACTCTGCTATCCTATCAATAGAGTTAACATCGGCTGATGGGGGTCTATAGACTCCAATCACATTAACGGAATTATTGGGTCCCAAATACATTTTTAAAACAAGAATTTCAAAACATTTTGTAATTGTTACAGTGTTTAAAATAGTCACAGAAAAAATACTCAACATAAATAGCCACCCCTCCCCCTCCCAGTCCTATCCGCTCTAAACAGGTTGTAATTGTCTAGAGTTACATCCAAGTCAGAATCGCTCTTAAGCCAAGTTTCACTTCAAATCAGGATATCGGGGTTAGACTGCATGACAAGTATCTTGACCTATCTCAAACCTCTTTTCTTGATCCTCCAATCACAATAGTTGCTTACCAAGCATTGTATATGTTTTGTACATTAGATATCAGGCACATGGACAGTGTGTGTGTGTGATATGTACTGGTTTTAACACATGTCTCTCTCTCCATGTTCTCCTCGCTCCGCACCCACCCTCCAGCCCAGACGAGGTGCGCAGTCTGTGGGCTCAGCTGAGGAAGGATGAGCCTCATCTCCTGTCCAACTTTGAGGAGTTCTTGGCCAGGGTCACCCTCCAGATCAAAGGGGCCCACCAGGAGAAGAACGAGATGGAGAGCGCCCTCCAGAGGTGGGACAGCGCCAATGCACTTCCCATCCAGAAACACACATGTCAACGTTAATCCCTCTTTGTCTGCTCGTTCAGATTCTGTTTGGATTTCAAAGTAGAGGGAGGGAGGGAGGGAGGGAGGGAGGGAGGGAGGGAGGGAGGGAGGGAGGGAGGGAGGGAGGAAGGAAGGAAGGAAGGAAGGAAGGAAGGAAGGAAGGAAGGAAGGAAGGAAGGAAGGAAGGAAGGAAGGAAGGAAGGAAGGAATAAACAAACATAAGGTAGAGATGGAAGAAAGAACAGCAGACAGAATTTTACTTTAGGTCCATGTGGCATAGGCGAGTTCCTTGAACTTTGGGATGGATTCTAAAATCGGTCACTCGAGAGTAGAAATATGTTTTAATGAGGTCACTGGAGAGTAGAAATATGTTTTAATGAGGTCACTCAAGAGTAGAACTATGTTTTAATGAGGTCTCAGGTCTCACTGGAGAGTAGAAATATGTTTGAATGAGGTATCAGGTCTCACTGGAGAGTAGAAATATGTTTTAATGAGGTCACTCGAGAGTAGAAATGTGTTTTAATGAGGTCTCAGGTCTCACTGGAGAGTAGAAATATGTTTTGAATGAGGTCTCAGGTCTCAGGCAGGGTGAAATACTACATTTATCAACAGAGACCTGGGCATAATTAAAATAATACAAGAACCCTTGCCTTGGTGCGGCAGGGTAGTGTAGAGCACTCTACCACTGCAGAGATCCAGGTTCCTGGGTAGTGTAGAGCACCCTACCACCACAGAGATCCAGGTTCCTGGGTAGTGTAGAGCACTCTACCACCACAGAGATCCAGGTTCCTGGGTAGTGTAGAGCACTCTACCACCACAGAGATCCAGGTTCCTGGGTAGTGTAGAGCACCCTACCACCACAGAGATCCAGGTTCCTGGGTAGTGTAGAGCACTCTACCACCACAGAGATCCAGGTTCCTGGGTAGTGTAGAGCAATCTACCACCACAGAGATCCAGGTTCCTGGGTAGTGTAGAGCACTCTACCACCACAGAGATCCAGGTTCCTGGGTAGTGTATGTAGAGCACTCTACCACCACAGAGTTCCAGGTTCCTGGGTAGTGTGTAGAGCACTCTACCACCGCAGAGATCCAGGTGCCTGGGTAGTGTAGAGCACTCTACCACCACAGAGATCCAGGTTCCTGGGTAGTGTATGTAGAGCACTCTACCACCACAGATATCCAGGTTCCTGGGTAGTGTAGAGCACTCTACCACCACAGAGTTCCAGGTTCCTGGGTAGTGTAGAGCACTCTACCACCACAGAGTTCCAGGTTCCTGGGTAGTGTATGTAGAGCACTCTACCACCACAGAGATCCAGGTTCCTGGGTAGTGTAGAGCACTCTACCACGACAGAGATCCAGGTTCCTGGGTAGTGTAGAGCACTCTACCACCACAGAGATCCAGGTTCCTGGGTAGTGTATGTAGAGCACTCTACCACCACAGAGTTCCAGGTTCCTGGGTAGTGTGTAGAGCACTCTACCACCACAGAGATCCAGGTTCCTGGGTAGTGTATGTAGAGCACTCTACCACCGCAGGGATCCAGGTTCCTGGGTAGTGTATGTAGAGCACTCTACCACCACAGAGTTCCAGGTTCCTGGGTAGTGTATGTAGAGCACTCTACCACCACAGAGTTCCAGGTTCCTGGTAGTGTATGTAGAGCACTCTACCACCACAGAGATCCAGGTTCCTGGGTAGTGTATGTAGAGCACTCTACCACCACAGAGATCCAGGTTCCTGGGTAGTGTAGAGCACTCTACCACCACAGAGATCCAGGTTCCTGGGTAGTGTATGTAGAGAACTCTACCACCGCAGAGATCCAGGTTCCTGGGTAGTGTAGAGCACTCTACCACGCAGAGATCCAGGTTCCTGGGTAGTGTGTAGAACACTCTACCACCACAGAGATCCAGGTTCCTGGTTAGTGTGTAGAACACTCTACCACCACAGAGATCCAGGTTCCTGGGTAGTGTATGTAGAGCACTCTACCACCACAGAGATCCAGGTTCCTGGGTAGTGTAGAGCACTCTACCACCACAGAGATCCAGGTTCCTGGGTAGTGTAGAGAACTCTACCACCACAGAGATCCAGGTTCCTGGGTAGTGTATGTAGAGCACTCTACCACCACAGATATCCAGGTTCCTGGGTAGTGTAGAGCACTCTACCACCACAGAGTTCCAGGTTCCTGGGTAGTGTAGAGCACTCTACCACCACAGAGTTCCAGGTTCCTGGGTAGTGTATGTAGAGCACTCTACCACCACAGAGATCCAGGTTCCTGGGTAGTGTAGAGCACTCTACCACGACAGAGATCCAGGTTCCTGGGTAGTGTAGAGCACTCTACCACCACAGAGATCCAGGTTCCTGGGTAGTGTATGTAGAGCACTCTACCACCACAGAGTTCCAGGTTCCTGGGTGGTGTGTAGAGCACTCTACCACCACAGAGATCCAGGTTCCTGGGTAGTGTAGAGCACTCTACCACCACAGAGATCCAGGTTCCTGGATAGTGTATGTAGAGCACTCTACCACCGCAGAGATCCAGGTTCCTGGGTAGTGTATGTAGAGAACTCTACCACCGCAGAGATCCAGGTTCCTGGGTAGTGTAGAGCACTCTACCACGCAGAGATCCAGGTTCCTGGGTAGTGTGTAGAACACTCTACCACCACAGAGATCCAGGTTCCTGGTTAGTGTGTAGAACACTCTACCACCACAGAGATCCAGGTTCCTGGGTAGTGTATGTAGAGCACTCTACAACCACAGAGATCCAGGTTCCTGGGTAGTGTAGAGCACTCTACCACGCAGAGATCCAGGTTCCTGGGTAGTGTGTAGAGCACTCTACCACCACAGAGATCCAGGTTCCTGGGTAGTGTAGAGCACTCTACCACCACAGAGATCCAGGTTCCTGGGTAGTGTATGTAGAGCACTCTACCACCACAGATATCCAGGTTCCTGGGTAGTGTAGAGCACTCTACCACCACAGAGTTCCAGGTTCCTGGGTAGTGTAGAGCACTCTACCACCACAGAGTTCCAGGTTCCTGGGTAGTGTATGTAGAGCACTCTACCACCACAGAGATCCAGGTTCCTGGGTAGTGTAGAGCACTCTACCACGACAGAGATCCAGGTTCCTGGGTAGTGTAGAGCACTCTACCACCACAGAGATCCAGGTTCCTGGGTAGTGTATGTAGAGCACTCTACCACCACAGAGTTCCAGGTTCCTGGGTGGTGTGTAGAGCACTCTACCACCACAGAGATCCAGGTTCCTGGGTAGTGTAGAGCACTCTACCACCACAGAGATCCAGGTTCCTGGGTAGTGTATGTAGAGCACTCTACCACCGCAGAGATCCAGGTTCCTGGGTAGTGTATGTAGAGCACTCTACCACCACAGAGTTCCAGGTTCCTGGGTAGTGTATGTAGAGCACTCTACCACCACAGAGTTCCAGGTTCCTGGTAGTGTATGTAGAGCACTCTACCACCACAGAGATCCAGGTTCCTGGGTAGTGTAGAGGACTCTACCACCACAGAGATCCAGGTTCCTGGGTAGTGTATGTAGAGAACTCTACCACCGCAGAGATCCAGGTTCCTGGGTAGTGTAGAGCACTCTACCACGCAGAGATCCAGGTTCCTGGGTAGTGTGTAGAACACTCTACCACCACAGAGATCCAGGTTCCTGGTTAGTGTGTAGAACACTCTACCACCACAGAGATCCAGGTTCCTGGGTAGTGTATGTAGAGCACTCTACCACCACAGAGATCCAGGTTCCTGGGTAGTGTAGAGCACTCTACCACGCAGAGATCCAGGTTCCTGGGTAGTGTGTAGAACACTCTACCACCACAGATATCCAGGTTCCTGGGTAGTGTGTAGAACACTCTACCACCACAGAGATCCAGGTTCCTGGGTAGTGTATGTAGAGCACTCTACCACCGCAGAGATCCTGGTTCCTGGGTAGTGTATGTAGAGCACTCTACCACCACAGAGATCCAGGTTCCTGGGTAGTGTAGAGCACTCTACCACCACAGAGATCCAGGTTCCTGGGTAGTGTAGAGCACCCTACCACCACAGAGATCCAGGTTCCTGGGTAGTGTAGAGCACTCTACCACCACAGAGATCCAGGTTCCTGGGTAGTGTAGAGCACTCTACCACCGCAGAGATCCAGGTTCCTGGGTAGTGTAGAGCACTCTACCACCACAGAGATCCAGGTTCCTGGGTAGTGTAGAGCACTCTACCACCACAGAGATCCAGGTTCCTGGGTAGTGTATGTAGAGCACTCTACCACCACAGAGATCCAGGTTCCTGGATAGTGTAGAGCACTCTACCACCACAGAGATCCAGGTTCCTGGGTAGTGTAGAGGACTCTACCACCACAGAGATCCAGGTTCCTGGGTAGTGTATGTAGAGAACTCTACCACCGCAGAGATCCAGGTTCCTGGGTAGTGTAGAGCACTCTACCACGCAGAGATCCAGGTTCCTGGGTAGTGTGTAGAACACTCTACCACCACAGAGATCCAGGTTCCTGGTTAGTGTGTAGAACACTCTACCACCACAGAGATCCAGGTTCCTGGGTAGTGTATGTAGAGCACTCTACCACCACAGAGATCCAGGTTCCTGGGTAGTGTAGAGCACTCTACCACGCAGAGATCCAGGTTCCTGGGTAGTGTGTAGAACACTCTACCACCACAGATATCCAGGTTCCTGGGTAGTGTGTAGAACACTCTACCACCACAGAGATCCAGGTTCCTGGGTAGTGTATGTAGAGCACTCTACCACCGCAGAGATCCTGGTTCCTGGGTAGTGTATGTAGAGCACTCTACCACCACAGAGATCCAGGTTCCTGGGTAGTGTAGAGCACTCTACCACCACAGAGATCCAGGTTCCTGGGTAGTGTAGAGCACCCTACCACCACAGAGATCCAGGTTCCTGGGTAGTGTAGAGCACTCTACCACCACAGAGATCCAGGTTCCTGGGTAGTGTAGAGCACTCTACCACCGCAGAGATCCAGGTTCCTGGGTAGTGTAGAGCACTCTACCACCACAGAGATCCAGGTTCCTGGGTAGTGTAGAGCACTCTACCACCACAGAGATCCAGGTTCCTGGGTAGTGTATGTAGAGCACTCTACCACCACAGAGATCCAGGTTCCTGGATAGTGTAGAGCACTCTACCACCACAGAGATCCAGGTTCCTGGGTAGTGTAGAGCACTCTACCACCGCAGAGATCCAGGTTCCTGGGTAGTGTAGAGCACTCTACCACCACAGAGATCCAGGTTCCTGGGTAGTGTAGAGCACTCTACCACCACAGAGATCCAGGTTCCTGGGTAGTGTATGTAGAGCACCCTACCACCACAGAGATCCAGGTTCCTGGGTAGTGTAGAGCACTCTACCACCACAGAGATCCAGGTTCCTGGGTAGTGTATGTAGAGCTCTCTACCACCGCAGAGATCCAGGTTCCTGGGTAGTGTATATAGAGCACTCTACCACCGCAGAGATCCAGGTTCCTGGGTAGTGTAGAGCACTCTACTACCGCAGAGATCCAGGTTCCTGGGTAGTGTATGTAGAGCACTCTACCACCACAGAGATCCTGGTTCCTGGGTAGTGTATGTAGAGCACTCTACCACCACAGAGTTCCAGGTTCCTGGATAGTGTAGAGCACTCTACCACCACAGAGATCCAGGTTCCTGGGTAGTGTAGAGCACTCTACCACCACAGAGATCCAGGTTCCTGGGTAGTGTGTAGAGCACTCTACCACCACAGAGATCCTGGTTCCTGGGTAGTGTATGTAGAGCACTCTACCACCACAGAGATCCAGGTTCCTGGGTAGTGTAGAGCACTCTACCACCACAGAGATCCTGGTTCCTGGGTAGTGTAGAGCACTCTACCACCACAGAGATCCTGGTTCCTGGGTAGTGTAGAGCACTCTACCACCACAGAGATCCAGGTTCCTGGGTAGTGTATGTAGAGCACTCTACCACCACAGAGATCCAGGTTCCTGGGTAGTGTAGAGCACTCTACCACCACAGAGATCCAGGTTCCTGGATAGTGTAGAGCACTCTACCACCACAGAGATCCAGGTTCCTGGGTAGTGTAGAGCACTCTACCACCGCAGAGATCCTGGTTCCTGGGTAGTGTATGTAGAGCACTCTACCACTATGAATACAATTAATTTTCGATTCTCAATTCCAGTTCTCACCGGGGTCAAAATAGGTCACATGCTTATTACCTTTAAGTCTTATTCGTTTCATTTATTAACTCATTGGCTGCCAGCTATTATCCTTATCCTGTGGTAGCTACTGCCAAGCTGTAAACTATGGGAGTTAGTCACCTTGTTTGTAGAGCTAAATCTATATTCTATATTATAGCCATGGATGCAATACTATAGTCATTTGACATTGAGTTTCTTCCGGACAAGATGGAAAAAAAAGATAATTTTTCCATCCATACGTTCCCGTGTTATACCGTGGTGAATATAAATATGGTTTTAGAGCGGTCTAGGGTAATTCATGAAATGCTTAGTTATGGCAGTATACGTCGATTACATTGTAGATGTTGCTGTTTCCTTCCTGAACCTGCTATTGTTCCGGAATCAAATCCACATTATAGGTATTATGTTCCATCATGAATGCATGAAAGGGGGGGGTCGTTTCTGATTATTTGATTGTCAGTAACAGCATTCGCATTGAACACTAAAAACGGTTATCAGCCCGATTAGTATGAAAGCATTGCAGGATCAAGCTAAAATGTACGTCAAATCGCCCTTACCTGTGGCCGGGAGTAATCCAAAAAGAATATTCCAATTGTTTGATCGCCATCCGGTATATCCAATGTCCATTTGCTCAACGGCATAATTCACCACAACATATGGATGGGAGATATCTGACGCGCTTCAATGTAACTGGCAGAACCGTTCGTATTGCCCCACAAGGAAAAATGTAACCCGAGACCTGGGGCCGTCCCACATAGAAAGATACAAGGGTAGAAAGGGTGCTCAATACCGCTGTCTAGCGTGATGCGGCCGGTATTGCACCTAGTTCAAGTTCTTTAATAGTTGTCATACAGAAGTACAGAATACTTTCATACAAAATGCTTCTTACTGTTACGCTCCAGAGACTGTGCTAGACAAGATAGTATCAAATAACATAATAACATAATATAGCATTCTCAATGCGATTCCGAATGTTAATGCCGAGTCAGTAATGAATAGAAATATTGAATAAAATAAATAACGATCAAATAGCGTATATATACGTGGTTGGCGTTCAACGGTTGTCGGACAAACACGTATATAAATGTTGTCGGCGTCCAATGAGTTAATGATTCAATAATAAATGCATTATTTTCTACTTTAAAGTTACCTTTTTTTATCAAATTTTTTTATTAACATTTTTTAACAACAAACAACACAATATCAGCAGTAACTACAATAATAATAATAATAATAATAATAATAATAATAATAATAATAATAATAATAATAATAATAATAATAATAATAATAATAATAATAATAATAATAATATTGACAAAACAATAAGAAATAAGAAATACAGATCTAAACATAACTAATAAATACAAAATACAAATATACCAAATAAAAACTAAAAACACACCACAAACACTTTTAAGTTACTATATATTGAAATTCTTTATTTGGAATTACCCCTTGAGATGAACCATCTCGTTTTCAAGGGGGTCCACAGCTTACAGAATACATAAATTATTATGTATTAAACATAACAAAACAAAAGAAGCAAACAAAAACCAAACACAAAACAAGATAAAATTAATAATAAACAGGTTCAAACAACATCAAACAAGAGGAACATAAGACAACCAAACAACAAAACACAGAGCACATATTCAAGTGATTGCTTCAAAGATCTGTTATACTATTATTGGTGGAAACATGAACAAGTAATCTCAAGGTGAGAGGACAGCACAGTTTTAAAACAGTTGTGAGGATGTTATAGCTCGAATATGAACTGGGAGATTATTCCAGTCAGATGGATCTTTGAACAATGAACATGAATGCTTTTTTGCCAACTGAGGTAGTAACATTTGTTGGAACTTTAAAAAATAGCTGTGCACAGTGTCTCAGTTGATGTATAGAGGTGAAAGGGTCCATATACTGTTTGAGATATTGCGGATAATTGAAGTGAATACATTTAAAAATGAACTGTAACCAGTGCTGCTGTCGTCTTACTGTGGGAGCTGGCAAATTAAGATTTTCATACATGGTGCAGTGGTGTGTCAAATATGGGCAGCCAAGAGCAAATCTGCATAGACGGTTGAATAGTGTGTTTAGTGGAAGAAGGTTGGTTTTAGATGCAGTTTGGTAAACTACGTCAGCGTAATCCATGATGGGTAAAATTAGTTGCTGAATCAGTTTCTTTCTGACAGGGAGTGTGAAACATTTTCTGTTGCGGTAGAGAACACCAGCACTAAAGTTGACTTTTCTAACAATATTATCAATGTGATATTTATATAAGAGTTCTGAATCAAGCCATAGACCAAGGTATTTAATGTGATCAACTCTATGCAGTTGTGTACCGTCCAGACAAGTGATATTAAATGGTTGATTAATGGTTTTGGATGCAAGATTACGGGTGGTCCCAAAGAGCATAGTATTAGTTTTAGTTTTGTTGATTAAAAGTTTATTAGCCGAGAGCCATGATTCGAGTTTATTGAAATTTGATTGCAGTGTTGACTGAATTTGAGGTAAGGTAATTTGAGATGTATATATCACTGTGTCGTCGGCATAGAGTTGAGTATTACAACCTGAGAAAATTGAGGGGAGATCATTAATAAATATTGAAAACAAGAGCGGGCCTAATGTTGAGCCTTGTGGCACCCCACATTCCTGTACTGCCAATTCAGATCTACCATCCTGTATAGCAACACATTGTTTTCTGTTGTGCAGATATGAATTAAACCAAAGCAGGGCATTGCGTGAGAGGCCAATAGCGTACAGTTTGTCTAATAGGAGATAATGGTTGATCAAATCAAAGGCTTTTGTTAAATCAATAAATATTGCACCAGTGAGATTACCATTACCAGATGAAGAAAATATATCATTAGTGAGTTTTAATAAAGTAGTAGTTGTGGAATGATTGGAGCGAAAACCAGATTGCGAAGGTGATAAAATATTGTTGTTGCTGAGATAATTAGACAGTTGTTTATAAATTAACTTTTCAAAGACTTTTGCTATGGAACAGATAATTGCTATTGGTCTGTAATTATTGGGATCTAGTACATTGCCTGTTTTGTGGAGAGGAGTGATTTTTGAGTGCTTCCAGATAGATGGTATTTCATGTGATAATAAAGACAGATTATAGAGATCACATAGGGGGTACATCAAAATGTGTGGAGCAAGTTTAAGAAATTTGCTTTCTAAACCATCTAGGCCTGGGCCACTACACACTTTGAGGTCTTTTATGGCATTCAGAACATCAATAGGTGAGATTTTCGTGAACGAGAAGGAGCTGTTGCAAGGTGGTGCATTGTTACAGATGACATAAGGATCCGGTATTGTGGGAGTACAGACTGAAGAGAAGTGTTGGTTAAAGGCTTGAGCTACAAGAAGAGGATTATGCAATATGGTGTTATTAACTTTTAATTGATTACATTGAATATTTTTATCAGATGAATTAGTTATAGTTTACATTTTTTTCCAAAATTGTTTAGTGTTTTTAAAATCAGAGTTGAGAGATTCTTTATAATAATTTGATTTTGCATTCCGAGTCAATCATTTACTTTTATTTCTAAGCTGTCTGTATGTTTCCCAGTTTGCATGATCCTTAGTCCTACGATATGTGGCCCATGCCTTATCTCTCTGCCTGAAGGTGCTGATGAGGTCTGAAGTTATCCATGGAAGGTGACTACCCTTGACTTTGATAGTTTTGAATGGAGCATGTTTGTCGATAATTCTGGTTAGTTCCGTGTGAAGGAATTCCCAGGCTTCATGAACATTTGAGATGATTTGATATCGGTCCCAGTTAACTGAAATTAGATCATTAATGAATTCATCAACATTGATTTTTCTATCTTGCCTAATTTTTATGAATTTTGGGGGAAGTTTGGGTAATTTGATTTTCCAAATGCAGAACACCATGCAATGGTCACTAAAGCAATCTGCCGAAATACCTGAATCAGTAATACGATTAGGGTGTGAAACCAAGATCCAATCGAGCAGAGATTGGCAAGTGGGTGTAACCCGAGTGGGCTCACTTATTAGCTGGGTTAGATTCAAGTTCCCAATAATGTTTTTAGCATTTTTTGAGGCTTTATCCAACCAGCAACGGTTAAAATCTCCTAAAATTACAAGTTCATTTTTGTCATGAATAGAATTTATGGTGGAGACTAAACAGTTGAAGGAATCAGCAGGAGCTGAAGGGGGTCTATAGATGTTACCAATTGTTATATATTTGTTCTTGTGTAGGATTACCTTCACAAAAATACCCTCAAAATTAACAGGGACAACTGCAGGCACAATTAATTCAGCAGCCAGATCTGATGACACATAAGTGACTACACCACCACCTCTCGAATCTCTATCAGTTCTATATATGACATAATTAGTTAGCTTGATTTCGTTGTTGGATATCTTGTTATTAAGCCAGGTTTCAGAAAGTGTAATTACATTGGGTTTATGCTGTTCCACCCACGGCCGCAATAGGTCAATTTTGTGTTTGAGACTCCTTATGTTCAAATGTATAATTTTAAGTCCTTTTGTATTATCCATCTTGATCTTTAGTAATTGGGAGAATACCATCAATGACCCAATAAAACAGCATAGATCCAGGAACAATAGAGAGTTGAGCAAGTATAATGAACATGTCAGGACATAACAAGACAATACATAACAAGACAAGACATATAGGACAAGACAAGACAAGACGAACAGACAAGACACAGACAGACAATATCAAAACAACAACCAACACAGAACCACCCAGCCCATTTAACCTTAACCCCATAGGTCCAGGGGGGGTTAAGGTAGGGGGGGGGGGGGGGGGGGAGGGGAGAGAGAAAGAGAGAGAGAGAGAGATCGGATGGACAATGATATCAGTGCATACAGAAATACATAGGTATATGTACAAATAGGTACACGCACATACATATGCACATGCACATACGCACACAGAAACATTCAACATGCATATATACACATACATACGCAACATGTACACAACATGCATACCTTCATACAAACATGCACACCTACATATGTGCATACATATCTTCTACGTGCATACAAATAATTCAAAAGACATATGAATTCTAAATGAAAGAAAAGGAAAATAACATAATAATATTAATTATTAATCAGTAAACCAACCAATCAATTCATTAACTAGTATAACCAATATTAATAGTAATCGAAATAATAATATATGAGAAAAAATAATATATGAGAAGGAATATTAAAAGAAAGTGGAAACATAGGCAAAAGAATGTCTTGAGAAACTTAACTACAGTTGTCTGCAGGATCAACATCACAGAATGCAGTCCAGGTAGTCTTGGTAAGGACAGCGTGCTGCTGACGTCATCACCATGCGTCCATGTTTACATCGGCTGTGAAGCATGCTTCAAGTGTTTACAGTCGCTGGGGCAGTAACCCTGGTTACTGGGGCAGCATGCTGGATAGTCCGAAGATCATCCTGAGCATCGCAAACGATATTATCTTCACCACCACTCAGCCAGTATGTTGTGCGAGGATTCCTATAAAGCAGGGGTGGCCAACCCGCGGCTCGCGAGCCGCATGCGGCTCTTTGCCCGTCAATGTGCGGCTCTTCCATCCAAAAAAAAAAAAAAAAAAAAAAAATTAATTTTTTTTTAACTTTTTTTTTTTAACTTTTTTTTTTTTTTTTTTGTCACTCATTCCATAAGGACGTAGAATAAACATTTACATTTTTTTTTAAATGGTCCATTTGCATGTTCTTGGTATCTGAATCTAGGGACATATATGGATCAGTGTCAGAAATAGTGTGTCTGTTACTAGGCTTGAGTAAATTGTAATGAACCAAAGGAGAATATCAATTCTATTTAAAAAATTATCTTTGACTGTAAATAACACCATGCTAAAATTTACCAGACCTGAAAAATCTAAGCAAATGAATAAAGGGAAGATGATTAAACAGAAGGTTTTGTAGATACAGTACTGAATTCTGCCATCTTTTTTATAATGTCAATTTCTCCACCATTTTTCATCATATTGCAACACCGTTTTTTGCAAGACGTTCACAGAAAGGTAGAGAAACTAACTGCGTTCTGTTTTATGGCAATAACGTTCAGGTTTGTGGGAGATAATCCCAAAAAATAAGAGAAATTAAAAAGTAAATCCAGAAGTCAGATGATTGACAGGGGCTGGTGTGAGCTGGGTAGGGTAGTTTTTCGAAATTTGAAAGCCCTGAGTCTCTTCCTTCAAAAGACTACACTCACTTTTGGCTGTGCCACTTCCTCCTGTCAATATGCGCCGGTTTCCGACTCAATGCCCTGAGATTTCTATAATCTTATATTTCACTAATAACAGTTCAAATAATTGGTAAACAAACATAATGCTGAAAATATACACTTTTACTGTATATCTCGGGCTTAAGAGGTTAACCCTGTGAGGCCCAAATTAAAAAGAAATTAGCAACTTCAGAGGCCAGAGGGTGGGACATATAAACACATTTACTATCAAATAGCATTGTGAGGCTGAACAACAGGACCAATTGACTATACATGTGCTTAAAGGGGAACTATCTTATAAATGGCTTTTTTCAGTGTTTACCATTGTTTCTTAGCTATGTGGACTTATATTAATAGGATATATGTCTCTAATTCTCATATTGGCGAATTCTTCCAATTCTCCTCTCACAATATTCACCCTCACTGAACTGAGTCATCTGAAAATGTGCATATCTGTGATGTCAGAGATTTCTCAGCTGCATAATAATGTGGCAGTTGATGTGGCACTTGGCACCAGGCCACACAGTGGTTGGAGCCCAGCCTCAAAACGGCTTAAGATCTTAAGGTAGAAAAATGCGGTTTTTAGTACTTGATTAGAAATACAAAACAATGCATTTTTTTTGAAAAAAACCTAGGTGTTCCATAGACTCACAGGAATTGTGTAAAAGTGCCCAAATAGTGAAAGAAATAGTAACATAGTTCCCCTTTAAAATTTTTTAAATAAACAAAAATTTTTTAAATGGCTAAAAGTGATTTTGTAATTTTGAAACCGTGGGTCTCACAGGGTACTTTTAACCCTGTGAGGCCCAAATAAAAAAGACATTAGCAACTTCAGAGGCCAGAGGGTGAGACCTATAAACACATGAAGGGTGCCGTGACTGAAAAAAAAGGTTGAGAAACGCTGGTATATGGTGTGGCTCTTTGTGGTACCACAGTCATTTTTTTGTGGCTCTTAGTCTCTGACTGGTTGGCCACCCCTGCTATAAAGGATGCCATCGATATAGAGTTTGTCAACAAAGAGCAGAGTATTCTTTCCGTTTTTCCTCGCCTCTGACAAGAACGGGTACAGCAGCCTCCGTCTGTTCATGATCTCGGCTGGGAATTGATCACTAATGGAGTACGTGGAACCTTTCAGCTCTTTCCCCTTGGACATGACAGAGTATTTCATTTTGGAGTCGGTAACTTTGGCCACAATCGGACGGGGCCGCTGCTGGTCGACTCTGGCCCTCCCCAGGCGATGCACCCTGGAGAAGCGGATTGCTTCGGTTTCCTCCGTCCCCATTTTCAAGTTGTTAGTCAGAAATGACTTTAACTGTTATGGTTTGTAACCGACCCCAATCGCACAACACAAGACAGGTATGATGGTTTGCCAAGAAACAGAGATTTATTGAACAACAGGGAAATACAGGGAAAAGGGCACTGTCCCTTTAAGGGAGAATCACAAATACAGGAATATAATATGAGGGGAAGGAAAGGTGCCTTTAAGAGGCGGGCAGGAAAAGGGAACACTAAGGGAAGGTAAGGGAACGCCTAAGGGAAGGTAAGGGAACGCCTTGGGACAGAGGAACTAGAGACTAGGTAAACCAGGGACAAGGAGAACTAGGGAGAGAGGACTAGGGACTAGGAGAGCTAGGGAACAGGAGAAACGGGGACTAGGGGAACTAGGGACAAGGAACTAGGTGGAACTAGAAGGGGAGAACTTGGGACAGGAACTAGGTGGAACTAGAAGGGGAGAACTTGGGACAGGAACTAGGTGGAACTAGAAGGGGAGAACTTGGGACAGGAACTAGGTGGAACTAGAAGGGGAGAACTTGGGACAGGAACTAGGTGGAACTAGAAGGGGAGAACTTGGGACAGGAACTAGGTGGAACTAGAAGGGGAGAACTTGGGACAGGAACTAGGTGGAACTAGAGACAGACGGGAACAGAGGGGACTGGGGCCCACGGAGGCGGGCTGGGGAACAGGGAGGAACTGGGAGGACTGGTGGAAATCATCTGGGCCGCTCTGCAGGACAGAGGAGATAGTTAATGCACAAAAGGGAAAAAACAGAGCAGGTGCAGAACAGTCCAAATAACAAAGTGAACAAAGTAATAATATCTTCGTGTGACAAACACACAGGGGGAGATGTAAAGTCCAAAAATACTATTCTAAGTGAGAACCAAAAACAGAGGCAATACGCTGGGAGATGAATGTCCAAACTAACTAACAGGGGCAATACGCTGGGAGATGAAATGTCCAAACTAACTAACAGGGGCAATACGCTGGGAGAGTGACATCACAATCAAAACTCACCCAGGCGTATGCGTAAAGGTACAGGAACAGCAGCGGGAACGGGGGCAAGGGCACTACGCTGAGTGAGTGACATCACAATCAAAACTCACCCAGGCGTATGCGTAAAGGTACGGGGACAGCAGCGGGAACGGGGGCAAGGGCACTACGCTGAGTGAGTGACATCACAATCAAAACTCACCCAGGCGTATGCGTAAAGGTACGGGGACAGCAGCGGGAACGGGGGCAAGGGCACTACGCTGGGTGAGTGACATCACAATCAAAACTCACCCAGGCGTATGCGTAAAGGTACGGGGACAGCAGCGGGAACGAAGGCATCGCCACCGGGGCGGCTGGCTGTCCGAGCCGAGGGAGAGAGTGCTGGAACAGTGGCGGTGACGAGGGCATCGTCCACCGGGTAGCCGCTGTCGGAGCCGAGGAACAGAGTGCTGGAACAGTGGCGGTGACGAGGGCATCGTCCACCGGGTAGCCGCTGTCGGAGCCGAGGAACAGAGTGCGCGCCACACCTTGGTGTGCGCGTCGGAACAGGGAGCTGGAACAGTGGCGGTGGCGAGGATGTCGTCCACCGGGTAGCCACTGTCGGAGCCGAGGAACAGAGTGCGCGCCACACCTTGGTGTGCGCGTCGGAACAGGGAGCTGGAACAGTGGCGGTGGCGAGGATGTCGTCCACCGGGTAGCCACTGTCGGAGCCGAGGAACAGAGTGGCGCGCCACACCTTGGTGTGCGCGTCGGAACAGAGAGACGCCTCGGGGTGCGTCTGCGAGGAGGAGTGCGCCAAGCACGAAGGTCTGGAAGATGCGCTCCAGCGCGCTGGTCTGGGGAGCGTGCCAAGCTCGAAGGTCTAGGAGATGCGCATCTGCGCGCTGGTCGGGAGAGCGTGCCAAGCTCGAAGGTCTAGGAGATGCGCGTTGGTCTGGAGAGCGTGCCAAGCTCGAGGGTTCTTGGAAGATGCGCGTTGCGCGCTGGTCTGGAGAGCGTGCCAAGCTCGAGCGTCCTTGGAAGATGCGCGTTGCGCGCTGAGGACTGGAGAGCGTCCAAGCTCGAGGGTTCTTGGAAGATGCGCGTTGCGCGCTGAGGACTGGAGAGCGTCCAAGCTCGAGGGTTCTTGGAAGATGCGCGTTGCGCGCTGGTCTGGAGAGCGTGCCAAGCTCGAGCGTCCTTGGAAGATGCGCGTAGCGCGCTGAGGACTGGAGAGCGTCTGCGCTGGTCTGGATGTGCGTCAGGTCGACAGCTGCGCGGGGGGTCTGAAGTGGATGACTGGGATGCCTCCCGTGGAAGTCTAGGGAGCGCAGACCAGTCCCACTCTCAGGCAACGGCGACAGCAGGCGAAGGCTGGAGCAAAACATCTCGACGCAGGAGAATGGAACAGCATAGGCAGACGGAGGATCTCCCGAAAGAGTCTAGATGTTTAGAGAATATGACTCGGCAAGTATACAACACGACCCCACCCAAAACGAGGGGAAGCGCCCTGGTATTTAAAGCCCACAGGGGGACTAATTAGCCTGCCACCACAGGTGCGAGAGATAATAGAATATCAAACAGGTGTGGCCACTAAGGGTAAGGAACGAGAGGGTGGGGGCTAGAGAGAGTGAGTAGGGAATTCCTAACAGTAGGCTTAAAGAAGACAGAGAATAGGGAATTCCTAACAGTAGGCTTACAGAAGACAGAGAAAAGGTAGTGAGCAGCGGGCAAAACCTCACAGTATCCCCCCCTCCAACGGGAGCCACCCGGCGACCCAAAACAAATACAGACAGAGTGGCAGGGGGCAAAACAAGAGGTACTGGCCAAGCCAGCAGGGGAAGCCACCACAAGAGTGGGGCTAGCAAAAGAAACAGGGTCGCCGAGGGGTAACTAGGGTAGCAGAGGGGCAACTGGGGGAACTGGTCTAGAAGAACTGGGTCTAGAGAACTAGTCTAGAGGAACTGGTCTAGAGAACTGGTCTAGAGAACTGGTCTAGAGAACTGGGCTAGAGAACCGGGCTAGAGAACTGGTCTAGAGAACTGGTTTAGAGAACTGGTCTAGAGAACTGAGGGGCAAGCAGGGTAGCAAAGGGTTAACCATGGAAGCACCGGGAAAGGGCTAGCAGAGGGAAGGTTAGCTGCCAGGGCACTGATAGCTACAGGGCCTATGCTAGCTGTACTGCTACATCAACATAGAGGCTGCGCAAGCTGCCGGAGCCAGGCTAGCAGAGGAAAAGGGTAGCTGCCAGGGCACTGATAGCTACAGGGCCTATGCTAGCTGTACTGCTACATCTACATAGAGGCTGCGCTAGCTGCCGGAGCTAGGCTGGCAGACAGGGCTGGACCAGCATGAGAGAACAAGCTAGCTGGAAGGACAGTCCTAGCTGTGGGAATACTGACCTTGCTAGCTGAAGGGCAGTCCTAGCAGTGGGAGAAACTACACAAAAAAGTGGAGGCCATGCAGAGGGACCGGGTTAGCTGCTTGGGCCTGGCTAGCTACAGGGCCTATGCCAGCTGCAAGGCTGCATTAACATAGAGGCTGTGCTAACAGCCGGGGCCAAGCTAGCAGACCGGGGCCATGCAGAGGGAAACTGGGTTAGCTGCCAGGGCATGGCTAGCTACAGGGCCCATGCCAGCAGCAAGGGCTGCATAAACATAGAGGCTGTGCTAGCAGCCGGGGCAAGACTAGCAGACAGGGGCTCTGCTGAGGGACTGGGTTAGCCGCCAGGGCATGGCTAGCTACAGGGGGGTCAAACAGGGCAAAACGGGAAGCAAACAGGGGAGCTAACCGGGGAGACTAACAAGCTAAACAGGGAAGCTAAACTGGGCTAAACAGGGGAGTAACAGGCTAACAAGGGAGCTAAACAGGACTAACAAGGAAGCTAAACTGGGCTAACAGGGGAGCTAGAGGGGACAAGAAAAAAAAAGGCAAACTCAACATACACAGTCTGTGCTGGCTGGGGTCGTAGACTGGTGGGGTCGTACTGTTATGGTTTGTAACCGACCCCAATCGCACAACACAAGACAGGTATGATGGTTTGCCAAGAAACAGAGATTTATTGAACAACAGGGAAATACAGGGAAAAGGGCACTGTCCCTTTAAGGGAGAATCACAAATACAGGAATATAATATGAGGGGAAGGAAAGGTGCCTTTAAGAGGCGGGCAGGAAAAGGGAACACTAAGGGAAGGTAAGGGAACGCCTAAGGGAAGGTAAGGGAACGCCTTGGGACAGAGGAACTAGAGACTAGGTAAACCAGGGACAAGGAGAACTAGGGAGAGAGGACTAGGGACTAGGAGAGCTAGGGAACAGGAGAAACGGGGACTAGGGGAACTAGGGACAAGGAACTAGGTGGAACTAGAAGGGGAGAACTTGGGACAGGAACTAGGTGGAACTAGAAGGGGAGAACTTGGGACAGGAACTAGGTGGAACTAGAAGGGGAGAACTTGGGACAGGAACTAGGTGGAACTAGAAGGGGAGAACTTGGGACAGGAACTAGGTGGAACTAGAAGGGGAGAACTTGGGACAGGAACTAGGTGGAACTAGAAGGGGAGAACTTGGGACAGGAACTAGGTGGAACTAGAGACAGACGGGAACAGAGGGGACTGGGGCCCACGGAGGCGGGCTGGGGAACAGGGAGGAACTGGGAGGACTGGTGGAAATCATCTGGGCCGCTCTGCAGGACAGAGGAGATAGTTAATGCACAAAAGGGAAAAAACAGAGCAGGTGCAGAACAGTCCAAATAACAAAGTGAACAAAGTAATAATATCTTCGTGTGACAAACACACAGGGGGAGATGTAAAGTCCAAAAATACTATTCTAAGTGAGAACCAAAAACAGAGGCAATACGCTGGGAGATGAATGTCCAAACTAACTAACAGGGGCAATACGCTGGGAGATGAAATGTCCAAACTAACTAACAGGGGCAATACGCTGGGAGAGTGACATCACAATCAAAACTCACCCAGGCGTATGCGTAAAGGTACAGGAACAGCAGCGGGAACGGGGGCAAGGGCACTACGCTGAGTGAGTGACATCACAATCAAAACTCACCCAGGCGTATGCGTAAAGGTACGGGGACAGCAGCGGGAACGGGGGCAAGGGCACTACGCTGAGTGAGTGACATCACAATCAAAACTCACCCAGGCGTATGCGTAAAGGTACGGGGACAGCAGCGGGAACGGGGGCAAGGGCACTACGCTGGGTGAGTGACATCACAATCAAAACTCACCCAGGCGTATGCGTAAAGGTACGGGGACAGCAGCGGGAACGAAGGCATCGCCACCGGGGCGGCTGGCTGTCCGAGCCGAGGGAGAGAGTGCTGGAACAGTGGCGGTGACGAGGGCATCGTCCACCGGGTAGCCGCTGTCGGAGCCGAGGAACAGAGTGCTGGAACAGTGGCGGTGACGAGGGCATCGTCCACCGGGTAGCCGCTGTCGGAGCCGAGGAACAGAGTGCGCGCCACACCTTGGTGTGCGCGTCGGAACAGGGAGCTGGAACAGTGGCGGTGGCGAGGATGTCGTCCACCGGGTAGCCACTGTCGGAGCCGAGGAACAGAGTGCGCGCCACACCTTGGTGTGCGCGTCGGAACAGGGAGCTGGAACAGTGGCGGTGGCGAGGATGTCGTCCACCGGGTAGCCACTGTCGGAGCCGAGGAACAGAGTGGCGCGCCACACCTTGGTGTGCGCGTCGGAACAGAGAGACGCCTCGGGGTGCGTCTGCGAGGAGGAGTGCGCCAAGCACGAAGGTCTGGAAGATGCGCTCCAGCGCGCTGGTCTGGGGAGCGTGCCAAGCTCGAAGGTCTAGGAGATGCGCATCTGCGCGCTGGTCGGGAGAGCGTGCCAAGCTCGAAGGTCTAGGAGATGCGCGTTGGTCTGGAGAGCGTGCCAAGCTCGAGGGTTCTTGGAAGATGCGCGTTGCGCGCTGGTCTGGAGAGCGTGCCAAGCTCGAGCGTCCTTGGAAGATGCGCGTTGCGCGCTGAGGACTGGAGAGCGTCCAAGCTCGAGGGTTCTTGGAAGATGCGCGTTGCGCGCTGAGGACTGGAGAGCGTCCAAGCTCGAGGGTTCTTGGAAGATGCGCGTTGCGCGCTGGTCTGGAGAGCGTGCCAAGCTCGAGCGTCCTTGGAAGATGCGCGTAGCGCGCTGAGGACTGGAGAGCGTCTGCGCTGGTCTGGATGTGCGTCAGGTCGACAGCTGCGCGGGGGGTCTGAAGTGGATGACTGGGATGCCTCCCGTGGAAGTCTAGGGAGCGCAGACCAGTCCCACTCTCAGGCAACGGCGACAGCAGGCGAAGGCTGGAGCAAAACATCTCGACGCAGGAGAATGGAACAGCATAGGCAGACGGAGGATCTCCCGAAAGAGTCTAGATGTTTAGAGAATATGACTCGGCAAGTATACAACACGACCCCACCCAAAACGAGGGGAAGCGCCCTGGTATTTAAAGCCCACAGGGGGACTAATTAGCCTGCCACCACAGGTGCGAGAGATAATAGAATATCAAACAGGTGTGGCCACTAAGGGTAAGGAACGAGAGGGTGGGGGCTAGAGAGAGTGAGTAGGGAATTCCTAACAGTAGGCTTAAAGAAGACAGAGAATAGGGAATTCCTAACAGTAGGCTTACAGAAGACAGAGAAAAGGTAGTGAGCAGCGGGCAAAACCTCACATTAACAGTACTATTTCAGGTGAGTTTCATTTGGTATTTCCGCAAGTCCATGAATTATAATATTATCCCTCATGCTTCTGCATTGAAGATCCAGAATGTCATTAGCCATGCTGGCTCGATCCTTTTGTAGTTCGCCTGTCAAACATTTCAGTTTGTTGACTTCAATCCTAAGTAAGGCATTGTCCTCCTTTAGCACTTCGATGAGGGAGTTATTCCACTCCACAGAAGATTTGAGATCTTTCACGTCATTTGTCAGTTGATCAAGTAAATTAAGCTTCTGGAGTTGCTGTTTTATTGCTGTTAGAGACTCACGGATGTCACCCGATGAGTCGTCAATGTCGCTAGAGCCCAGTTCAGACCTAGTGCGTTTGTCTGCCTGGTTCGGCATAACTTTATTGTGATACAACGAGTCAATGTAGTCTTCCAAGCTCTCTACCGTTTCTGACGGGGGCGAATCGAGTTTGAGAAAATTTGCGTTGGTCACAGATCAAACAATGATTAAAGGCATAATACGGAGGTTTAGGCTAAGGCGTACTGCTCAGCACTTCACACAGCGGCCATCTTAACTATAACTGCAACACACATAACATATACAGATACAGCGCTCAAAACTCAAACCTCTACTGCTCCTCTACCACTCCTCCACCACTCCAATCCAAACTGATTGTGTGACTCCTATTGTTCTGGACCGGGCCAGATTTCACACCTCCACTTCCTCCCACAGCTTGGGGAGATTTTCATCTTACATTTTTATTCGTCCCAAATGTCCCAGCCCCATCGGATTTCTTAGGTGTTTTCACTGTTTACTTATCATGCATTGCAACACTAATATATGGGCAGTAACCCCAAGTCAGACTGCCCATATACATTATCTTGGGGGTCTGAGGGCAGTAGCCCCCGACCCCCTCCCTGGGGAAGCACTTAAGTTAAGTACGCTCCCTTTGTTCACACAGCCACCAGACCCACCTGAGTGCTAGACTTAAGTGGCACACAAGCAGCAACAAGCAGCAGACAAGCAGCAGAATTGGTTAGATTTTTGAGCGCTGCGTCTGTAACGTTACTGTTACTGTAGGTCAGGATGGTGGGTAGCTAGCTAGCTAGCTTAGCTCTATTCTTATATAACTGCAACACACATAACATATAATGTTACTGTTATTGTAGGTCAACAACCAGCCCCCCCCCCCCCCCCCCCCCCCCCACATCGCGGACTTTCACACTGAGGAATACAGACGCCAGCAGAGGGCAAATGGTCAAAAAATTATTATTGGGGACTGGAACACGGATATGCTGCGTAAAGCAGCACCCATCTTCAAGGCCTTCAGTAGGTTTTCTGATCTGCAGGGTTTCAGCCAGCTAATCACCCAACCCACAAGGGTATGTGATTCGACACAAACCACCATTGACCTCATTTTGACCACTGACAAGTCCATGATCTCCAATAAAGGGGTGATAGCATGCGGGTTAAGTGATCATTATATGATTTTCTGTACCCGCAAAAAGCTAAAACAGAAGGCCGGCTGTCACAAAACAGTCACATCTAGAGACCTCAAAACCTACTCTAGAGAGGCCTTTAACCAAGAACTAGAGAGCATGGACTGGTCAGATGAACTCAGTGGTACACAGGTTGAAGAAACATGGCTTGGATTCAAAACCAAATTCACAACAATACTCAACAACATGGCAGCCCTAAGAACCACCAGGGTTAAAAATCACACTGAGCCATGGATGCACACTGAAATACTGGCCGCTATGAAAACCAGAGACAAAAAATGCTCTGAACTTCATAAAAGTCAGACAAAGCTTTTCAAAAGCTCAAACAGTGAACTTCAAGCCCACGTGGTTGAACTAAAAATTCAAAGAAACAGACTAAGAAATGACGTAAACACCATGATCAAAACCGAATTTTTTTTTCATCAATGACAAAACCGAGGAAAACAAAAACAAACCATGTGAACTTTGGAAATTACTCAATAATCAACTAGGCTGCAGTAAAAAACTTAAAACCAGATTCTCAAACATAAACATAAAGACGGACAACACGCTCATCACAGACAAGCTGGATGTAGCTAATTACTTAAACATCTTCTTCACAAACATAGCCACAACACTGGTAAACAAACTACCCTCCCACTCAGGGCATTATGGGGTAGAACACATAGTAGCATACTACAAAAACCTAGGGGTCCGCAAAGACGACTTCAAACTAGAAATGGTAACAACCGATGAGGTACTCAAAAAATGTAGCGCCCTCCAACCTAACAAGGCCACTGGCCATGACAACATCCCCTCCAAATTCCTCAGAGACTCAGCAGTCGCCATCACCCCAGTCATCACACACATAATAAACCTCTCCATAAAACAGGGACACGTCCCCAAGGACTTAAAAATTGCGAGACTGACCCCTCTGCACAAAAAGGGCAGCAAATTAGACCCAGGCAACTACCGCCCTGTTTCTATTCTTACCTCCATCTCGAAAGTCATGGAGAAAATAGTCTACGAACAGGTCGAAAAGTACCTGGCGGAAAAAAATCTAATCTACGAATTCCAATCTGGCTTCAGAACGTCCCACTCCACTGACACATGCCTTCTCTCTTTGAACGACCACATCAAACAAGAGGTGGACGCGGGCAAATACTGCGGCATGGTCATGCTGGACCTACAAAAGGCCTTCGACACTGTCAATCACTCCATTCTGATTGACAAGCTAAAAGCAATTGGTTTTGATAGTTTATCAGTGAGCTGGATGCAATCCTACCTGGAGGGGAGAGAGCAGATGGTGGAGGTAAACGGTACTCTATCCCCCCCCCCCCCTCACAGTGAGCTGGTGGTGTTCCATAAGGAAGCATACTAGGACCGCTACTGTTCCTAATTTATGCAAATGACATGTCGTCAGCCTGTGACTGCAACTTGTTCCTGTTTGCGGACGACTCAGCCCTGCTGGTCTCTGACAAGAACAAGTTGCAGGTTGAAAAAACCCTCAGCTCGGAACTAGGCAAAATCTGCATATGGCTCGCTGATAACAAACTATCATTACACATGGGAAAAACAGAGTCCATTCTCTTCGGTTCAAGTAACAAACTCAGCAAGACCGACGGCTTCTCAGTTACAGTGGGTGACAATATTGTCACAAGGAAAGATGAAATTCCCTACCTGGGTTCCATAGAGGCAAATCTTTCCTGTGACAAAATGGCATCCAATGTAATAAAAAAAAGTCAACCAACGAACTAGATTGTACCGGATCTCCTTTCTGGTAAACAAGAATACCCTGAAGACTCTGGCAGGAGCACTCATTCAAGGGTACTACGACTATGCTTGCACCTCATGGTACCAAAGCACCTCAAAGGCGCTAAAAACAAGACTACAAACATCACAAAACAAACTGGTCAGACTACTACTTGACCTTACTCCTAGAACCCACCTCACCCCTGCCCACTTTGACAACCTAGGATGGCTTAGGGTGTTTTCACACCTGTAGTTCGTTTGCTTTGTTCCGATTCAGGGAGACACAGGGACTATAATGATACAATGTTGCACTTGTCCCTTAGTTCGTTTGTGTTCACACGGCTGTGTTAACAGTGGACCAAAACAAATGCACGCGCGAGCAAACTGTCACTCATTGGTCAGATTTTGGGGTGCCCCCCCCCCCCCCCCCCCCCTAACCCTGAATCTCCGCGTTACATTGAAATCGGGGAGGGGAGAGCGGGGGGAGCAAATGAATGAATGTGGATGAGAGCCGTGATGTAAGTGGTTGCAGATACGGCTGTGGGGGTGCTAGAGACATGATCGAATAGACTTGTATGCGCCAGAATCTCCTGAACACGGCGCGAGCCATTCCTAATCGATCAGCACTAAATCGGCAGCGAAAAAGCCCATTTTAAAGCACCTATTCCCCATGCACATGCGCAGATTGCCGACGGAGTCTGGACGATGCGAGATGACGCACAAATGAATGGGGACTGTTCCATCAGAGGGGGGAGCTTCGGTGGCCAGTGTCCTTTCAACCGAACAGGATAATGAAAAAATTATCCCACTAAATGGCCAGACGCGTTTTATGGCGACATCTACAATTACCTCATTGAGTCTCCAGGTAGACTAATGTTTATATTTAAGTGCAGCGGTCTGTAGCCACTCACACTGGCCACCGAATCTCCCCGATGGAACAGTCCACATTCATTCTCTCTGTGAGAGAGAGAGAGAGAGAGAGTCAGAGGGAGAGAGAGAGTCAGTGAGAGAGAGAGAGAGAGAGAGGGAGAGAGAGAGGAGGCGTTGTCCCGCACGGTGCTGCTGTTGCAGCGTCACTACAGACCCCGGCTCTCCTCTCCTGCGCGGCGGCGGGGACACAAACACCATTTCAGGGTCTGCTCTGCTTGTTGTATCTCCGCTGTAACAACGTGCAGAAGCAGCAGCAGCAGCAGCAGCGTGACACTGTTCGACAGACCTTTCAAAGCCCCTTTCCCTCATTCGGTCACTAAACTTTCTGTACACTTCAGTGTTCTTGTGCGTGTTCTCCAGCATCTGACGAATGTGATCGTCTGCCCAAATATCAACGAGACAGTGTACCTCATCGCTGCTCCACGTTGACCCACGACTCATTATTATTATTATTATTATTATTGTGTCGGTTTGTTAAGTCGATTGCATTCTCACAGCGTACGAGTCGCGTCGGGTTCATTTGGAAGTGCGCCGAGACCACCCTCTCTAGGTGGTCTCGGCCCGCTTGTTTTGTTCCGCAACAGAATGTGATTGCTGTGTTCATATATGCCTAACTGAACCGAAATAGGGGGTAAACGCTCCAGGTTTCGGAACAACAGCTCCAAACGAGCTAGGTGTGAAAACGCCCTGAGAGTAGACGACAGAGTACAGCAACTTGCAATGGGCCTGGTCTACAAGATACACTATACGACTAAGGCACCCATGTACATGTCAAAATACTTCCCAAAGGTCAGTGAATACCACGACCACTACACCAGAGGAAGCTCAATAAATCATGTTAAACCCAGATTCGGCTCAAACAAGGGACTAAACACGTTTCGCAATTATGCCACATCAATGTGGAACGCCCTACCCAAAGCTGTAAAGGAATGTGAATCACTACCCACATTCAAAACCGCTCTTAAAGAGCACCTACGGGAGGCTGCAATTCGAAACTGGCCACCGTAAATGCCCAAACCCCCCACCACCTCCTAATAGTCTCCTCCCCACCGCATGTATATATTCTCTCCCCGCCATATGTATATTTCTCTCCTACCCACCCACCCCCTCCTAATGTACAGTCCCCTCCCCATCATATGTATATACTCTGTCAGGATCTATGGGTAACAGTACTGTATATTTGAATACCGTTATGTCACAAATGTATCAGTACTAAATACCTGTATGTCCCTATGCCATAAATGTCATGTATGTTGTGTATGTCATAAATGTCTATATGAATTGAAAATGGGGGACCCTGATGGAAACAAGACAAACGTTTTGTCATGGTGTTATTCACTAGAAGTCATGGTGTTATTCACTAGGAGTCATGGTGTTATTCACTAGAGTCATGGTGTTATTCACTAGAGTCATGGTGTTATTCACTAGTCATGGTGTTATTCACTAGTGTTGTGAAGGGCCAGATTAAACCGAATATATATATTTATTTATATATATATATTTAATTGTATTTGTATATTCTCTAATATTCCCTGATATCCCTTGTATATTCCTTGTACAATATGCATTGAATATCCATTCTAGCCTACTGAACATCCCATAATAGTCTCCATTCTACTATTGGTCGAGACCTTGGTGCCAGGCTGCCATACCCCTCAGACCCAGTTCAAACGTACCGCTCGACATGTACGAACAAGTCCTAGTTCCGCGTAGGAATTTGGCTACCGCACCACTAATGGGACTATTTGTTCATAGTGCGTATATATACTGCGCTACTAAAGTAGGACTTTCTTTTCAGTCCAGTTTCTTACCCTCCAATAGAGTCACAGACGTAAAGCCTCCCCGTGACGCCACGTGTGGGAGTAAGGCCAAGTTCGGCCTACCATCGGTATTGAGACATCGTGTATATTAATATTTGAATAGTCATATTTGGCACTATATCGTCGAGTTGGACGTAGTCTATTAAGCTAATAATAGTCTGTTAATATATAGTGCTTCGTGCGGTGAGAATACTACCGTAGTCAGTACCCCATCGTTTCGGGCAGAGAACTGGCTGCTTACCCAGGGTGGTTGACCCTATGTGAAGCTGCACCCGAGGAGCCCCAGAGCCGACGAGCGAGTGGACCTGTATACCGGATTATTCTACCGACGACAGCCCGCCTTCCCAGGCACGGATTATGCTTTGGATACTTTGATTATTCCATGGATAAAGACCCCCGACACTGCCATGTGTTGGAACCCCCCCCCCCCTGGAGAGGACGCAAGGTGAGGAGACGCTCTGCAAGACGAGGTCTCTTCACGTCTCTTCCCCGTGGACCGGAGAGAGCCGGCCCACAAAGAGTCCACCTGCTTTCATCTGTGGTCCAAGGATCGCCGGCGCATTGAACGGCACTACAGTGGGTTCACCTGGGATACCCTTGGCCGGACGAGGCAGCTGGATTCTACCCCCCCCCCCCTCCTACTCCTGTCGGCTTACAAGCGACCGGATTAACCCCCTCTAGTGTATCCAGCCTATAATCATTAAAGTATCATTGCTGTTATTCCTTAACTATTCCAGGTCGTATATTTACCACCTGCGCCTTCAGAGATTGGACATTCTCTATTGATATACCGACGAATACTCCTTGCCATAAAAGTGCATACTATTTCAATTCATAAATGTAATTAAGTGATTAAGTGCTTATTCTACACACCATCGCTGTGTAGGAAATAAAGACCTGTTTCTAATTCGTACATTTGTGTTGGATCCGTTTCCTCTACGTGAGAGTGTTCATGATAATATATTTATGCCGTGTACTGGGTGGCCGAATATTAAGTACAAAGGTAGTGGTAGTAAGTATCATATCTAGTAATACAGTCAGGGAATTGTACCCCTCAGTTACAATTGGTCCTTCGAGCCGGAGGGTAATTAGTGTAATATTAATATAGTGTTATTAATATTGAAATGGCCTATGATGAACACTCCACGAAACGATCCTCCTAACCAACGCCCGCAGCGCGAACGACGGCTCCCTCAGTACTTAGAGGCTTACGCTGTCAGTCAACAACCTAGTCTTCTACTAACAGTAAACGCGGTCAAACTAGAAAGTAAAAGTATGTCTAACCCCAACGCCCAGACTACCCCGACCATAGAGGCCCCTACGGGCTCTAATGTAACTGACCAAGTTCACGGTGGGGACCAGTGGGAACCAGACATGACTTCACACCCCGCCAGTACTGAAGAAGTAGTCCCCGATGAGTCCCGGGAGGAATACAACGCTACCGAGAGAGAACTCGGCACGGAAGAAGACGGGGAGAGCACCGTGGAGATAGAGCTCCAAGGCTCCGCAAGGAGTACCCCGAGGGAAGGCTCCCCTATACAACCGCCTTCTCCCAGCGAGGCAGAGAGGACCCTACAGCAGGCATTCCTCGTCAGCCTGAAAGCCTCTACTGAACGCGATAGACTCCAGGGTGAACGCGATCGATTGCAGCTACAGCAACGGAGCGAAGAAGAGCACATACGCCTGGAAATAAGACGCATTCAGATGGAAGAGAATGTGGCCCGAGACCGAGCAGACAGCCAGCGAGCAGCTGCTGGTGCTCTACGGGACGCAGAGCGCGACAGACAGCAAGCGCAACTAATAGAACAGCTGATCAGACGGACAACACCCTCTCCCTCCGCCAGAGGCTCCAGGAACTCGTCTAGACACACCTCCAGGGCGGCATCCCCTAGCCGAGTAAACAACCCTGAACTTGACCAACAGACGAGGTCTATACCCCCCACAGACCACCTCCCCCCACCGGTCCAAGCGAGACCTAGCAACCGGGAAGGAGCAGCATATCCTGTGGAGAGGCTAAACCAGAGACTACAAGCACTGGATGACCTAACTGAAGACGAAGAGGAAGAGGAGGAGAACCACGCCCGAAGACAGCACAGTACTCTACCGGACCAGGAGGTCCGGTACAGCCCAGGCTATACTCCCGCGGAGCTGCGCTACAGACCCCCGACTCTATACACGGGTGAGCACGACGCACGACCCGCACCGAGGAACAGCACCTGGACAAGCGGGCCATGGTACACTGCCGGTATCAGCCCATACCAAGGAGCGGGAGGAGACTCGCCTAGGAGGCCTCTCCCCCAACGCTCGCCGATGTATCCACAGTCAGCGTCATACATTGGCACGCCTATGGTACCCGACTTCACCCAAGAGAACCGGGCCCAGTATACAGAACTCCGCATGTGTCTGGAGACCATGTTGGTGGATGTATTGGATGAACGCCACAAATACGCCATCCTACTGCAGCACTTAAAGGTGCCCCGCGCACATAATATAGCGCTCGCCTACGCGACTTCCACGACCCCATACACAGCAGCGCTGGTAGCATTGGACCAGAGGTATGGGCGCATATGGGATTACGTGATCCAGGAGATCCGACACATCGACCGCTTACCCCCAGCAATAGACAATCGAGCACTGGACGACCTGTCCATCAGAGTGCAGTCCCTGGTAGGGATGTTGGGAGCGCAAAGAGAGAAGGGGAAGTATGAACTTTACGCCAACTCAAATGTGGAAAGGATTCTGGAGAAGCTGCCACCCGCTCGTCAGGAGCGCTTTAGGCGGCAGAGGGACCACAGAGACCTGAATGGCCCCGAACCGAACCTCCTCGATCTAGCAGACTTCCTGGCGAGAGAAGTCAGCAGCCTACGGCTAGATACATTCGGACGGAGCACCCCTGGCTCCAGAGAAGGAACCAGACGACTAAATGATGGAAGAAGATCGGTGACTGTGATGCACCAATCGGAGTCAGTACCGAGCAGCAGGAGCCACAGTACCCCCTCCAGAACGGAGAAGTGGAAGATAGTGTGCCCCTACTGTGAGAAAGAACACTGGCTAGCGCAATGTGACTCCTTCCCCAAGCTGAACGCGGAGGAAGCAGGTCAATGGATAAAGTCCAACAAGCGCTGTTTTCGCTGTGCGCGCTCACACATGGCAGCCGAATGCCGCTTAAAGAAAAGGTGCACCAAGTGCGATGGAGCCCATCTGGACATACTTCATGACAGTAACAGACGGCGCCCTTCACCTGCACCATCCAGCCGCAAAGCGAGCGTCATGTACATCGATCCCGCCAGCAGCAGTGGAGCCCGAGTACTCCTAAAAGTAGTGCGTGTGACACTAAGCTACCAGAATAAAGTCCTGGACACTTACGCCGTCCTCGATGACGGGTCAGAGAAGACCCTGCTGCTCGCCTCCGCTGCGGCCCAGCTAGGGTTGCGGGGAAGCGAAACCCAAATGACAATTCGGACAATAAGACGAGATTTGAAGACGATAAAGGGCGAGAATGTCTCATTCTCTATCGCAGCAAGCGGCCAGCCTGAGCGACGGTACCAGATTGCAGACGCTTTCACCAGCCAAGAAATAGGACTGTCGCGGTACACATACCCCGTCGCCAAGCTGATGGAGAAATATGCACATCTGCGCAAGTTACCGATCCCGCTCATAGACAATGCTATGCCGACCCTGTTGATAGGCTCCGACCATGCAGACCTCATTGTCCCGATAGACCGGGTTCATACCGGACCCCGAGGCTGTCCTGCAGCAGTCGAGACCCGTTTGGGATGGACTCTCCAAGGCCTGCTCGCCAAATCTCTCAACCGAAGTACAGCCACTAGATGTCTCCACTCCCGAGTCACAGAGGGAGAAACCGCACTCCTGCAACACGTAGAGCGGCTATGGACCCTGGAACAAATGCCCTTTAAGAACGGAAAGAAAGACATTCGCTCTAAAGATGACATTTACGCAATTCACCTCCTCGAGACAGGGACCAAGAGAGTCCCGGTCAACGGCGTGTTGAGATACGCCACGCCACTCCTGCGGCGAGAAGGAATGCCTACTTTCCACGCCAAGACAGACGCCACAGAACGGTACCTGCTGAACACGGAGCGGCGCTTAGCCAAGAACCCCGCCCAAGAGAGTGTATACCGCGCTGAGATTGAGAAGCTCATCACAGCGGGACACGTCACAAAGATGGACATTAAAGAGGCTGACCAGACCACTGAATCGTGGTACGTGCCCCACCACAAGGTCCATCACAACGGTAAAGACCGCATAGTATTTAACTGCAGCTACCAGATCGGATCCCAAAATCTGAATAAAGAGTTACTGCCCGGTCCCACACTCGGCCCCTCCCTACTCGGCGTTCTACTCCGCTTCCGCCAGGAAAAGGTGGCCATCAGCGGGGACATTAAAGGAATGTTCCTGCAGGTGAGATTAGTAGAGGCGGACAAGCCCCTGTTACGGTTCCTATGGAGAGAGAAGCCAGGAGATGAGCACCCAGCCATCTACCAATGGGAAGTCCTCCCCTTCGGAACGACGTGCAGCCCTTGCTGTGCGACATTTGCACTACAGAAACATGTAGCAGAGGACCCAGCAGCGGACGAAGAGGTCCGACACAGCGTAAAGAACAGCTTCTACGTAGACAACTGTCTACAAAGCCTTTCAACCCAGGAAGAAGCCGAGGCTCTCCTGATTAAACTCCGCGCCTCATTGATCAAAGGCGGCTTTGATCTCAGGCAGTGGGCCAGCAGCGATCCGCAAGTACTGCGCAGCCTCTCCTCCGAGGACAAGGCAGCCAGCAGCGAGACCTGGATGGCTACAATCCCGGGAGAAGCCCAGGAGATGACCCTGGGATTGGTGTGGCGATTCAAAACAGATTCGCTTCACTACAGACACAAGCCCCTGACTACGGAGCAGGGAAGGCCGGCGGCGGCGCCGACCACCAGACGGAGTGTGTACACAACACTCGCCCGACAATATGACCCGCTAGGATGTATTCTACCGTACACCACCAGGGCAAAAATGATTGTACGAGCATTGTGGGACAAGGACCAGGGCTGGGACGACCCCATTCCCGCACACCTTGCATCCACCTGGAGAGAGTGGGAGATGGAGCTCCACTCACTCCCAGGCGTTAATATGCGCCGAAGCTACTTCCCACCCACGGTGAGGCCAGAGACATGTAAAATGGACTTACACGTCTTCAGTGACGCCTCAGAGGTCGCATACGGATCAGTAGCCTACTTGCGGGCCCAAGACCAGGGGGGAGAGATCTACACAGCATTTGTCCTCGCCCGCTCGAGAATAGCCCCACGCAAGCAACAATCTATCCCACGTCTAGAGCTCTGCGCAGCCCTAGCCGGAGCGCACCTAGCCACGCTCATCCAACGTGAGCTCACCATACCGGTGTCTAGAACAATCCTGTGGTCAGATTCCACGACGGTACTCGCCTGGATCAAATCGGACTCATGCAAGTACAAAGTCTTCGTGGGAGTCAGAGTCACCGAGATTCAAGACTTAACCGAAGAGTTAACCGGAGAAACAGAGTGGCGCTACGTTGATACAAAACAGAACCCAGCTGACGTCATCACCCGGGGGATGCCCCTGGATGACCTCACCCGTCGCAATGTCTACAGTGACGGCCCCGCATTCCTAAGACTCCCGGAAGGACAGTGGCCCATGCCTATCCCGAGGGAAGCAAGTCCAGAGGAGGTGGAAATTAAGAAGTCTGTGTTCTGTGGATTGAGCACCGTAGCCTCCACCGACCCTAACATAAACGATTGCACGTCCATAGAGAGTGCACAACAAAGAACATTCCTGCGGTACCACCCGGAGTGCAAGTCCCCCGCTGATATGTCAGCAGCTAACTACGAGGAAGCAGAATTGCTTCTACTGCAGCAAGCCCAGAGAGACTCGTTCCCCGATGAATTGGCCTGTCTACAGGGAGGAAAGCCCGTCCCTTCCGACAGCAGATTAATTCACCTGGCCCCCGAGAGCGACGCTCATACCCTCATCAGAGTGGGTGGTCGCCTACGCAGAGCCCCCAATCTACCGGATGACATTAAATACCCGATCGTATTGAACAGCCGACACAAGGTCACAGAGCTGATTATAAAGAAATACGATGAGGATGTACATCACGCAGGAGCAGAAAGAGTCTTCGTGGAAATCAGACGTCGTTACTGGATCCTACAAGGAAGAGAGGCGGTACGACGCTTCCAACGAACATGTCTAGACTGCCGCAAGTGGCGCGCGCAGCCCAGCATACCAAGGATGGCTGACCTTCCTCCATGTCGCCTCCGAATCGGTGACAAGCCATTCCACTCAACGGGTATGGACTGCTTTGGCCCGCTGCACATAAAGAAAGGAAGAGGAACCGAGAAGCGGTGGGGTATTGTATTCAAATGCATGACCACCAGAGCGATACACATCGAGCTTCTCCCGACCATGAGCACAGACTCATTCCTTATGGCCTTCCGTAGATTCACATCACGGAAGGGAAGACCGTCTACCCTATTGTCCGATCATGGGACAAACTTCAAAGGCAGCGAAAGAGAGCTGAGAGAGAGCTTCCAAGCTATGGGCCCAGAACTTAAGACCCACCTCGCTCCAGCACAGGTTGATTTCCAATTCAACCCCCCAAACGCACCCCACTTTGGTGGCACTTGGGAACGAGAAGTACGCTCCATAAAGACAGCCCTGTACGCAGTACTTGGGGCCCAGACTGTGGCGGAAGAAGTCCTAATGACAGTCCTCACGGAGATTGAGGGAGTACTTAACTCGAAGCCCCTCGGATATGTCTCCAGTGATGTGGCGGATATCGACCCAGTTACCCCCAACACACTCCTGATGGGGCGGCTAGATCCTGCATTACCACAGACAATGTACCGGCCTGAAGAAGCGAACGGCCGACGAATGTGGAGGTACAGCCAAGTATTAGCCGACAAGTTTTGGAACAGTTTCCTACTGCACTACCTACCGTCTCTACAGACCCGCCAGAAGTGGGTAAAGGAGAGAGACAATTTGACAGAAGGAACAGTCGTCATGATTATTGATCAATCACTGCCCAGAGCTATGTGGCCGGCCGGCCGGCCGCGTAAGCAAAGTGATCACCGGTGCCGACGGCAAGGTCCGAGCAGCTGAAGTGCTCGTCCAGGGTCGCACTTACACCCGTCCCGTGGCAAGGCTCATAGAACTGCCTCGACTCCCAGACACAATCGATGATGACCATGAACCTACAACCCTATGACTTTGTGAAGTTGACTGACCCCTACAGCAAACCCTTATGTGTAAATAGACAACGCGATTAATCTGTCTCTGTTTAACTGATTAGGTCTGGGACCTATTCAGGGGGTGGCTGTTGTGAAGGGCCAGATTAAACCGAATATATATATTTATTTATATATATATATTTAATTGTATTTGTATATTCTCTAATATTCCCTGATATCCCTTGTATATTCCTTGTACAATATGCATTGAATATCCATTCTAGCCTACTGAACATCCCATAATAGTCTCCATTCTACTATTGGTCGAGACCTTGGTGCCAGGCTGCCATACCCCTCAGACCCAGTTCAAACGTACCGCTCGACATGTACGAACAAGTCCTAGTTCCGCGTAGGAATTTGGCTACCGCACCACTAATGGGACTATTTGTTCATAGTGCGTATATATACTGCGCTACTAAAGTAGGACTTTCTTTTCAGTCCAGTTTCTTACCCTCCAATAGAGTCACAGACGTAAAGCCTCCCCGCGACGCCACGTGTGGGAGTAAGGCCAAGTTCGGCCTACCATCGGTATTGAGACATCGTGTATATTAATATTTGAATAGTCATATTTGGCACTATATCGTCGAGTTGGACGTAGTCTATTAAGCTAATAATAGTCTGTTAATATATAGTGCTTCGTGCGGTGAGAATACTACCGTAGTCAGTACCCCATCGTTTCGGGCAGAGAACTGGCTGCTTACCCAGGGTGGTTGACCCTATGTGAAGCTGCACCCGAGGAGCCCCAGAGCCGACGAGCGAGTGGACCTGTATACCGGATTATTCTACCGACGACAGCCCGCCTTCCCAGGCACGGATTATGCTTTGGATACTTTGATTATTCCATGGATAAAGACCCCCGACACTGCCGTGTGTTGGAACCCCCCCCCCCTGGAGAGGACGCAAGGTGAGGAGACGCTCTGCAAGACGAGGTCTCTTCACGTCTCTTCCCCGTGGACCGGAGAGAGCCGGCCCACAAAGAGTCCACCTGCTTTCATCTGTGGTCCAAGGATCGCCGGCGCATTGAACGGCACTACAGTGGGTTCACCTGGGATACCCTTGGCCGGACGAGGCAGCTGGATTCTACCCCCCCCCCCCCTCCTACTCCTGTCGGCTTACAAGCGACCGGATTAACCCCCTCTAGTGTATCCAGCCTATAATCATTAAAGTATCATTGCTGTTATTCCTTAACTATTCCAGGTCGTATATTTACCACCTGCGCCTTCAGAGATTGGACATTCTCTATTGATATACCGACGAATACTCCTTGCCATAAAAGTGCATACTATTTCAATTCATAAATGTAATTAAGTGATTAAGTGCTTATTCTACACACCATCGCTGTGTAGGAAATAAAGACCTGTTTCTAATTCGTACATTTGTGTTGGATCCGTTTCCTCTACGTGAGAGTGTTCATGATAATATATTTATGCCGTGTACTGGGTGGCCGAATATTAAGTACAAAGGTAGTGGTAGTAAGTATCATATCTAGTAATACAGTCAGGGAATTGTACCCCTCAGTTACAACTAGTCATGGTGTTATTCACTAGTCGTGGTGTTATTCACTAGTCATGGTGTTATTCACTAGTCGTGGTGTTATTCACTAGTCATGGTGTTATTCACTAGTCATGGTGTTATTCACTAGTCGTGGTGTTATTCACTAGTCGTGGTGTTATTCACTAGGAGTCATGTTGTTATTCACTAGTCGTGGTGTTATTCACTAGTCATGGTGTTATTCACTAGAGTCATGGTGTTATTCACTAGGAGTCATGGTGTTATTCACTAGTCATGGTGTTATTCACTAGTCATGGTGTTATTCACTAGGAGTCATGGTGTTATTCACTAGGAGTCATGGTGTTATTCACTAGGAGTCATGGTGTTATTCACTAGGAGTCATGTTGTTATTCACTAGGAGTCATGGTGTTATTCACTAGTCATGGTGTTATTCACTAGTCATGGTGTTATTCACTAGTCATGGTGTTATTCACTAGGAGTCATGGTGTTATTCACTAGTCATGGTGTTATTCACTAGGAGTCATGGTGTTATTCACTAGTCATGGTGTTATTCACTAGTCATGGTGTTATTCACTAGTCATGGTGTTATTCACTAGGAGTCATGGTGTTATTCACTAGGCATGGTGTTATTCACTAGTCATGGTGTTATTCACTAGTCATGGTGTTATTCACTAGGAGTCATGGTGTTATTCACTAGTCATGGTGTTATTCACTAGTCATGGTGTTATTCACTAGGAGTCATGGTGTTATTCACTAATCATGGTGTTATTCACTAGTCATGGTGTTATTCACTAGTCATGTTGTTATTCACTAGTCATGGTGTTATTCACTAGTCATGGTGTTATTCACTAGGAGTCATGGTGTTATTCACTAGTCATGGTGTTATTCACTAGTCATGGTGTTATTATTCACTAGTCATGGTGTTATTCACTAGGGGTCATGGTGTTATTCACTAGTCATGGTGTTATTCACTAGTCATGGTGTTATTCACTAGTCATGGTGTTATTCATTAGGAGTCATGGTGTTATTCACTAGTCATGGTGTTATTCACTAGGAGTCATGGTGTTATTCACTAGGAGTCATGGTGTTATTCACTAGGAGTCATGGTGTTATTCACTAGGAGTCATGGTGTTATTCACTAGTCATGGTGTTATTCACTATGAGTCATGGTGTTATTCACTAGTCATGGTGTTATTCACTAGTCATGGTGTTATTCACTAGGAGTCATGGTGTTATTCACTAGTCATGGTGTTATTCACTAGTCATGGTGTTATTCACTAGGAGTCATGGTGTTATTCACTAGGAGTCATGGTGTTATTCACTAGGAGTCATGGTGTTATTCACTAGTCATGGTGTTATTCACTAGGAGTCATGGTGTTATTCACTAGTCATGGTGTTATTCACTAGGAGTCATGGTGTTATTCACTAGTCATGGTGTTATTCACTAGTCATGGTGTTATTCACTAGTCATGGTGTTATTCACTAGGAGTCATGGTGTTATTCACTAGGAGTCATGGTGTTATTCACTAGGAGTCATGGTGTTATTCACTAGTCATGGTGTTATTCACTAGTCATGGTGTTATTCACTTGGAGTCATGGTGTTATTCACTTGGAGTCATGGTGTTATTCACTTGGAGTCATGGTGTTATTCACTAGGAGTCATGGTGTTATTCACTAGTCATGGTGTTATTCACTAGTCATGGTGTTATTCACTAGGAGTCATGGTGTTATTCACTAGTCATGGTGTTATTCACTAGGAGTCATGGTGTTATTCATTAGTCATGGTGTTATTCACTAGTCATGGTGTTATTCACTAGGAGTCATGGTGTTATTCACTAGTCATGGTGTTATTCACTATGAGTCATGGTGTTATTCACCGACAGTAGGGCAGCATGTGGTAGTCTACACCCTCCCAGACCAACAGTAGGGCAGCATGTGGTAGTCTACACCCTTCCCAGACTGACAGTAGGGCAGCATGTGGTAGTATACACCCTCCCCAGACTGACAGTAGGGCAGCATGTGGTAGTCTACACCCTCCCCAGACCGACAGTAGGGCAGCATGTGGTACTCTACACCCTCCCCAGACCAACAGTAGGGCAGCATGTGGTAGTCTACACCCTCCCCAGACTGACAGTAGGGCAGCATGTCGTAGTCTACACCCTCCCCAGACCGACAGTAGGGCAGCATGTGGTAGTCTACACCCTCCCCAGACCGACAGTAGGGCAGCATGTGGTAGTCTACACCCTCCCAGACCGACAGTAGGGCAGCATGTGGTAGTCTACACCCTCCCCAGACTAACAGTAGGGCAGCATGTGGTAGTCTACACCCTCCCCAGACCGACAGTAGGGCAGCATGTGGTGGTCTACACCCTCCCAGACCGACAGTAGGGCAGCATGTGGTCGTCTACACCCTCCCCAGACTGACAGTAGGGCAGCATGTGGTAGTCTACACCCTCCCCAGACTGACAGTAGGGCAGCATGTGGTAGTCTACACCCTCCCCAGACTGACAGTAGGGCAGCATGTGGTAGTCTACACACTCCCCAGACTGACAGTAGGGCAGCATGTGGTAGTCTACACCAGTGTTAATTTTGGCAGCTATTTTCATTTTAGTTTTAGTCTTAGTCATGTGTCAAGTGCTCCTTTTTCGTTTTCATCATATTTAGTCATCTTCATTTATTTTTCGTTTAGTCAGTTTTAGTCAACTAAATGTCTGAGCATTTTAGTCTTAGTCAGTTTTTGTCTCAATTTTGTCTTTTTTGTTTTAGTCTAGATTTAGTCGACGAAAACTGATGACATTTTTGTCTATTTTTTGTTAACCCTTTAATCGCCAATGACGTGTTAAGACGTCATTCCTCGCCATGCGTAATCTGCCAATGACGTTTTACAGCGTCTTTGAGATCAATATTTCAAATTTCTGTCATGGTATTCATATTTCACCCACGGATCATTGACTGGTGCTGTAGGACTCCGCTCAACTCTCCAGCGCTTCAATACCGCCACCTGGTGGCCGATCGGCGAGTTGCCAAACCGGAAGTGGGGCCGGAAGTGCTTGGTGTCCGCCCTATTCCGTCCGCCACTCGCTATCGCTCGCGGGGCTCCATCTGGACACACTGGATAATCGATCCGTTGCCATAACTCGATAAACAACATTATTTGGACGTATATAGTATTATACAACCTGGAAATGGATCGCATAGATCAACATCCCATAATAGCGATCTTTTTGCTCCAGTATCATCCCCCATCACTACGAGGAAGCTGCGGTGAGTTTCAGCGTTTTTGATTATTATTATCCATACAAACTGCTATGATAAATATATCACCCATACTACATGATTCATTTAACGTCGGTCATTGCATTATAAATGACCCCCCCCCCCCCCCTCCGGTCACCAGCAGATGATGAGTCATGACGTTTAGGACCTTGTACAATTTAATTTTTTTATCTGGCGTCAATCGCTATCAAACTGCATTTGATGATCTAATATATAATGGCTATAACTCACGTTCTATGAAATACTGCAGAAAACGATAAAAACATATTTATACTCTAGACCATATTTTTTTATGAATGTGTGAATGAAAAAGTAAAACGTTCCTACACCCTGAACGATAGCTAATCGATTTTGAATGGGCCATAGTAATGTCAATTTAGCAATGCAATTTAAAAAGTTATAGCCCTGCAAAGTAGGTGAACATCTCCATAGACAAATAGAGCTGGCAGACTGGCTACAAGGATGGATATAAGCGTGGCAGAGAAAGGGTTTTTAATGGAAAAAAACTTGTCAGAAGTCAGAAATAGTCAACATGGAAAATTCTGATTTAAATTGCGTATTTATTTTTTAACCTAGGGGAATCTGAGTCGGCGGCAAAAGTGATACACAGGAAGTATATTATGTTGGTGTAGACATGGTCCAATGTATTGTTGCTCCTACAGTATATGTTGGTGTAGACATGGTCCAATGTATTGTTGCTCCTACACCTACAGTATATGTTGGTGTAGACATGGTCCAATGTATTGTTGCTCCTACAGTATATGTTGGTGTAGACATGGTCCAATGTATTGTTGCTCCTACAGTATATGTTGGTGTAGACATGGTCCAATGTATGCATCAAAGAGAGCATTACGGATGTGGTGACGTTGTTTCTGACCAGAGAGACGACGCTGAACTGTCTGTCTTCTGCAGGCATGCGTTCTTCATGGGACGATAAGTACTCGCTATTTGCATATCACTAGCGCCGGTCGTCAGGTGTGTTAAATACGTTCTCAGATACATCCACACCTAACTTGTTGTGAATGACATGTGTTACATTCCATTCGTAGAGGCAATTAGGCACTGTCTTTAGTCTGTGCTCAAGCGAGGGGACATTAAATGCGCATTCGCGGGAGCGCGCGTGCACGTGGCGCCATTAGGTGCGTGCAACCCCAGATGATTTCAATAACGCACCACTGGTCTTCTGTTTGCTGTGTCTTTCCTTTCTCTCTGCCATGTCTGTCCTCTCTCTGCTGTGTCTGTCCTCTCTGTCATGTCTGTCCTCTCTCTGCTGTGTCTGTCCTCTCTGTCATGTCTGTCCTCTCTCTCTCTGCTGTGTCTGGCAGCGGTTTATTCTATAACAGGATACTGTAAACTAAGTAAACAGAACACACAGTAGTACTAGTAGTAGTACACACTGATTGCAATCTGCTTGTATAAAAACATTATATAAAATCACATTCTGAGGTCAGTGTTAAAGTGCCACATGGAAGAGGTCTGGTTAGTGGTTAGAGTTAGAGGTGGTCTAGGTCTGGTTAGGGTAACTTAGGGGTAGTTAAACATTCATTATAATTTATTATTATTATTTAGATATATGGATGTAAAGGGCTAGACCAACTCTTAACCCCTATCCGTACCTAGACCACCTCTAAGTCACAACCCTAACTTAGGGGTTAAAGTTAGAGGTGATCTGGGCGGCTACGTGGCGTAGTGGGCAAGGCGCTCGCCACGAATGCGGAGACGCTGGGCTCGCCTGATCGAGCCCAGCGCTCCACATTGCTTTCAGTTTAGCTGGTCGTTCATACTAATACACATTGGCCGTATTAGGGGGTGGGAAACTGATGGGTGGGGATCGGGCGTTGTGGACAGCGACTCCTACAGGTCGGTTGGTGCGCCTGCGCAGTAGAATCAGGAAGTGTCGGGGGCAGCGTGAGCCTCCCACGCGTTACTCCTCGCCACTGAGAGATCGAGCTGCGCAGGTGAAAAGATGCGACTGCTGTTACCTCAAGTACCGGAGGGGACTTGTGCTATGTATGACTTAGTCCACATTGCAGCCGGCTTGTGGGAGGCAAGAAACAGCGTTCGTGACAGGGGAGGGTTGAATTGGATGATACGAAATTGGGATGGGAGAAAATATAGAAAAATGGGAGAAAAAGTGGATAAAAAAAAAAAAATGTGATCTAGGTCTGGTTAGGGGTTAGAGTTAGAGGTGGTCTAGGTCTGGTTATACTGATCCGATACCAGTGCAAACATAAAAATAAAATAAAAGTTATATTATATAAATTATAAAACTTTTTTTCTTTTCTTTTTTACAGCTACTGTTTTATATATACTGTTTTTTAGTAATAACTAGAAAGTAATGGTATTTATTCAACAACAGGTGATTGTATAGATTAGTATCATTAATTGACTTCTAACGACCAGGAAGGGAATTGGCATAACGACTAAATTGGGGAGATGGGAACTTTGAACTTTGTGCTAAAGAAACAACATGTTCTGCTTATTAGTTACCTAACTAAATATCCATACATGACATAACTGGGAGACGTGTGTTTACTTCTCTGACCTGGGAGCGTATGTGTGGGTTTAACAGTGATTCTCTGTACCATGCCCCACCTTTATCCCTTTCAAATGACCACTAATCTGAGAGAAAAATGTATTCTCCTACGAATGCTATGGAAATCCACGATACGAACCCTGCATAACTAGTTCAGGCAGTCAACACGAGTAGCATCCGAGCCAGACGGACACGTGGCGCGGAGCTGTTTAAACCACCAAGCTATTCTACTCACTGTTATTAACCATAACCTGTCCTCACTGTTATTAACCCTAACCTGTCCTCACTGTTATTAACTCTAACCTGTCCTCACTGTTATTAACCCTAACCTGTCCTCACTGTTATTAACCCTAACCTGTCCTCACTGTTATTAACCCTAACCTGTCCTCACTGTTATTAACCCTAACCTGTCACTGCTCTCACATTGCAACAGCATTATTAATTATAGTGATGTGAATTACAGCTCTTTGGCGGGAGCTCCGTTCCTTTCCTTTCGTTCTTTTTTTTAGGCGGTGGGGTTACTTGGTTTATCTTTATAATTCTTTTATCATTTTTTTGTTCTCACTTTTTCTGTATTTTGCTCCCATCCCAATTTAGTCGTTATGCCAATTCCCTTCCTGGTCGTTGCGTGCATTGCCCCACTGTCGGCCTGGGGAGGGTGTAGAACTACCACATGCCTCCTCCGATACATGTGGAGTCAGCCAGCCGCTTCTTTTCACCTGACAGCGAGGAGTTTCACTGGGGGAACGTAACGCGTGCAGAGGTTCACGCTATTTCCCCCCGATCCCCTCCCTGCTGAACAGGCGCCCCGACCGACCAGTAGGAGTCGCTGTTCACAACGACCAGGATACACACCCCGCCGGCTTCCCACCCGCTAACACTGCCAATTGTGTTAGTGTGGACGACTGACATTGCCGGAGGTACCGCTGACAGCTGGATTAGATCCCAGAGTATTTGCGGTGGTAGGCGAGTGCATTCTCCACTGCGCTACCCAGCCGCCCTTCAATCTAAATCTTTGGTTAATTTGCAGAATAATCACTAGGATAATGATAGGATAAGATTTGGATCAGATAAAACTTAGATACTTAAAGCCTCAAATCGTTCAAATGTATGTATGATATGAGTGTGATATTAAGCATCCTTCAAAGAATATCGTTTTTTTTAAGGTGACAAGAAGTCCCTGATTTTCAGGGACTGTCCTTGACCATATCCTGTCCCCAAAAAATTCCCTGATGAAGGGTTAACCTTCGGTAGTGTGGCAGTGAAAGGTTAACGTTCTGTAGTGTGGTAGTGAAAGGTTAACCTTCTGTAGTGTGGTAGTGAAAGGTTAACCTTCTGTAGTGGTAGTGAAAGGGTTAACCTTCTGTAGTGGTAGTGAAAGGTTAACCGTCTGTAGTGTGGTAGTGAAAGGGTTAACCTTCTGTAGTGTGGTAGTGAACGGCTAACCTTCTGTAGTGTGGTAGTGAACGGCTAACCTTCTGTAGTGTGGTAGTGAAAGGTTAACCCGCTGTAGTGTGGTAGTGAAAGGTTAACCTTCTGTAGTGTGGTAGTGAAAGGGTTAACCTTCTCTAGTGTGGTAGTGAAAGGTTAACCTTCTGTAGTGTGGTAGTGAAAGGGTCCCGTCAGGGGTCGCCACCATAATGGTGGCTCAGAAGGTGGAGCCACATACAGTAACATTTACATTAAAAGTACCGTAAAACAACAACACTGTTTTGCACCGTCGGCAACCAGATAAACAATTAATGTGCCTTTATTTGTCAAAACGCATAAAAAGTCTTTATTTGGGACAGGCATCTATTTGGCACTCTGCTTTGATTAAAAGTTTTAGGGTAAATAAAATCAGTATATATAGTATATATATACAGTATATAAGGTACTGCTTACATAAAAGAAATAAAGATGAAATAATAAATATATTTATATATATTATATTTTAAAGCTTGTGTTAAGGTCAGGATTATAAATAGAATTTGGTTAGGGTTAGAGAATGGGGTTAAGGCAAAGCAATGTCCCCATGAGTATAGTAATGCCAATATATATTTGTGAGTGTGCGTGTGTGTGCATGCATTGTTTATGTTTCATCCATGCCGTTCTTTCTCACTGCGTGGTAACGTACTGCATATCAGAGCTTGGTATCCCTCTACCGCCCTCTACAGGGTGTTTAGGTCTTAACAGGATCAAAAGCTAAGTTATTGGGTGCATGTTAGTGCGTGTGTCTTTGTGTGTGTGTGTGTGTGTGTGTGTGTGTGTGTGTGTGTGTGTGTGTGTGTGTGTGTGTGTGTGTGTGTTTTCCCATGCAGTTACTTGCAACCTCTGAACTCTGTCCCTCGTCACAGGAAGGCGGCCACACACGACAGTGAGATCGAGCGCCTGTACGAGGAGATGGAGGCACAGATCAAGAACGAGAAGGACCGACTGGACCTCAAGGTACCACAGCGCCTGAACCATCAAACACATCTGTTACTGTATCTTTACTGGGATTTAGGCATTGTACTGATTCTGCATTAGGGCTGGAATAAGATATATATTTTATAGTGCTGTCAGGCGATTACATTTTTTTATCTAAGGGCGGTCAGGTGGCGTAGCAGAGATTGCGCTCGTCACCAATGCAGGAGACGCTGGGTTCGAGCCCAGCTCTCTGCGTTGCCACCAGCTTGGCTGGCCGTTCACACTAATACAATTGGCAGTATTGGTGGGTGGGAATCTGGCGTTGTGGACGCCTACAGGTCAGGTCTCGGCGCTTGCTCAGCGGGGCAGGACTTGGTGGAGATAGCGTGCCCTCCCCTTACGCTTCACCAATGAGAGCCCTCGCTGCCAAGTGAAAAGACGTCACTGGCTGTCGGCGCACGTCTCGGAGGAAGCGTGCGATCGACTCGGGACGCCCTTCTACCGACTCGTAGGAGAACATGCATACAGCAGCCAGGAGGGGGCGCCTTGTACCGACTCATAGGAGAACATGCATACATTTACATTTACATTTAGTCATTTAGCTGATGCTTTTTATCCAAAGCGACTTACAAGTTCTGTACGACAAGTCATCAGGAAGGGCACAACTCTATCAGCTGAGTAACAACCTCACAGGGACGCAGCAGTAGCACATACTCATATACACACAACCTGGGTTGGACCTCGCGGTAGGGGAGGGGGGCCTTGTACCGACTCGTAGGAGAACATGCATACAGCGCCAGGTAGGGGAGGGGGGGGGGGGCCTTGTACCGACTCGTAGGAGAACATGCATACAGCGCCAGGTAAGGGAGGGGGGGGGGCCTTGTACCGACTCGTAGGAGAACATGCATACAGCGCCAGGTAGGGGAGGGGGGGGCCTTGTACCGACTCATAGGAGAACATGCATACAGCGCCAGGTAGGGGAGGGGGGGGGGGGGGGGGGGGGGGATTGGCACAACGACTAATTGGGACGGGTAGAAAATCAGAGAAAATCAAAATAAAATAAAAAATTTATCTAATTAATTACAGGATTTGTAATTAATTAATCTAATTAATCACATTTTAATCGCATAACCATTTTAGGCCTGATATTCTATATTCTATAATCATATTTCAAATAGCATGTGTCCGGATGGCAGAATTCAGTACTGTATCTACAAAACCTTCTGTTTAATCATCTTCCATCTATTCATTTGCTTAGATTTTTCAGGTCTGGTCAATTTTAGCATGGTGTTATTCACAGTCAAAGATAAAAAAAAATGTATTGATATTATCATTTGGTTCATTACAATTTACTCAAGCCTAGTAACAGACACAGTATTTCTGACACTAACATTCCCTGAGATCCATAGATGTCCCTAGAATCAGATAGCAAATGGACCATTTAAAAAAAAAAAATCATTAATATGGAATAAAACAATAACAACTTGCCACGAGTTAACTCGTGGCTCTGGTCCTCAACGGGTGGAATCGAAACACGAGTTAACTCGTGCTTGGGCGGCAAAGTGTTAAGGTTAACCCCTTCCTCCCGTCGCCACGCAGGACTCGGAGCGCCTGCAGTCCCGCAGTCAGGATCTGGAGCTCCAGCTGTCGTCCACGGAGAGAGAGCTGGACCATGTGTCCCAGAAGCAGAGGAGGGTGAGTGGAGGATCATCTGCTGCTGGTTAGAGAGCTGGACCAGTGGAGGATCATCTGCTGCTGGTTAGAGAGCTGGACCAGTGGAGGATCATCTGCTGCTGGTTAGAGAGCTGGAGGAGGATAATCTGCTGCTGGTTAGAGAGCTGGACCAGTGGAGGATAATCTGCTGCTGGTCAGAGAGCTGGAGGAGGATAATCTGCTGCTGGTTAGAGAGCTGGATGAGTATAATCTAATGCTGGTCAGAGAGCTGGAGGAGGATAATCTGCTGCTGGTTAGAGAGCTGGATGAGTATAATCTGATGCTGGTCAGAGAGCTGGAGGAGGATAATCTGCTGCTGGTTAGAGAGCTGGAGGAGGATAATCTGCTGCTGGTTAGAGAGCTGGATGAGTATAATCTGCTGCTGGTCAGAGAGCTGGAGGAGGATAATCTGCTGCTGGTTAGAGAGCTGGAGGAGGATAATCTGCTGCTGGTTAGAGAGCTGGAGGAGGATAATCTGCTGCTGGTCAGAGAGCTGGAGGAGGATAATCTGCTGCTGGTTAGAGAGCTGGAGGAGGATAATCTGCTGCTGGTTAGAGAGCTGGAAGAGGATAATCTGCTGCTGGTCAGAGAGCTGGAGGAGTATAATCTGCTGCTGGTTAGAGAGCTGGAGGAGGATAATCTGCTGCTGGTTAGAGAGCTGGAGGAGGATAATCTGCTGCTGGTTAGAGAGCTGGAGGAGGATAATCTGCTGCTGGTCAGAGAGCTGGAGGAGGATAATCTGCTGCTGGTTAGAGAGCTGGAGGATAATCTGCTGCTGGTCAGAGAGCTGGAGGAGGATAATCTGCTGCTGGTTAGAGAGCTGGAGGACGATAATCTGCTGCTGGTTAGAGAGCTGGAGGAGGATAATCTGCTGCTGGTCAGAGAGCTGGAGGATAATCTGCTGCTTGTTAGAGAGCTGGAGGAGTATAATCTGCTGCTGGTTAGAGAGCTGGAGGATAATCTGCTGCTGGTTAGAGAGCTGGAGGAGTATAATCTGATGCTGGTTAGAGAGCTGGAGGATAATCTGCTGCTGGTTAGAGAGCTGGAGGATAATCTGCTGCTGGTTAGAGAGCTGGATGAGTATAATCTGCTGCTGGTTAGAGAGCTGGATGAGTATAATCTGCTGCTGGTTAGAGAGCTGGAGGAGGATAATCTGCTGCTAGTTAGAGAGCTGGAGGAGGATAATCTGCTGCTGGTTAGAGAGCTGGAGGAGTATAATCTGCTGCTGGTTAGAGAGCTGGAGGAGGATAATCTGCTGCTGGTTAGAGAGCTGGAGGAGGATAATCTGCTGCTGGTTAGAGAGCTGGAGGAGGATAATCTGCTGCTGGTTAGAGAGCTGGAGGAGGATAATCTGCTGCTGGTTAGAGAGCTAGAGGAGGATAATCTGCTGCTGGTTAGAGAGCTGGAGGAGTATAATCTGCTGCTGGTTAGAGAGCTGGAGGAGGATAATCTGCTGCTGGTTAGAGAGCTGGAGGAGGATAATCTGCTGCTGGTTAGAGAGCTGGAGGAGGATAATCTGCTGCTGGTTAGAGAGCTGGAGGAGGATAATCTGCTGCTGGTCAGAGAGCTGGAGGAGTATAATCTGCTGCTGGTCAGAGAGCTGGAGGAGGATAATCTGCTGCTGGTCAGAGAGCTGGAGGAGGATAATCTGGTGCTGGTTAGTGTTGTGTAAACCTTATACCTTTAGTTCACAGATAATAATAATAGACTGAGAGATGTGATCACGTTGACTCTTTAATTCTAGGTCAGTCAGGAACTAACGTGCAACATACAAATGTGTCCGTGTAGCAACACGGGCCAAACCCTTACAGGACATCTTCCCCTTTTTGTAAGAAACATCTCCCATTCCCTTAATAACAAAACATCATATTTTCAAGTATTACACTACAATAGGCATCCAATATTTGCATAACATTTTCAAACAATAATCTCACCAAGACTCTTGCATCTCTTACTGAGATTATGAACAGATGCAAATCACATCATCTTTCCTCTCTCTTTCTTTTTTTTTTTTTAATTATTTTTTTTCTCAAACAGTCATTCACCCCCCCCCCCCGTCTCTCACATATCCAATCTAACTGGAGGACATGACACTCTGCCAGAGGAGGTCACATAGGGCACTTTGGTGTTATCAGAATGTCTGTCATTTCTAATGTCACTGGCACTTTGAGCTGGCTGGTATGGGTGTGTCTCTGAGTTATCTTGTTCCACATTAGGCTCAGGTATCTCAGGTGTTGTTGCCTGTGGAGCAGGTTGCTGAAGAGTGCGCAGGTGAGCACGGTTTCTTCTCAACTGTCCTTCGTCCGTCTGTACGATGTATGACCTGGGCGTTGTCGCCTGCTGTATGACAGTCCCTCCTCTGTTCTCTTTGGGGAGCCACACATTTTGGCCACACTGCAGCGTAGGTAAGGGACGGGCTCCGTGACGCAGATTGTAGCGACATTGTTGATCCTCTTTTGCCTGCATCTCCGACTTCCTGAAGTCTCTGATGTTTGGCCAGCGAGGGAGTAGAGTCTTTGGTAGTTGTGGTATGTTGGAGCGAATCTGTCTCCCCATGAGGAGCTGTGCAGGGGAATAACCGCTCTCCAGGGGCGTGGCGCGGTATGCCAACAGCGCCTTTGCCTTGTCGCCTCCTCCTTTCCACAGCCCCTTCACTGTAGCCACGGCCCGCTCAGCCTCTCCGTTTGCCTGCGGATACCGTGGACTGCTAGTCACATGGGTGAAACCATACTCACCCGCAAAGCTCTGGAAGGGTAACCCACTGTATTGGGGCCCATTGTCCGAAACCAGGGTCTGCGGTGTCCCGTGACGGCTGAACACGTCTTTCAGCGCAGCCACGACTGTCTCCGCCGAAGCTACCTTAAGATGGGCAACTTCTATATATCGCGAGAAAAAGTCCACAATCACCATATAAGTCTTCTTCTCCCAGAAAAACAAGTCAGTAGCGACCCGCTGCCAGGGCCTTTCTTGCACTGGTGTGGGGACCAAGGGCTCTCTGTGTTCTGCCCTGTGTTGTGAACATGTGTCACACTTTTCCACCAGCTGATTGATGTATACCGACAGTCCGGGCCACCAGACTGACTGGCGTGCTCTTGCTCTGCACTTGACAACTCCTTGATGTCCAGCGTGCAGGTCATTAAGCACCTCCTGTCTGATGCATTGGGGAATCACGATCCTCTGACCACGCAGCAGTAGCTCACCAGCCAGTGTGAGGTTCTCTCTTTCTGGCCAGTATGTCCCCAACTCCGGTGGAAGGTCATGCTTCTCAGGCCAACCTGTCTTACAGTATCTGATGAGCTTTGCACAGACAGGGTCAACCCCCTGTTTCTCCTGTATGCTCCTCAGCCTAGCTTCCGTGGCTGGGAGGCTTTGCACAACTGCATCCACGAACACTTTGACTTCTGTTTCCCTGTCCATTTCTTCTTGTGTGAGCGTGTGCTTGACAGGAGCTCTCGACAATGTGTCTGCTGTTATCAAGCACTTACCGGGCACATGTACAATATCGTATGTGAATCTCATCAGTCTCAGCCGAAACCTCAGAACTCTGGGTGGGAGCTCATCTAGTGCTTTGTTACTCAGCAATGGCACTAGTGGCTTATGATCAGTTTCCAGCCTGAATCTGACCCCCAGAAGGTAGGATGACAACCGCTCACATGCCCATGTGGCTGCCAACGCCTCCTTTTCTATCTGGGCGTAATTCTTCTCTGGGCTTGACAGGCTCCTAGAGATGAACACGACCGGCTTCCATATCCCATCTGTCTGTTGTTGCGTCAGAACGCCTCCGATACCGTAGGACGAGGCATCGGCTGATACGCACGTCTCTGCTGTAGGTGAGTACGGGGCTAACACCCGCGGGGAAATTAACTCCGCTTTCAGTCTCTGAAAAGCTTCTTTTTGTGGGGCCTCCCAGACCCATTCATTCTTCCCGCACAACAGGTCTTTGATTGGGCGAGTGTACGAGGCCAGATGAGGTAAGAACTTGCCTATATATTGGGCCATCCCCATCAGTCTTTTCACTCCTTCGACGTCGGTAGGGTCAGGCATCTCCAAGATCAGGGTAACAGAGCATGAGGTGAGACGGATCTTTAAAAAAGTGAATATCAGGAAGGCAGCAGGACCGGACGGCATCCCCGGCCGCGTCCCAAAAGTCTGTGCCGACCAACTGGCCCCGGTATTCACTGACATCTTCAACCTGTCCTTGGAACAGGCTGTCATCCCCACATGTCTGAAGAAGTCCACCATCATCCCTGTACCCAAAAAATCTACGCCCGCTTGCCTCAACGACTACCGCCCTGTAGCCCTCACCTCCATAGCCATGAAGTGCTTTGAGAAGCTAGTGAAGGGCTACATCTGTTCCTCCCTCCCCATCAACCTGGACCCTCTGCAATTTGCATATCGCCCCAACAGGTCCACGGAGGACGCCATAGCCCATGTGCTGCACACAGCAGCATCACACCTGGACAAGAGGCAGGGGAACTATGTGAGAATGCTGTTCATCGACTACAGCTCAGCATTCAATACCATAGTCCCCTCCAAACTCATAGCCAAGCTCAGGGACCTGGGCTTGAACTATGACCTCTGCCAGTGGGTCTTGGACTTCCTGACGGGCAGACCCCAGGTGGTAAGAGCAGGCAACTGCACCTCCTCATCCATCACGCTCAACATAGGGGCCCCCCAGGGCTGTGTTCTGAGCCCCCTCCTCTACTCCCTGTACACACATGACTGCGTAGCACAGCGGAACAACAACACCATCATCAAATTTGCTGATGACACAGTAGTGGTGGGCCTGATCTCTGCCAACGACGAAAGGGCCTACCTGGAAGAGGTAGAGAACCTGTCACAGTGGTGTCAGGAGAACTGCCTCTCCCTGAACGTCAGCAAAACAAAAGAGATGATTGTGGACTTCAGGAGGTCGGGGGTCAAGGACTACAGCCCCCTCAGCATCGACGGGGCACCGGTTGAGAGAGTGAACAGTTTCAAGTACCTCGGAGCCCACATATCCGAGGATTTGACATGGACCACACACATTGACAGTGTTGTGAAGAAGGCACGACAACGCCTCTACTTCCTCAGGCGCCTAAGGAAGTTCCAAGTCAGTCAGAAGATCCTTAGGAACTTCTACTCATGTACAATAGAGAGCATCCTGACTGGCAACATCACCTCCTGGTTTGGGAATAGCACTGCACAAGACCGTAGCAGACTACAAAGAGTGACACGTTCAGCCGAACGCACAATTGGAGGGGGGCTTCCCACCCTCCAGAACATTTACAACAAGCGGTGCAGGGGGAAGGCTAAGAGAATTATTAAGGACTCGAGCCACCCGAACAACTGCCTCTTTGAACTGCTGCGGTCAGGCAAGCGATACCGGAGTCTTAAGGCGAGCACAGAAAGACTCAGAAGAAGCTTCTATCCCCAGGCCATCAGGCTGCTAAACGAACAATAAACACTATGCAACAACCATCAAATGCACACAGCACACACACCCACATGCACACACTCACTTAAACAAACAACACACTGCAGCACCCACTCTCTACACTTTAGATCACACAAACACACTTTATATTTATTGATAAAGGATTTGCACTACAACTCGTACACCTACTGTAAATTGTACCTAAATTGCACCTCATCCTATTTCTGCCTTGCACTATATAGTATTGTATATTAGTACACTACACAATATTGTATATTATATGGTAACTCAGTTACGTCTACTCTGCATCGAACATTGTACATATGTCTATACTGAACACTGTGACCTCATTTTTTTACTTCTAATTTACATGCTATACTATGTTATTTTATTTCATACTTATCTTGTCTTGCACAGTCTCTGGAGTGTAACAGTAAGAAGCATTTTGTATAAAAGTATTCTGTACTTCTGTATGACAACTATTAAAGAAACTTGAAACTTGAAACTTGATTGCTCTGACCTTAGCTGGATCCGGGGCCACCCCGTCTGCTGTGATGCGGTGACCCAGAAACATTATGCTGTTTTTTGCAAACTCACATTTTTCACTGTTCAGTGTCAGGCCTTCTGCCTCCAGTGTCTTTAAGACCCTGTGCAATCTCTCATTATGCTCCTGTATGTCCTTTCCGTACACCAGTATGTCATCAGCATGACACTGGACACCTGTGCAGCCTTCTATCATCTGTGACATACGGCGTTGAAAATGCTCTGGGGCCGATGAAATCCCAAACGGGAGGCGATTGAATGCATACCGCCCGAACGGTGTGATGAAGGTTGTGAGTAGCTTGCTTTCCTCTGCCAGCGGGATTTGCCAGAAGCCAGCAGTAGCATCCAACTTTGTGAATATCTTCGCCCCTTCAAGCATGGCAAGTGTCTCATCCACCGCTGGGAGGATGAGTCTCTCTCTTCTGACATATTTGTTCAAAGGTGTCATATCTACACACAGCCGTATTTTTCCTTTAGTCGGCTTGGGAACCACGACTATGCCTGCGCACCACGGTGTGGGTCGTGTCACTTTGGAAATCACCCCCATCTTCTCCATGCTCTCCAGTTCTGCTCTCACTGTCTCTCGTAGGGGCAAGGGCACACGACGTGGAGTTGACAGGGCGTATGGGACAGCATCGGGCTCTAGCTCAATTTTGTAGGGCTCCTTTAGCTTCCCTAAGCCTGAGAATACTTTGGGGTATTGAACCTTGACATCCTCTTGCTGGGCTGCGACTGTGTGCAGCCGCTTTATGAGTCCAAGCGCCTCTATTGCAGGAAGGCCTAGGAGGGGCCTGGTTAGTTCTTCCACAACATAGATTATTTGTGCTGTTGTTCTCTTTCTTTTTTTTCAATTATTATCTTTTATTTGCTTTTAACATTTCATTTACATACAGTTGTAAAATGCAAGTTATAAATATATAAATTACATTTCCTAACTAAACAATTACTAACCCTTCCCCGACCCTTCCTAGTACAAAAAAAAAAAAAAAAAACTATCGAATGCATGATTTACTTTAAGACCATGATTGTCTGTGCTACTACCTGAATAAAATAATAAACATGTTAACAAAAAGAAAAACAGGCAGACAAATATAGAATATAAAAAGACAACATCCACAATCTCTATGCTTCAATTGGCTCTCTCCAGTTCTATACCCATATTTGATATATAATCCATTGCCCGACCCCAGATCTTCTGAAAGTGTATTATTTTTCCTTTCACATTATACATGATTTTTTCAGGTGTGCAATAGGATAGGAGTTCTGCCCACCATTGTTTAGTCGGGGGAGGGGGTTCAGATTTCCAATGACAAAGAATAAATTTTTTTGCAGCAGACATTGCTAACAGGATACATTTCTTTTCAAAGTTGTCAAAGTTACTCAGCATAGAGATATCACCCAAAATAGCTATTCGTGCGTCAGGAGTCATCGTCTTTCCAATCATTTTTTAAAGTTGTTCAAATATAAATTTCCAGTAATAATTTAACTTCCGGCAATTCGTGTGGATTAGGTCCCCTTTAGGATGTTGACATCGAAGACAATTGGGTGATGTCTCGTGGCTAAATTGATATAATCTGTGAGGTGTATAATAAATTCTGTGTAGTATATTAAATTGTGTTAACCTATGGTTGGTATTTGTTAAAGTTGTTTGGGAGTTCTGGAGCAATGACTGCCATTCTTTCATGGTATATTTGTGTTTAATATCTTTTTCCCATTTATCTTTTTGTTGTAGCATCCTATCATCTTTCTGTTCAGTGTTCATCAGTGTGTAGATTTTAGATATCAGGCCCTTTGATGTTTTTGTAGTGTTAAACAGTTTCTCTATTGGTGTTTCAGACATATGGGGATAGCTATAACTGTTATTTTTTACCCAGTTCCGTATCTGTAGGTATTTAAAAAAGATGGATGAAGGTAAATTATATTTCGCTCTCAGGGAATTAAAATCAGAAAAGATGCTTTGGTTATACAAGTCTCTTATTTAGCTGATTCCCTTGGTTCTCCAATTTTCAGATATTCCATCACTAATAATTTTGGGGACACAAGGGTTGTTCCACAGGGGCATGCTCATTAACAAGGTATTTTGATTTCCCATTAGTTTAATAGTTTCTTTCCAAGATGCAAAGGTATGATGTATAATCTGGTTTTTAGTGTTAAGGGTTTTTTGCGTGTCTATATAGGGGATTACCTGTAGTGGAGTAGGATGGATTATGTTCTCTTCCAGTTTAACCCATGCTGGTGTGGGCAGCCTCTCACTGTTGAGCCAACACCAAATAACACGTGATTGACAGGCTAGGTAGTACAGTCTGAAGTTGGGGAGGTTTAAGCCCCCTTTATTCAGGGGAGCCTGTAGTGCTTTTAATCTGATCCTAGCCCGTTTCTGGGACCACAAAAACATTGAAATGATTTTATTCAGTGATGTAAACAAGCTTGGTGGACAGCTGAGTGGAATTGACTGGAACAAATAAATTAATTTAGGTAGAACATTCATCTTGACCACATTAACACGTCCAATTAAAGAAATTTGTAGATCTTTCCATTTGTATAGGTCTGTTTTGATTTTTTCCATAATAGGTAGATAGTTATTTTGGTATGTTTGGTTCAGGTCGTTAGATATTTGGATTCCCAGGTATTTGAAGCTTTTTGGTGCCCATTTAAAATGGGAAATCATTGGGTGGGTATTGTGGGTGGTAACACTATTTAGTGGCATTATTTCACTCTTGTCATAATTTATCGTGTAACCAGATATGGCACTGTATGCCTCTAGTATGCTGAGTAATTGCGGCAAGGATTTATCTGGTTGGGTAATATAAATTAGTAAATCATCACAATATAGTGAGAGTTTGGATTCGTTTGCTCCAGTCTTTATGCCACATACATTGTTGTTGTTCCGTATTGCCACCGCCAACGGTTCAATGGCTGCGGCGAACAGATATACGGAGAGTGGGCAGCCCTGTCGTACTCCACGTCCCAATTGGAAGGGTTTGGAAAGTATACCATTTGTCAACACTTGTGCCTTCGGAGAGCAATAAAGCATCTTAATATAATTAATGAAAACATCACCAAAATTCATCTGTTTCAGAGTATAAAAAAGATATTCAAATTCTATTGTATCAAAAGCTTTTCGAGCATCCATCGAGATTACAAGTCTTGAGTCATTCGTTTGTTTAGAGAGCTCAATGATATGAAAAAGTTTTCTGATATTGTCAGATCCCTGTCGCTGCTGAATAAAACCTGTCTGATCCTCGTGGATTAAGAGAGACATCACAGGGTCCATTCTTAGTGCGAGTGCTTTAGAAAATATTTTATAATCCACATTTAACATTGACAGGGGCCTATAGGAGTCACAAAGTTGTTTATCCTTAGAGGGCTTAGGAAGTACATTGATTGTTGCTAATTCTAGACTTGGTGGTAATTTACCATTATTGAGACTGTCTTTGAGCATGTCCATAATATAAGGGCGGATTAATTTATTTATGAACAGTTTGTAAAATTCAGCAGGTAGGCCGTCGGGACCTGGTGCTTTGCCCGTTTGCAATGAGTTAATAGCCTTGGTGATTTCTTCCTTTGATATTTCTGTTTCAAGAGTAGTTCTCACTTCTACAGGAAGCTTAGTAATCGGTAAGTTTCCCAAGAATTCCTCGCATTTTGTAGCAGTTGAGTCTTGGTTTTCATATAGATTGTGGTAGAACATTTCAAAACGCTGGTTTATCTCTTCAGGTTTATGTAATACATCACCATCCTTAGATTTGATTGAGTCTATTGTTTTTGCCATCTCTTCTTTTCTTATTTGCCAGTTGAGTAGCTTGCCGGTTTTGTCCCCCTTTTCATAGTAGTGGTATTTAGTTCTGGCCATGTCTGCTTCTACTTGGCTAGTAGTTAAGTTGCTATATTCAAGCCGCTTTTTTACTAGTATGTGCAGAGTTTCTGCTCTATTGGATTCTGCGTGTTTTTTCTCTAGTTCATGAATTTCTTTGTCTAGTGTGTTTAGATACTGTCTACTTTTTCTTTGTTTAGAAGCTCCAAAAGACGTTATCTGACCTCTTAGGTAAGCTTTCAGTGTCTCCCAGATTATGCTTGGGGAGGCAGAGTTTACATTAATTATTAAAAAGTCATCGATTTGATTTTCTAGGACGTTAACAAAATCTGGGTCGTTAAGGAGATATGGCTTGAATCTCCAACGCTTAGTTTTAGGTTTGTCCAAATATTGTTTCACCTTCAATTTCAAAGGACAGTGATCCGATATTGTAGAGGCTAGATATTTACATTCAATTACATTGTGAAGTAGTGATTTAGTTGTTAAAAACAAGTCTAATCTGGAATAAGTGTCATGTACCGCAGAATGAAATGAATATTCCCTCTCCAGTGGGTTAAGTATTCTCCAAACATCGACCAAACCCATTTCAGACATACCATCCCTTACTACTTTGGCTGCGGCACTTAATGGCTGGGGGATGCTATTAGATCTATCTGATGTGCTCAATGTTAAATTATAGTCACCTCCAAGGATACATGTGCCATAGTTTTGTGCAGAGGATAATAGAATATTCCTAAAAAAGGGTGCATCGTCTTTGTTGGGGCCATATAGATTAATAAGTGAAATACTGACCCAACCCAATCTCTTTGCAACTTCACATGCTCTGCATCAGTCAAGTGGCTTTCCTGAATAAATGCAATGCCGCAATCTTGATTCTTTAAATAGTTGAGAATCTTTTTCCTTTTAATGGGATTATTGATGCCCTTAACATTGAAGGACATAAATGTCAGAGTGCTAGTCATCTAGGATAATTTTCAATATCGACTTTAATAGGGGTTTAATTGTGGTTTTGTTATAGAGATTGCAGCATTCCATTTGAACATGAGCGCGTGCGTGTGTTTTTGCACACACACACACACATGTTCGCAGTGCATATGCCTACCATTAGTCACTCCAGTTATATCATACAATCTATCATGGTTCACAAGATCACATGCATTGAGTTCGTGAAGATAATATGTATTTGTACTAGGTCCCCCCCCACCCTTTTCATCCCCCATACCCTCCCCAAACAGAAAGTAAACCATAACATAGGCTCACTAGTCCTATATTACCCTACTTGGCTCCCTGTTAACTTCCCCTTTAAATTGCCAGGTGGCACACCACTATTTGAACCAGGCTGTGAAGCGTTACTCCTTATAACAAAAAGAAAACAAAAAGAAAAAAGGAACAAAATTAAACTAAAAAACAAACAATACAGGCAAGCAATTGATTCAGTAATAAGGCAGAGAAATAAATAAATTAATGAATAAGAGAAATGAATAATGAATAAGAGGGGAAAGATAATAGGCTACCAATTTACTTGTCAGTTTTTTTTTTTTTTTTTGGTTCTTTTTTATTATTTTTTTTTATTTTTATTTTTATTTTATAAGCCTACATGATCTAACTATCCTTTCCCCTTGCAAAGGCTACGAAAAGAAATAAAAATGCAAAGTTCTACAACTATAGTTGCCTACCAACACCCTAAAAAGTAAAACAATCAACCCAATCTATGTCAAATGTATATGCACTCTTCTTCTGGATTTCTTTAGTATCACAAACAGCACTGCACTTGAAAATCTGGCATGTCACAAATGCACAGATGCAGCAGCACTGTCCATCTGCATGCCATGCGTGTCATATGATGAATTGAAAATGGGGGACCCTGATGGAAACAAGACGAAAGTCTCTCTCAGGTCTGCATCCTCTCAACAACTGTATGCACTGAGCTGCACTGTACTGTACCCACTCTGCAACCCGCCAATAAACTTTTCTATCAATTCAATCAATCAAACCAAAGAAAGAAAAAATATATAAATAATTGGATGTAATAAAAAAATAGAGAAAATGGAAATATATATATAAACACCACAAAATAAAAAAAAAAAATAGAAATGATACACTGATGATTCAGTTTTGATACTTGTCCTTTAATTAACCACGTTCAGGGTTGTTTCTGGTTTTTCTAATAGCTCATAAGAGTCATTTGGTAGTGTGTGTGTCTTAGTTTTGGCTACTTATCTCGTCTCACGGTGTTTGTCTTGGGGTAGTAGGGGGATCCTCAGTTGCCCCCCCCCAGTCATTTCATCCTGGCGACGGGCTTGATCTGCCCGCTTTCAGCCTCGTTCAAGTCCACGGATGAATTCTTGTGCGGCTTCTGGGGAATGAAAGTCACGGGAGGTCCCGCCGTGTTCGACTCTTAATATTGCTGGGTGTCTCATTGAGTAAGACAGGCTTTTAGATCTGAATATGCGTTTCACGTCGTCAAACAGCTTGCGTTTCTTCATCACCTCCTGGCTGAAGTGACTGTAAAAGTAGATCCTGCTTCTGGAGGTTTCCTCGGTCCCGCCGTAGTACAATTCTCCCTTCTCCCTCGCCAGGCGCATGATAGTGTCCTTTTGTTGTGCTCGCAGTAGTTTCAGTAGTATTGGTCTAGGCTTGCTGGGGTTTGGTTGTTTTAATTTCAAGCGATACGCGCTGTCGATCAGCACGGGTCCGCCGAGTTTATCTTCGCCAAACAGCCATAGTAGAAAAGCGGCTAGGAAGCCGGCGAGGTCCCGTTTCTCCACTGACTCTGGAAGCCCCTCCAAACGAACGACTGCGCGCAATGAGCTGTCTTCATACTGTTGGACTTTTAGTTTTACAGTGGTCATCTCTTTTTCTTGTTTAGTGATTGTTTCGTGAGCCGTCTGGATGTTGTCCTCGTTGCGGCTGACTCGTTGCTGCACTTCTTCCACTTGTTCGTTAAGCGTCGTCATCGAGCCTCTGATTGTTTCCAAACTAGTTTGAATATCAGTTGTCTTTTGGAGCAGCTCAGTTCTGCTTTGCTGGATGGCATTCCACAATGTTTGTAGGGTGATTTCACCGGCCATGTTGTGCTGTAGGCTGTAGAAGACCAGTGTTTGTAGCGCCGTTTGTTACGGCGGGGTCTGCTGCTTCTCAGAAGGTTCCTTGCTTCTTGTTTGTGAGTTCCAAAGTGTACAAAGGAGTAGGGTCGTTTAGTTTAAAATGAAGTAATCATTTCGGTCGGTATAGCGATTATAATTTAGTTTTTAAGATAAAGGTGGTGAGCCCTGTGCATCTGCCTCACTCCTGCGTGGCCATCTCCTACACAGTTGTTCTCTTTCTAATGGTTAGCTCACCACTGAAGCAGCCTTTTGTATTTAACTTGTATTTTCCTGGTCCATACAGTACTTTTTGTGGTGGCTGTAGATTTCCATGTTTTTCAACTGAGTGCATGCTGCTCGGCACCGCTGTGACCTGGGCCCCTGTATCCAGCTTGAATATGGCCTCCTGTCCATTCAACTCTAACAGTTCCAGCCATTCATCTTCAGGTTCCTCTAGGTTCACTACGTTCAGGAACGCAAAGTCCTCCTCTTCATCTTGAGAAGTCTCTGTGTGTGCCAGTGTGATGTCATGGACCCCTTTTCCTGTTCTGCATGTCTTTGCAAAATGTCCTTTTTTATGACACACTCTACACTCAGCATCCCGGGCAGGGTATTCTTTCCACATGTGTCTTTTTACATTTCCACATCTGCCACATCCAGGAGACTGTGTGTCAGTTCTGTATTGCTGTGCTTTCTGCCATCTATTTTTTTGTATGGCCTCCACTTGTGCAGCTGCCTGCTGCTCAGTGCCTCTTAAGACGGGCTGTTGTTTCTTTATTGCTGCACTCTGCTTCACTTTAGTCATTGCCTTTTCCAGAGTTAAATCTGCATCCATTTGCAGGTTTTCTGATAGCTTGGCATCTCTTATGCCTACTACAATCCTGTCCCTTATCAAATCTTCTCTTAGGGTTCCAAATTGACAATGTTCAGCCAGTGTGTGTACAGCAGTGATAAAGGATTCAACATTCTCACCCGGTTCTTGGTTCCTTCTGTTGAAACATGCTCTTTCAAATATGACGTTCCTCTTACTGACGCAATGTGCGTTGAACGCATCCGTGACGTCTTTGTATTTCTTTTTTCGTTCCTCTGTGAGCGGCAAAACACTTAATATATCTTCGGCATCGTCTCCCGCCGCATACATGAAGGCATTTACCTGGAATTCTTCTGACTGTTTATCCAAACCAGATGCTATTCTATAGCGTTCGAACCGCTTCATCCATCTCGGCCATTCGTTAATGTTATTGAAGTCGAACCTGCCTGGCGGAGCCAACTGTGGCAGCGACGGCAACGGGGCTGCTTCATCTCCCATTTCGTCGTTGTCTCTCTTTTTTATTTTTATTTTGTATAGTTCGTCTTCTTACTAAGTGATCCCACTTCTGACACCATGTTGTGTAAACCTTATACCTTTAGTTCACAGATAATAATAATAGACGGAGAGATGTGATCACGTTGACTCTTTAATTCTAGGTCAGTCAGGAACTAACGTGCAACATACAAATGTGTCTGTGTAGCAACACAGGCCAAACCCTTACAGGACAGTTAGAGAGCTGGAGGAGTATAATCTGCTGCTGGTTAGAGAGCTGGAGGAGTATAATCTGCTGCTGGTTAGAGAGCTGGAGGAGGATAATCTGCTGCTGGTTAGAGAGCTGGAGGAGGATAATCTGCTGCTGGTTAGAGAGCTGGAGGATAATCTGCTGCTGGTTAGAGAGCTGGAGGAGGATAATCTGCTGCTGGTTAGAGAGCTGGAGGAGTATAATCTGCTGCTGGTTAGAGAGCTGGAGGAGGATAATCTGCTGCTGGTCAGAGAGCTGGAGGAGTATACTCTGCTGCTGGTTAGAGAGCTGGAGGAAGATAATCTGCTGCTGGTCAGAGAGCTGGAGGAGGATAATCTGCTGCTGGTTAGAGAGCTGGAGGAGGATAATCTGCTGCTGGTTAGAGAGCTGGAAGAGGATAATCTGCTGCTGGTTAGAGAGCTGGAGGAGGATAATCTGCTGCTGGTTAGAGAGCTGGAGGAGTATAATCTGCTGCTGGTTAGAGAGCTGGAGGAGGATAATCTGCTGCTGGTTAGAGAGCTGGAGGATAATCTGCTGCTGGTTAGAGAGCTGGAGGAGGATAATCTGCTGCTGGTTAGAGAGCTGGAGGAGGATAATCTGCTGCTGGTTAGAGAGCTGGAGGAGGATAATCTGCTGCTGGTTAGAGAGCTGGAGGAGGATAATCTGCTGCTGGTTAGAGAGCTGGATGAGGATAATCTGCTGCTGGTTAGAGAGCTGGAGGAGTATAATCTGCTGCTGGTTAGAGAGCTGGAGGAGTATAATCTGCTGCTGGTTAGAGAGCTGGAGGAGTATAATCTGCTGCTGGTTAGAGAGCTGGAGGATAATCTGCTGCTGGTTAGAGAGCTGGAAGAGGATAATCTGCTGCTGGTTAGAGAGCTGGAGGATAATCTGCTGCTGGTTAGAGAGCTGGAGGAGTATAATCTGCTGCTGGTTAAAGAGCTGGAGGAGTATAATCTGCTGCTGGTTAGAGAGCTGGAGGAGGATAATCTGCTGCTGGTTAGAGAGCTGGAGGAGGATAATCTGCTGCTGGTTAGAGAGCTGGAGGAGTATAATCTGCTGCTGGTTAGAGAGCTGGAGGAGTATAATCTGCTGCTGGTTAGAGAGCTGGAGGAGGATAATCTGCTGCTGGTTAGAGAGCTGGAGGAGGATAATCTGCTGCTGGTTAGAGAGCTGGAGGAGGATAATCTGCTGCTGGTCAGAGAGCTGGAGGAGTATAATCTGCTGCTGGTTAGAGAGCTGGAGGAGGATAATCTGCTGCTGGTTAGAGAGCTGGAGGAGGATAATCTGCTGCTGGTTAGAGAGCTGGAGGAGGATAATCTGCTGCTGGTTAGAGAGCTGGAGGAGGATAATCTGCTGCTTGCTGCATCATGTCCGACTGCATGGTGTGATACGCAAAACTGTAATTGTCAATTGACTATCACAAATATTTCAGTAATCATTTTGTAAGAAATCTTGACTTCATATTGGCGTTTTTATCACTAATTCAAACAATAGAAATATGTATCATAATTGACAATATAAACAAAATCCACGTTATGCCATCCTGTGTAGCCTAATTGCTAGAGTGCTTGGCTTGGCACTAATAATGCCAGGGTTAGGGGTTCCATTCCCACTGAGGTCACCAATACTGAAAAATGTATGCATTCCATTATGCAGTGCTTTGAGTAGTCCTTGAACAATGCTACACAAATGCAGCCATTCATTCATCCCTGATACAACTACAGTCAGTAAAACGTTAATTATTTATTATTACTATAGATGACATTCAATTGAAAGCACATTTCGAATGTGGCCGACACACACACTGACTCCTGCTCCAGTTGGTGGCACGGTGGTGTAGTGGCTATACTGTCGCCTCACAGCAAGAAGGTCCAGGGTTCGATTCCCGCTTGGGGACCAGGTTTCCGCGATGCCAGGTACCCAGGTGGGGTATCTCAGTTCAGTTTCAGTTCAGTTTCTTTATTAGTTGTCATACAGAAATACAGAATACTTTTGCATGAAATGCTTCTTTCTGTTTTGCTCCTGAGAGTGTGCTAGATAAAATAACAAGATAGTATAAAATAGTATAATATAAGTATAAAATAGAAAGTCAGGTACGTAAACAAGTGTAAACAAAACAAACATTTTCAATATACATATATACAGTATATGTACAGTCTATACAATGCAGACACAGTACAGTGTAGAAATGGTGAGGTATAGCTTAGCTTGTGGTGCCACCCTGTGGTGGTGAGGTGCGATGAGGTGCATGAGATTGATGCCAATAAATATAAAGTGTGTTAGTGTCTAAAGTGGGTAAAGTGGGTGCTACAGTGTGTTGTTTATTTAAAGTGAGTGTGTGTGTGTGTGAGGATTGGTTCTTTCCCCACCACAGGCTTCTTAAAGTACTGTGATGATTGGTCCGTTCCCCGCCACACGCTCCGTTCCTTTAAGGTACTTTGTTGATTAATTGCATTCCCCGCCACACGCTCCGTTCCTGTAAGGTGCCGTGTTGATTGGTGCTTTCCCCAACACACGCTTCTGGAGCAAGTATCAATTTCATCCCGCAGCTGTCACAGCTTGTAATCAGCGCCCTGTGGCTTTATATACTCTGATCCCCCCACTATCGATGTTGGATCGTTCTGATTACTCCTGCATTTGCCTGCCTTCCCCGTCGCTGTTTGCTGTCTTTTGCTCTCCAGGGCCCTCATTCATCAACGTGTTCTACGCACAGATCTGTGCTTACCCTGTGCGTACGATCATTTCTAAGCAAAGAGTGGGATTCATCAATTTCAACTTGAACTTGACTTTGTGCGTACATCTACGCACAGGTCAGACCTGGCGTACCTAGCTCCCAGTGGTAGAATATCGTTACTACGCATAAGCACTCCTCAGTCCTGCATTAGTTTCAAGGCGGAAATAAAGACACTGGCGCGTGTTCTGTATGACCCCCGTGATTCATCATAGTTCATTGTGAAACAGCGATATTAGTGTAATTATTGTCAAACCCTAAACAGCATCAACTTCTGAATGTAGGATGCAGGATGGTTAACGTTGCATTATTTGGCCGATACGTTGTTGGCTGATAAGGAACGCATGACCCAGGCCTAATCTCATTTAATTAAATTGCAATGTTATTATATCTGTCATCAAAATATCACTTAAATGCAGGTGATCACGGTTATCCACTGAAGCCATGCGTGGCTAGAATCGTCCCTGACCAACAACGACCCAATTGGAGCGCAGATCGAAGGGAAATCAATCAACAGTTACAATATACCCAGGTGTTCTGTATGACCCGTAATTAATTAAATTGGCGACATGAGTGTAATCGTCGGCAAACCCTATAAATTACATCTGGAACATGGATTTCAGATCCTATTCACCATGGATAACGCAGTCCTCGCAGTGTTGCACGATTTGGGAATGGGCCATGCCCATGGTGCGCTCCACAGGGAGCGCGTCTTCAGGGACAGGGCAGACCTGTTTGCCGAGAGCACAGAGTGGCTCATGAGCAGGTTCCGCTTCCCCAGGGCAATCCTGCTCGACCTGTGCCGGGATCTGGGACCCTTATTGGAGCGCCGAACAAGGCGCACACATGCCATCCCCGTCCACACCCAAGTCCTCTCCACCCTGGGATTCTTGGCCACCGGGACGTTCCAGCGGGAGATCGCAGATCGCTCGGGCATCTCCCAACCCTCACTCAGCAGGATCATGCCCACAGTGTTGGATGCCATCATGTCCCTAATCCCCGACTACATCAAATTCCCATACACACACGCACAGCAGGTCGAGGTCAAGAGGGCTTTCCACGCCATCGCCGGTTTCCCCAACGTAATTGGAGCAATAGACTGCACACACATAGCCCTCAAAACACCATCACAAAATGAATTCAATTACGTTAACAGGAAGGGGTTCCACTCGGTAAATGTCCAAGTGATCTGCGATGCCCGTTTGGCACTCCTAAATGTCGTTGCCCAGTGGCCAGGAGGAACCCACGACTCGTTTGTGGTGCAGAACAGCTCTGTGGGCATTCGTCTCCAGGCTGGGGTTGTTGAAGACGGGTGGCTTATTGGTGAGTGTTACACATTTAGGCCCATATTGAATCAAATCGTAATGTTATTACTGGTATCTGTAATTAAATTATATATCTTTCAATGCAGGGGATCGTGGCTATCCACTAAAGCCGTGGCTGATGACGCCGCTGACCAACCCCACCACCCAACAGGAGGGCACCTATAACCGGGCGCACGCACGCACACGAGTCACCGTGGAGCGTGCAATTGGTCTCCTGAAGGGTCGGTGGCTCTGCCTGTCTGGCACGGGGGGCACACTGCAGTACCGGCCTGTAAAGGTCTGCAACATCATCGTGGCCTGCAGTGTGCTCCATAACATGGCCATCAGGCATGGCATCCCGCTGCTAAACCCAGAACTACCCGACGACCCCATGCCAGACGTGGAAGAGCCACCTCCAAACGCCACTGGAATGCTGACAAGAGCTAGGATCATAGCGCAGTTTTGAGTGAGTCTACCCCATGCACTGGAAGAACTGCGATTTGTGTCAATTCATATTAATTAAGTAATCATTAGTAACCTGTACATAAAAGGAAAATACTGTTGTTTGAAATCGAATTGAGCTCATTAATGAATTGGAACCATTTTTGAATTGCATTGTACAGTTATAGTTGAATGGAAGTAGCTGACAGTTTAAAGGTGACCAGATGACACTCAGTTCACCGTGCATGCAGATTATCAATCAAACTTCAAAAGAACGGAACGAGAAAAGGCATTCATCCAGCTAATGATTATCTGATTATAATAATGACACCAACGCCAAAGGTGGTTACGGTATTTATTGGTCCCTGTTTTCCGTGAATTTCAGGAGGATGCCCGCCAGACTGGCTGCTATGCCAGTCTGGACCGCGACCAGCTGGGTCTGGACCGCGACCAGCTGGGCCAGGGTCTGGCGTGTGAGCCTCTGCTCGTCCCTCATGTCGCTCAGCAGGGCGATGGTGGTCAATTGGTTGTCGAGGACGGCCCCCGTAAGGACGACCGGGTCCGGGACCGGGTGGGCCCTCTGCTCCCTGCGCGCCGAAGGGGGTCGGCTGCAGGACGCCTCCTGCTCCTCCTGGGTGTCGACGGGGTCGGGGATGGGATTGATGGTCAACTCAGCCGAGTTGCCTGTGGAATGAATAGGCAATTTAATAACGTTTTATTTGTTTGCTAGCAAGGTTCGGAACCATACGGTTGAATATTGTTTCAAATAAATTAAGAGATTCTTGTCATGTTCCTCAATAAAATCGTTGACGACAAAGTGATTTCTATGCCAGTCTTCCTTACTGATGTGACAATTCCTGTATGAAAGGTGCTATACAAATGAAGTGTATATTATATTATTACCTTCCACCTGTTGGCTGGATGGCCCAGCCACTTCGTATGTGTCGGTGTCGGTGGTGCGCGGAATTCCTCCCACCGCCTCGTCCCCGATGATGCTGGCGATTCTCAGGTCCAGTGGGGACAGCTCACTCTGACTCTGAATTGAATTGATTGAAAGACTGTATTAACAGGTTGCAGAATGGGTACAATGCAGTACGGCTCGATACACACAATTGTTAAGGGGATGCAGACCAGATAAATACTTTCGTCTTGTTTACATTAGGGTCCCCCATTTTCAATTCATCATAACAGATATATCATAATAATGATAATATAATGATTGGCATACGACATACCTGCCCCCCGCCAGTCGCACTGGCATTCCGCCTGTGATCGGCCAGGCGCCTCTTGGCCGTCAGTTTGACATCAAACCACTTCTTGCGGGTCTCCGTTATGGTTCTCTGCTGCGGGGAGATGGAATTTACGGCGTCGGTGACCGCCTCCCACGCAGCAGTCTTCCTCTTGGTGGTGATGCCAAGGCTGAGGGACCCAAAGAGTACCCCCGCCCTGGCATCCACCTCCGTTACGAGGACCTCCACCTCGGTGTCTGTATAGTTTCTCTTTTTTGTTCGCTTTGCCATCCTCCAACATTCCACGCACAGGGATTCCCTCATGGTATTTGAAGGGGAGGGCCTGACCATATTTGGTTGGTCGGGGCGGTTTTGGTATGCAAATACGTGAAAGCGTGCACGAGCTGCGGCGCAGGGCCAAGGTGGGATTCATCATGACAGGTGTGCGTAGAGCCTGCGTACGCACGTGTGATGAATCCCGACTTCCCTGTGCGTACGCTAGTTCTACATTCCGTGCTTACGTGTGGAAGTAGGTCAAGTTCTACGTCCACGTTGATGAATGAGGGCCCAGGACTTTCGTGGAGATTCCCTGTGGAGAACCTGGTTTTCCCGTTCTGAGCTGCGCCTCGTTATCTGCCCGCTTTACGCGTTGCGCTCTGGTGAGTTTTTGGAAACAGTTCTTTGGATCATCAGTTTTTTGTGTGTTTGTGAAACACCGAAGAGATCCCGTTTTTTGTTTGTACTGTTCTCACCTATTTTTTGTGTTGGATTTACACTTTGGATTACCGTATTGTTTTTTCTCTGGACTCTGCTAACTGTGTGTGGTACACCGAAGATCAAGTCACTGGGATATATACTGGATCAGTCACCTCTCTGTTTCTGTTGTGCGCTGGGCTAACTCAGATTTCTCTCTCTCTCCGTTTCCACCGGGAGTGAAAGCTGGGAGGATCTGCAGAGCGGCTTCAGACGTCACAAGCCAATTCCTCACCACCACCTACTGGGAGAATCTGCAGAGCCGCAACAATCTTCACATGCCAGATTCCCTGTTTGTTCGGTTGCTCAACTTAATTCCATCTTGTAACTCTGAAAATAAATACGCCCTTGCTTTGGCTAACTCTGAACAACTCTCTCTGTGCCGTTGCGTTTGAGGTCGGTTACAAACCCTAACATTACGATCCAAACATGACGACCTCAGCCGACACAGAGAGGGTTAGGGCAGCGTTGGCGGTCCAGATCGAGTTGGTCAACGACCACACCCAACAGTTGGGTGCGGTTGCGGCCGCTTTACAGGACCTCCGGGCCGAGGTCCAGCTTATTCTGGATGCCATTGGCACTCAGGAGTATCAGCAGGCTGTTGCTCTGCACCAGCTTCAGGCTCTCCGTACTTCATTAAACACTCTGCTTTTGACCCCACCTGTCCCAGGAGTCTCGGCCAGCTCACCACCCGCGGCAGACCTCGCACCTCGGGAGCCCCGTCTCTCCGAACCACGTCTGTTCAATGGTAACTTCGAGGATTGTGCCACATTCATCATGCAATGTGAGTTGGTCTTCCATCATCAACCCAGCCGTTTTTCGTCAGAGGGATCCCGAGTAGCCTACATGACTAACCTGCTCACGGGCCAAGCAGCACAGTGGGTTACTGCCTCCTGGGCAATGGGGGCTGATTTCTGTTTTTCCTACCCAGACTTCGTGGCAGAGCTCCGCAGGGTTTTTCACCACCCAGCCCGTGGCCAGGACCCAGGAGCTCGGTTGGGCACCTTCCGGCAGGACAGTGGCAGTGTCAGAGACTACGCGCTGGAGTTCAGACTGGCCGCAACGGAGAGCGGTTGGAACGATCAAGCGCTTCGTCTCACCTTCCTGAGGGGGCTCAACGACGCAGTAAGGGACCAGCTCGCGACCCAAGAGGAGCCCGATTCTCTCGAGGGCCTGATCAGCCTCGCTATCCGCATCGACGGACGCCTCCGGGAGAGAAGGCGTGAGCGAGCACGACGGGGACCCCCAGACGTACCCCCCGAGTACCACGACCTCGAGGAGGTTTTCAGTACCCCAGACGTACCCCCCGAGTACCACGACCTCGAGGAGGTTTTCAGTAAGTCCAGGGCTCAGGTCTTTCCGCCTCACCGGCCTTACGACTGTGCCATCGACCTCCGCTCAGGGGCTCCCTTTCCCGGCGGCCGCCTCTACAGTGCTGACCGTCCTGCCCCCTCCGTGACTGGTGGGTTTTTTCCCTCCCGAGCCGTGACCAAGGAGGAACCCATGCAGCTGGGACGCAACCGCCTTAGCCCGGCCGAACGGGAGTCCAGGCTCAGGTCCGGCCTTTGCCTCTACTGCGGCCGGGATGGACACCGTGTCTCCAATTGCCCTACCCGGCCAAGAAGACCAGGCTCGCCGGGACCCCGGGAGATCCTGGTGAGCCGTTTTTCCTGTTCCCCCACCCGTGCACCACCTAACCATCTGGCGGACGTCACCCTAGCCTGGGCGGACCAGCGGGCGACGGTGGGTGCACTCATTGACTCTGGTGCTGATGGGAGTTTCATGGACGTTGGGTTTGCCACCCGGGCAAACATTCCACTTGAGGACCTCGAGAGGCCCTTGGAGGTCTTCGCGCTGGATCATCGCCGCCTGGCTGACGTCACTCAACGCACCTGTCCAGTCCTTCTCACCATTGCTGGCAACCACGTTGAGAGACTCCAGTTTTTCATCACCAGCTCTCCTCTTGTCCCTGTGGTCCTGGGCAGGCCTTGGCTCGCGCTGCATGAGCCCCACGTCACCTGGTCCTCCGGCACCATCAGGGGGTGGGGCCCCTCCTGTCGTGCCCAGTGTCTTCAGGTGCCGTCCAGCCCCCTCGCCGGGTCCCAGTCCCCGTCTCCGGCCTCCCTCGCCGGTCCTCTGTCCCCGTGCCCGGCCTCCGCTGTCGGGCCCCAGTCCCCGTCTCCGGCCTCCCTCGCCAGTCCTCTGTCCCCGTCTCCGGTCCCCCTCTCCGGGCCTCCGTCTTTGTCCCCCTCTCCAGTGCCCCTGATCGCCGGCTTCCTTCGGTCCCGTCCGGGCACGCCGGGGCCGGGTGGGTCGCCGGGTGGCTCCCGTGGAGGGGGGGGTACTGTGAGGATTGGTTCTTTCCCCACCACAGGCTTCTTAAAGTACTGTGATGATTGGTCCGTTCCCCGCCACATGCTGCGTTCCTTTAAGGTACTTTGTTGATTAATTGCATTCCCCGCCACACGCTCCGTTCCTGTAAGGTGCCGTGTTGATTGGTGCTTTCCCCAACACACGCTTCTGGAGCAAGTATCAATTTCATCCCGCAGCTGTCACAGCTTGTAATCAGCGCCCTGTGGCTTTATATACTCTGATCCCCCCACTATCGATGTTGGATCGTTCTGATTACTCCTGCATTTGCCTGCCTTCCCCGTCGCTGTTTGCTGTCTTTTGCTCTCCAGGGCTTTCGTGGAGATTCCCTGTGGAGAACCTGGTTTTCCCGTTCTGAGCTGCACCTCGTTATCTGCCCGCTTTACGCGTTGCGCTCTGGTGAGTTTTTGGAAACAGTTCTTTGGATCATCAGTTTTTTGTGTGTTTGTGAAACACCGAAGAGATCCCGTTTTTTGTTTGTACTGTTCTCACCTATTTTTTTGTGTTGGATTTACACTTTGGATTACCGTATTGTTTTTTCTCTGGACTCTGCTAACTGTGTGTGGTACACCGAAGATCAAGTCACTGGGATATATACTGGATCAGTCACCTCTCTGTTTCTGTTGTGCGCTGGGCTAACTCAGATTTCTCTCTCTCTCCGTTTCCACCGGGAGTGAAAGCTGGGAGGATCTGCAGAGCGGCTTCAGACGTCACAAGCCAATTCCTCACCACCACCTACTGGGAGAATCTGCAGAGCCGCAACAATCTTCACATGCCAGATTCCCCGTTTGTTCGGTTGCTCAACTTAATTCCATCTTGTAACTCTGAAAATAAATACGCCCTTGCTTTGGCTAACTCTGAACAACTCTCTCTGTGCCGTTGCGTTTGAGGTCGGTTACAAACCCTAACAGTGTGTGGATGTGTGTGTTGTGGGTGTGTTTGATGGTCTGTTATTGTACATTGTTCATTGAGCATCCTGATGGCCTGGGGATAGAAGCTCCCGGGCTTTTCTGTGTGCAGTTTCCATGTTCTCCCCGCGCTCGCAAGGTTCCCCCCCCCCGATAAGAGAAACCCAATGAAAACACATGCACAACAGATCGCTGACGCTGTCACGTCCCTGACAGGAGCACTTGGATTGGTCCCCGGGGCGCGGCCCCACGCCGACACCCCTATCTGCTCCTGGCTGCCCTTGGGGGAGAAGGACGACGGGATGGGAGGTGCAGAGAACATTTCATTCAGCGACTCAGTGGACGTGTGTTCCTGTGGGTCGCCCATCGCGCGTGTGAGTGTGTTAAAATCTGCATGACAAATAAAGACCTCTTCTTCTTCTTCTTTTTCTTCTTCTTCTTCTTCTTCTTTTTCTTCTTCTTCTTTTTCTTCTTCTTCTTCTTCTTCTTCTTCTTCTTCTTCTTCTTCTTCTTCTTCTTCTTCTTCTTCTTCTTCTTCTTCTTCTTCTTCTTCTTCTCCTCCAGTTGGAGCGGCAGTGCCGCGAGCTGAGCAGCGAGCAGCACGAGAGCCGCGTGGAGAATGTGAAGCTGAAGGTGACCAACCAGGAGCTGTGCAGAGAGCTGGGCTCCACCTGCCAGGAGCTGCAGCTGACCCAGGACCAGCTGACCCTGCTGCAGGAGCAGGCGGCCCACCTGGAGCACGACAAGGAGATGTAGCTACACACACACACACAGAGAAAAATTGGATACAAAAAAAAATAGGAGGAGAAAAAGTGGATAAAAAAAAGAAGGTTAACCGTCTGTAGTGAAAGGGTTAACCGTCTGTAGTGAGGTAGTGAAAGGGTTAACCCTTTGTCGTGTGGCAGTGAAAGGGCTAACCGTCTGTAGTGTTGTAGTGAAAGGGTTAACCTTCTGTATTGTGGCAGTGAAAGGGTTAATTGTCTGTAGTGTGCCAGTGAAAGGGTTAACCGCTTTTTATTGTTGTAGTGAAAGGGTTAACCTTCTGTAGTGTGGCAGTAAAATGGTTAACCTTCTGTAGTGTGGTAGTGAAAGATTCACCGTCTGTAGTGTGGTAGTGAAAGGTTAACTGTTTGTAGTGTGGCAGTGAAAGGGTTAACCATCTATAGTGTGGCAGTGATATGGTTAACCTTCTGTAGTGTTGTAGTGAAAGGGTTAACCGTCTGTAGTGTAGCAGTAAAAGGGTTAACCATCTGTAATGTGGCAGTGAAAGGGTTAACCGTCTGTAGTGTTGTAGTGAAAGGGTTAACCGTCGTTAGTGTTGTAGTGAAATGGTTAACCTTCTGTAGTGTGGCAGTGAAATGGTTAACCGTCTGTAGTGTGGTAGTGAAAGGTTAACCTTCTGTAGTGTGGTAGTGAAAGGTTAACCGTCTGTAGTGTGGCATTGAAAGGGTTAACCGTCTGTAGTGTGGCAGTGAAAGGTTAACCTTCTGTAGTGTGGCAGTGAAATGGTTAACCTTCTGTAGTGTGGTAGTGAAAGGTTAACCGTCTGTAGTATCGCAGTGAAAGGGTTAACCATCTGTAGTGTGGCAGTGAAAGGGTTAACCTTCTGTAGTGTAGCAGTGAAAGGGTTAACCTTCTGTAGTGTGGTAGTGAAAGGTTAACCTTCTGTAGTGTGGTAGAGAAAGGTGAACCTTCTGTAGTGTGGTAGTGAAAGGTTAACCTTCTGTAGTGTGGTAGTGAAAGGTTAACCTTCTGTAGTTTGGTAGTGCAAGGTTAACCTTCTGTAGTGTGGTAGTGAAAGGGTTAACCTTCTGTAGTGTGGTAGTGAAAGGTTAACCTTCTGTAGTGTGGTAGTGAAAGGTTAACCTTCTGTAGTGTGGTAGTGAAAGGTTAACCTTCTGTAGTGTGGTAGTGAAAGGGTTAACCTTCTGTAGTGTGATAGTGAAAGGTTAACCTTCTGTAGTGTGGTAGTGAAAGGTTAACCTTCTGTAGTGTGGTAGTGAAAGGGTTAACCTTCTATAGTGTGGTAGTGAAAGGTTAACCTTCTGTAATGTGGTAGTGAAAGGTTAACCTTCTGTAGTGTGGTAGTGAAAGGTTAACCTTCTGTAGTGGGGTAGTGAAAGGTTAACCTTCTGTAGTGTGGTAGTGAAAGGGTTAACCTTCTGTAGTGTGGTAGTGAAAGGTTAACCTTCTGTAGTGTGGTAGTGAAAGGGTTAATCTTCTGTAGTGTGGTAGTGAAAGGTTAACCTTCTGTAGTGTGGTAGTGAAAGGTTAACCTGTAGTGTGGTAGTGAAAGGGTTAACCTTCTGTAGTGTGATAGTGAAAGGTTAACCTTCTGTAGTGTAGCAGTGAAAGGGTTAACCTTCTGTAGTGTGGTAGTGAAAGGGTTAACTTTCTGTAGTGTGGTAGTGAAAGGTTAACCTTCTGTAGTGTAGCAGTGAACGGGTTAACCTTCTGTAGTGTGGTAGTGAAAGGTTAACCTTCTGTAGTGTGGTAGTGAAAGGTTAACATGTAGTGTGGTAGTGAAAGGGTTAACCTTCTGTAGTGTGGCAGTGAAAGGTTAACCTGTAGTGTGGTAGTGAAAGGGTTAACCTTCTGTAGTGTGGCAGTGAAAGGTTAACCTTCTGTAGTGTGGTAGTGAAAGGGTTAACCTTATGTAGTGTGGTAGTGAAAGGTTAACCGTCTGTAGTGTGGTAGTGAAAGGGTTAACCATCTGTAGTGTGGTAGTGAAAGGGTTAACCTTCTATAGTGTCTTGTGAAAGGGTTAACCTTCTGTAGTGTGGTAGTCTCATGCTCTCCTCTCTCTGTATCTTCTCTCATGCTTTCCTCTCTCTGTATCTTCTCTCATGCTCTCCTCTCTCTGTATCTTCTCTCATGCTCTCCTCTCTCTGTATCTTCTCTCATGCTCTCCTCTCTGTATCTTCTCTCATGCTTTCCTCTCTCTGTATCTTCTCTCATGCTCTCCTCTCTCTGTATCTTCTCTCATGCTCTCCTCTCTCTGTATCTTCTCTCATGCTCTCCTCTCTGTATCTTCTCTCATGCTCTCCTCTCTCTGTATCTTCTCTCATGCTCTCCTCTCTCTGTATCTTCTCTCATGCTCTCCTCTCTCTGTATCTTCTCTCATGCTCTCCTCTCTCTGTATCTTCTCTCATGCTCTCCTCTCTCTGTATCTTCTCTCATGCTCTCCTCTCTGTATCTTCTCTCATGCTCTCCTCTCTCTGTATCTTCTCTCATGCTCTCCTCTCTCTGTATCTTCTCTCATGCTCTCCTCTCTGTATCTTCTCTCATGCTCTCCTCTCTGTATCTTCTCTCATGCTCTCCTCTCTCTGTATCTTCTCTCATGCTCTCCTCTCTGTATCTTCTCTCATGCTCTCCTCTCTGTATCTTCTCTCATGTTCTCCTCTCTCTGTATCTTCTCTCATGCTCTCCTCTCTCTGTATCTTCACTCATGTTCTCCTCTCTCTGTATCTTCTCTCATGCTCTCCTCTCTCTGTATCTTCTCTCATGCTCTCCTCTCTGTATATTCTCTCATGCTCTCCTCTCTGTATCTTCTCTCATGCTCTCCTCTCTCTGTATCTTCTCTCATGCTCTCCTCTCTCTGTATCTTCTCTCATGCTCTCCTCTCTGTATCTTCTCTCATGCTCTCCTCTCTGTATCTTCTCTCATGCTCTCCTCTCTCTGTATCTTCTCTCATGCTCTCCTCTCTCTGTATCTTCTCTCATGCTCTCCTCTCTGTATCTTCTCTCATGCTCTCCTCTCTGTATCTTCTCTCATGCTCTCCTCTCTCTGTATCTTCTCTCATGCTCTCCTCTCTCTGTATCTTCTCTCATGCTCTCCTCTCTGTATCTTCTCTCATGCTCTCCTCTCTCTGTATCTTCTCTCATGCTCTCCTCTCTCTGTATCTTCTCTCATGCTCTCCTCTCTCTGTATCTTCTCTCATGCTCTCCTCTCTGTATCTTCTCTCTGTATCTTCTCTCATGCTCTCCTCTCTGTATCTTCTATCATGCTCTCCTCTCTGTATCTTCTCTCATGCCCTCCTCTCTGTATCTTCTCTCATGCTCTCCTCTCTGTATCTTCTCTCATGCTCTCCTCTCTGTATCTTCTCTCATGCTCTCCTCTCTCTGTATCTTCTCTCATGCTCTCCTCTCTGTATCTTCTCTCATGTTCTCCTCTCTGTATCTTCTCTCATGTTCTCCTCTCTCTGTATCTTCTCTCATGCTCTCCTCTCTCTGTATCTTCTCTCATGCTCTCCTCTCCTGCTCCAGGGAGATGTACAGGGTCACTGAAGGTCTGCAGAGAGAGAAGCAGAGTCTTATGAGACAGCTGGATCTCCTCCGGTAAGACACCCTGGTACCAGTCCCTCTCTCATCTGTACCTACAAGTCTCTCTGTAGGACGTGTGTAAACCAGTCCTTTCATCTGTACCTACAAGTCTCCCTGTAGGACGTGTGTAAACCAGTCCTCTCATCTGTACCTACAAGTCTCCCTGTAGGACGTGTGTAAACCAGTCCTCTCATCTGTACCTACAAGTCTCTCTGTAGGACGTGTGTAAACCAGTCCTCTCATCTGTACCTACAAGTCTCTGTAGGACGTGTGTAAACCAGTCCTCTCATCTGTACCTACAAGTCTCTCTGTAGGACGTGTGTAAACCAGTCCACTCTCATCTGTACCTACAAGTCTCTCTGTAGGACGTGTGTAAACCAGTCCTCTCATCTGTACCTACAAGTCTCTCTGTAGGACGTGTGTAAACCAGTCCTCTCATCTGTACCTACAAGTCTCTCTGTAGGACGTGTGTAAACCAGTCCTCTCATCTGTACCTACAAGTCTCTCTGTAGGACGTGTGTAAACCAGTCCTCTCATCTGTACCTACAAGTCTCTCTGTAGGACGTGTGTAAACCAGTCCTCTCATCTGTACCTACAAGTCTCTCTGTAGGACGTGTGTAAACCAGGGTTCGCACAAGGTCCTTGAAGTGCTTAATAAAGTGCTTGATTTTTTTTTACAAAAATAGTTGAGGCCTGGAATTCCTTGAAAACAGCCCATTTTTTAACAAGGTGCTTAAAAAGTAATTGAAATTAAAATCAACCATTCGCTTTGAAAGTTTTGTTCATCCATGATAAAATTGTTCTGAATCAAGAAATCTTTTCTTTTTATTTAAAGTGTAACTAATGGTCGGAAATTGGTACATTTAAAATGTAATTGTAACCTTTTAAATAAAATAAATAGTGCTTGGAAAAGTCCTTGAAAGTCCTGGAACTTCATTTTGCAATGTCCTACAGTATCTCAAACCCACCCTCATCTCCAGAAGAGAGGGCATGGCAAAAATATTGGACTTTAGTATCTGGGGTAATTCTCTGATACTGCCAACCGGGGTTTTATTTGATCCTGTGGATTCTAATGTTCGTTTCCTCTCTTTTACTTTTTTTCTTTCATAATCTACCCAGAGAAATGAACAAACACTTAAAGGACGAGCGGGACATTTGTAGTGGTACGGTAAGTACGTCTCACTGTCTCTCATTGTACCATAAGTACGTCTCACTGTGTCTCATTGTACCATAAGTACGTCTCACTGTGTCTCACTGTACCATAAGTACATCTCACTGTGTCTCATTGTACCATAAGTACGTCTCACTGTGTCTCATTGTACCATAAGTACGTCTCACTGTGTCTCACTGTACCATAAGTACGTCTCACTGTCTCTCACTGTACCATAAGTACGTCTCACTGTGTCTCACTGTACCATTAGTACGTCTCACTGTGTCTCACTGTACCATAAGTACTTCTCACTGTGTCTCATTGTACCATAAGTACGTCTCACTGTGTCTCATTGTACCATAAGTACGTCTCACTGTGTCTCACTGTACCATAAGTACGTCTCACTGTGTCTCACTGTACCATAAGTACGTCTCACTGTGTCTCATTTATTTTTTTCATATTATTCACATTGTCAGTTGACTTGTTACAGTTTAATTTGATTCCTGTACTGTAACTAAGGTATTAATTAACAAATGAATTTATAAAAAAATCGAAGAATCGAAATGCAAACATCCTCTTAACGGTTCCGGAACCCTACTAATGGTACATGGTAATGTACGTGCAGCTATAACGTGCATCCTTCTCTCTTTTAATCAGCCTCGGACCTCACTCAGGAGAAAGCAGAAGCAGAGAGCAGGACTGGGCAGTTTGTTCTGCGATGACGACAGCCGGGCAGCGAAGAGGTGCGTCGTTTCTCTTTTTGTCTTCCTGAAGCTCGTGAACATAAATCATACCTGTCAGATTCTCCTGTGTGTGAAAATATGGATTATCTCCTTCTTAGCAGAAATGAAATTGTGACGAGGGATTAAAGGAGGAGAAACAGAGGATACTGAATGAGCGTGAAGCAATTCACTTTGGTTTACTTGATTGATTGTCGCAATATTCTGATTGGATTATTTTTAAATAATTTCACAGTCTGTACATACATACATGCATGCATGCATACATACATACATACATACATACATACATACATACATACATACATACATACATACATACATACATACATACATACATACATACATACATACATACATACATACATACATACATACATACATACATACATACATACATACTGTGGCATTGGGGAGACACTGTTTGGGGCAACACAGACACTGTATTTTATTTTAGATTTATTGATTTATTGTCACATTGATTTATGGTACTCTCTTCCTCCTCCTCCTCCTCCTCTTCCTCCTCCTCCTCTTCCCCCTCCTCCTCCTCTTCCTCCTCCTCCTCTTCCTCCTCCTCCTCCTCCTCTTCCTCCTCCTCCTCCTCCTCTTCCTCCTCCTCCTCCTCCTCCTATTCCCCATCCTCCTCCTCTTCCTCCTCCCCCTCCTCCTCTTCCTCCTCCTCTCCCCCCTCCTCTTCCTCTTCCTCCTCCCCCTCCTCCTCCTTCTCCTCTTCCTCCTCCTCTTCCTCCCCCTCCTCTATCCTCCTACTCCCCCTCTTCCTCCCCTCCTCCTCCTCCTCCCCCTCTTCCTCCCCCTCTTCCTCCTCCTCTTCCTCCTCCTTCCCCTCCTTCTCTTCCTCATCCTCCCCCTCCTCTTCCCCCTCCTCTTCCTCCCCCTCTTCCTCCTCCTCGTCCTCCCCCTCTTCCTCCCCCTCTTCCCCCTCCCCCTCTTCCTCCCCCTCTTCCTCCCCCTCTTCCTCCTCCTCTTCCTCCACCTCCCCCTCCCCCTCTTCCTCCCCCTCCTCCTCCTCCCCTTCCTCCTCCTCCTCCTCCTCTTCCTCCTCCTCCTCTCCTCCTCCTCCCCTTCCTCTTCCTCCTCCTCCTCCCCCTCTTCCTCCCCCTCTTCCTCCTCCTCCTCCTCCTCCTCCCCCTCCTGTAGTGAGGATGACAGTGTCACCAACACCACCACCACCGTCCCTGCGCGGCGCCCCAGTACGAGGAAGAGCTCCGGCTCGGCCAACAGCTACGCTAACTCCCCTCAAGGCAGGACGCAGGACGGGAGAGGGACGGTCAGAAAGGCGCCGGGCAGGACAGCGTCGGTCAAGAAGGTATCTGGGAGAGAGAAGGAGAGAGGGAGAAGGAGAGAGGAGGAGGTTCTGGACGCTCCCCTGGACGGCTGGCCTCTCCGCCGCGTCATCTCCATCGAGGAAGACCACCTACCCCACCTGCTGCACGGGGGGCCGCAACCCCTACTGCACCAGCTCAGTGAGGAGGAGGAGGAGGAGGAGGAGGAGGAGGAGGAAGAGGAGGAGGAGGGGGAGGGGGAGGAGGAGGAGGAGGAGGAGGTGCAGAGCGACCGTGAAGGAAGTGCTGTCGTGGTTACGGAGCCCCCCACCGCCTACGTCCCTGTTTCAACAGCGGGCCCCGCAGGTCGGAGAGCCCACTTTGGCCGAGTGAGAGCGGCCCCCATGTGTGCCCGGGGGCAGCCTGTGGGCAAGGAGACGCAACACGTGAGTCCACACACTTCATTTGATCTTTATTTAGCTCCAACATTACAACCATAAAACACACACGCACATTTGTAATAGCAAAAAATAACAAAAACTAAATACAAATAAAAATAAATAAAATAAAATACAAATAAAATACTACAATCAGCGTAGCTCAAAACAATGGTTTTGTTCGAGAAGGGACAGAATGAAGCAACGCTTATCTGGTCCTGCCCCTTCCTTCCAATATCATATTAATATGTAATAAGTTATCTGTCGATATCAAAAAAGAATATACCTATCCACTACAGCAAAATATGAATAAATTATTACAATGATTTGTGGTCTTTTAAAAGGAGAGAAGAAACTACAAGTTCAAGTTTCAAGTTTCTTTATTAGTTGTCATACAAAAATACAGAATACTTTTATATGAAATGCTTCTTTCTGTTTTGCTCCTGAGAGTGTGCTAGATAAAAATAGATAAGTATAAATATATATAAATAAGTATAAAATAGAAAGTCAAGTACGTATGAATGAATGAATGAAAACTTTATTTAACAGATTGCAGAATGGGTACAATACAGTACGGCTCAATACACACAATTGTTAAGGGGATGCAGACCTGAGAAAGACGTTTGTCTTGTTTCCATCAGGGTCCCCCGAAACGTAGACAAGTGTAAACAAAACAAAAGTGTTCAATATACATATATACAATATACAATGCAGAGTAGAGAAAAAGTAACTGAGTTACAATACAATATACAGTACAATGCAGAAATGGGATGAGGTACAATTTAGGGTAAGGTGCAATGAGGTATGAGTTGTAGTGCAAATCTTTTTACCAATAAATATAAAGTGTGTTAAAGTGTCTAAAGTGGGTAAAGTGGGTGCTGCAGTGAGTTGTTTATTTAAGGTGAGTGTGTACGTGTGGATGTGTGTGCTGTGAGTGTAGTTGATGGTTTGTTACATAGTGTTATTGTTCGTTGAGCATCCTGATGGCCTGGGGATAGAAGCTCCTTCTGAGTCTCTCTGTGCTTGCCATGAGACTCCAGTATCGCTTGCCTGACCGCAGCAGTTCAAAGAGGCAGTTGTTTGGGTGGCTAGTAGGGGTGTAACGGTACACAAAAACCACGGTACGGTACGTACCTCGGTTTTGAAGTTAAGGTTCGATACGGGTTTTCAGTACAGTGGGGGAAAGTTTGGCTTTCCATGTTCCACTCAGGGGTGATGTAGTGTGCAGTAACTAATTGTACTTGTAGGGCTGTCAACGAATATTCTGTATTGAAATTAATAATCTACTTGTAAAAAAAAATATATATAATTATATTAGATTGTGAAAAAAACAGCCCCCGGTGGGCGGTCGTCAGTGGTTAACATACCGTTGTATTAGTTCGGTACACTACACAGCCGTTCGGTACGGTACGGTACGGTACACACTGAAACTGGTTCGGTTCGGTACGGATACGTGTACCTTTACACCCCTAGTGGCTAGTTAAGCATTACATCACGCGACGGAGTGTGTTATACAAATTAGATCACGCCTATGGGTGGTTGTTAGGCCCGAGGCGCAGCCGAGGGTCGTTAGACCCCCATAGGTGTGATCTAATTTGTATAACACACGACTTCAAGTGATGTAATGCGTTTATACAATGACCCAATTCACCCAACCTTATTGCTATACAATAAACACACAGTAATTGAAGCATAATGGAGATTTATTCACAAAACCATCCACAGAGAAAGTAGATCCAATAGTAGATCCACTAGTAGACACCAGAGGGAGCTCCACAAACCATGTTAAACCCAGATTTGGCTCGAACAAGGGACTAAACGCCCTACCCACAGCTGTAAAGGAATGTGAATCACTACCCACTTTCAAAACCAAAAGATAGCACCTACAGGAGACTCCAATTTGAAACCTGTATATATTAACCCTGTAAATGTCCTAACCCAACCCCCTCCAATGTACAGTAAATGTCCTAACTAGGGATGCTCGATATTGGCTTTTTTACCGATACCGATATACCGATATTGTCCAACTCTTAATTTCCGATACCGATATCAACCGATACCGATATATGCAGGGTTTCCCCCCCCCCAAAAAATTTAATAATTTCAGGTAATTAACATTACATATCTCTTGTTGTGGAATTAACACAACATTATGCATACTTTTGACAATAAATAAAATCAGAATTTGTTCTTGCTTGCCTGGTTAAATAAAGGTGATAGAAATGTAAAAAAAAAATAAAAAAAAAAATATATATATATATATTTTTTTTGAAAACCGATACCGATATTTTCCGATATCACATTTTAATGCCGATATCGGCCGATAATATCGGACATCCCTAGTCCTAACCCAATAATACACAAGACCCTTTTCTTGGGACCAAGTAAGGTTTCGTCGATAATCCAATGTACAGTTACCCCCCCCCCACCCCGCCTACCCAACCCCCCCAATGTACAGTTTCTCCCCCCCCTCAGAGCCTCATGGACGGATTTGTCTACCCAGGGCTTTTGGTTTGGGTAAACTCTAATTGTGGTAGAGGGGATTGTTTCTTCTACCAGAGTACCAACAAAGTCCAGCACTGTTTCAGTGTAGTCGTTAATATTGTCTGTGTTATCACGGAACACACTCCATTCTGTACATTCAAGTGCAGCCTGGAGTGTGCCCTCTGATTCCCCAGACCAACACTTAACCTCTCGCGTTACTACAGGAACAATTTTAAATATTTTGGTTGGAGTTTTCAGTGCCCTTTAGTTGCTCTTGGTTTAATATGCATGTTGACTGTTATGTAAGGGATAATGTATAGCTACGAGGTCATTGTCGCAAAATAATTGACCGACACAGAGTTTAAAATACCGAGCCGCCTCGGCGAGGTGTTTTAAACGTCAGTGAAGGTCAATTATTTTGCGACAATGATCGAGTATAGCTATACATTATCCCGCTTATTACATGGCTAACTTACTAACAATATACCTAATTCATTTTACATCGACTCGCAACACTGGTTCTGGCTGCGTTCTGGCTCCGCTCGTCGCTCCGCCCCCTGTCATCGCCGGCAGCAGAACACCGGCAGTGTCTAATTGCACTGAAACAGTGTGTGTCAGTGGGGCTTGATTGCGAACAGCTGCGCACAGCGGTCATTATTGTCCCACAGCGGTCATTATTGTCTGATAATGGCCGCTGTCGGGGGGCTATTGACCAATCACAAGCAAGCATTTCGGCGAATGTGAAAACGCCATGTAATAATAAACAGTAGACGTTATTAAATAAACCCATGAGGTATCAGCTGAGGTACTAAAAGAGAATGAACTTCTGTCACAACGTAACTTCTGATCACAACTTAACTTCTGATCACAACTTAACTACTAATCTCAACTAACTACTGCACTATTCATTCAATCTTTATTTCATCTCGAAAGATCATTGAGAGCAAGCTCTCGTTCACAATGATGTAGAGAAATACAGCACATAAATACAAAAACAATATAGAAACAGAAAAGTGCATTGGAAAACGTTCCACGTTTCAAGAGCACAGAAGCTAAACGCAGATTTTCCTAATTCAGTGCAAACTCTGGTGACCTTAAACTGTAAACCAATCACCAGAGAGAGTGATATGGCCCAGAGCTCCAGTCCAGTAATAATAATAATAATAATAATAATAATAATAATAATAATAATAATAATAATGCAGTATGAAGTGATGTCCGGTGGGAGATCACCAATAACAGCTTCATACAGAAACAGATGCCAATGCAATACAATGATGGCTACTGTACCATAATTGTCCCCGGTGATAAACCTGAGGGCAGAATGATACAGAATCCAAAGGCCAAAGGCTGGAGTGGAAATTCTACTTTGATTGGTTGTGTGATCTGTGTTGTTGATTATTTTAAATGTATTTTTTTTTATCTACTTTTTCTCCCCCTTTTTCTGTATTTTTCTCCCATCCCAATTTAGTTGTTATGCCAATTCCCTTCCCTCCCTTCCTGGTCGTTGCGCGCATTTTCCCCCCACTTGCCGGTCTAGGGAGGGTTGATAGATACTATCACATGTCCCCTCCGATACATGTGGAGTCAGCCAGCCGCTTCTTTTCACCTGACAGCGAGGACTCTCACTGGGGGAGCGTAACGCGTGGGAGGATCACACTACCTCCCTCAGATCCCTTCCTCGCTGAGCAGGCGCCCCGACCGACCTGTAGGAGTCGCTGTTTACAATGACCAGGATACACACCCCGCCGGCTTCCCACCCGCTAACACCGCCAATTGTGTTAGTATGGACGACCGACCAAGCCGGAGGTACCGCTGACAGCTGGATTCGATACCAGTGTCTCTACGGTGGTAGGCAGGCGCTTAGTCCGCTGCGCTACCCAGCCGCCATTATTTAAAATGTTTAAAGGGGAGTCGTCACTGGTCAAGGCCGACACTAGGCTTCAGGCAGGACACTCTGCTCCAGATACTAGGCTTCAGGACACTCTGCTCCAGACACTAGGCTTCAGGACACTCTGCTCCAGATACTAGGCTTCAGGACACTCTGATCCAGACACTAGGCTTCAGGACACTCTGCTCCAGACACTAGGCTTCAGGACACTCTGCTCCAGATACTAGGCTTCAGGACACTCTGCTCCAGACACTAGGCTTCAGGACACTCTGCTCCAGATACTAGGCTTCAGGACACTCTGCTCCAGACACTAGGCTTCAGGACTCTCTGCTCCAGATACTAGGCTTCAGGACACTCTGCTCCAGATACTAGGCTTCAGGACACTCTGCTCCAGATACTAGGCTTCAGGACTCTCTGCTCCAGATACTAGGCTTCAGGACACTCTGCTCCAGATACTAGGCTTCAGGACACTCTGATCCAGACACTAG